>NC_050578.1:144091333-144691333 GCF_011100635.1 Trichosurus vulpecula
CTGTCTGGCCATGTTCCCAGCCAACTTACTTGACCCTTGAGTTTTTCAGCAGGGTATGACTGCTTGTAGAGTGAAGAGTACTATGTTCCAAGCTTGGGGGTATGCGCTGTTGATTTCAGAGTTATTACAGCCAGGTCTGCCACACCAGCGCTCCTCCTTCCCCAAGAACCCCCAACTTGGACTGGACTTAGATCTTCAGCAGGCTCTGCACTCCTGCTCTGATCTGCCTCTTAATTTCTCCCACCAGGTGGGCCTGGGGCCAGAAGCAACTGCAGCTGTAGTTCTGTAGCTGCCCCACCTCCGCTTCCTCCAGGGAGGTGGCAGAACCACAAACTCCTTCCACTCCCCTCAGCTTTTCCCACTAACCTTCTCTGTTGTCTTTGGTGTTTGCGGGTTGAGAAGTCTGGTAACTGCCACAGCTCGCTGATTCAGGGCACTAGGGCCCGCTCCACCCAGCTCCGGGTCCGGTTGGTCTGCACCACCCACGCTTGGCTCTGCTCCACTCCCAGCTCCGTGAGCAAAAGACCTCATCCAGCAGCCATCCAGGGTGTCCTGGGCTGGAGCCCTGCTTCCCTCTGCTATTTTGTGGGTTCTGCAGTTCTAGAATTTTTTCTAGGTTTTCAGAGGGACTTGGCAGGGAGCTCAAGCTAGTCCCTGCTTTGCAGCTGCCATCTTGGCTCTGCCCCTCTAAGGAATTTTTTTTTTTTTTAAAGCATGGCCAATTTCATGGAACATAAAAATTCCAGACTAGAAATTTTTGCCAGTCTTCACCAACTCTCACTCCTTCCCAATAGAACCTATACTTGGGAATATGTGATTTTAAATCATGTATTTGATTAAGCTTCTCAGAACTTATCAAGTAGGTCTTAGAATAGATATTTTGCAAAAGTAGAGGTGAAAATGTTTTTCGATAAAAATCAACACTCTCTCTGGTTGATTATAATTATTGCTTTTTTCAATAATATCTAAAGCTTAATTATAATTACTTTTAAAATGAAAAATTGCTTTCCTTATCTCAAAAATACCATTATTGATATTAATGATAAGAGTATTCAAGTAAATTCCAAATGAAAATATTACTTTTTTATAGGAATTCTCTCTTCAAGTGAAAAGAAAATTTTCAAATTTTCCTTTTCCTGATGTGAGTACTTCTAATAACCATTAAAGCCAAAGAACTACTAAGTTTTTTGTGTTAATTTATAATACTTATGAAAATTCTATCCTGTTCATTGGAAAATGGGTATATACATGTTTTCTATCTAGATTATTGAAATTACTAATAAAAAATAACTTGCTCACAAATATTTTCTACTCCTTCCTGTATTTGAATTAACTGTTTATACTATGCAGGTATCTTCTAGTGTTTTCCTGGCAGGAAGGACAAGTATATTTACTCCAATAATAAATAGTTATATATGATGTGAGCTGTATCATTTACATGTCTCTTTAAACAATTTAAGCATATTTGCATATCAGTATAAATAGCAATATTTAGATACCCCTGTTGGGGCAGTGGATAGTGTAATGCACATGGAGTCAAGAAGACTTGAGGTCAAATTGAGCCTCAATCACTGTTTGTCCATGGCTAAATCACTTAACTTTGCCTCAGTTTTCTCAATTGCTAAATGGACCTAATGATAACACCTGCTTCACAGAGTTGTTCTGAGCATCAAATAAGTTACTATTTGTAAAAAAAAAAAAAAAAGTAGCATTGTGTCTGGTGCATATTGGCACTATATAAATGCTTATTCCCTTTCCCTCACAAGGGAAACATAAGAAGAGGCTAAAGGTTATTCTGAAATTTGTATATAAGCTACACAATAGAGGAGAGAGTTAAAAAATACAGTCTGTATTCCGTTTCTCTCTAATCATATAGTCACCACCCTAGTTCTGGCATTCATTGCCTCTTTCCTAAAATATTGCATTAGGCATTAAAATATAAACTCTTTAATCAAACAAGAAGTACAGACAATTGGGAAAGACAAAATCTTCAGCTTTTTTTCTTGTATCCCTAGTGCTTAGCATGGCACCTGTCACCTTTTAGGCATTCAATAAATTGCTATTGTTTGATTGGTTCTTGGTTTCATAACTTCAAATGTCTCTTGTTTCTAGTCCATGTTCTACCAAGCTGCTACATTTGTTTGTCAATAAAAAATATTTAAGCACCTACTATGGGCAGGCATTGCTCTAAACAATCTAAGCATGTGATTCTTTGTGTCAAGAAGTTTTAATGTTGTTACAACTCCATGAAAGAGGTTTTTAATTTGAGTCTATAGATTTCCAAGGGATCTGCAGATAGATTTCAGGGGGTCTATGATCATAAAGTGTGTGGGTAAGCCCCATTTGATTCTGAGTGTTCTGGCTAAAAGTAAGCCTTACCTTCTACAGATGTCATTTGACTTTGTCTCCTGATGTGGTTCAGGCCAAAAATGTCTGGATGCTAAATTAGGTTGGTGAGAGGTGTTAGATGCTTCTCCCAGCTTCCTTGTTGCAGTTGGGGTTCCAGTGACACTGTAGCAGAGTCTCTCTCCTGTTGCCATAGGGCTCTAAGGTTAGTCTCTACAGGTTACACTAGGCTCTGTGTAGGGTCTTTCTCCTATTGCCAAGGACTTCAGTGTTGCTCCACTGCTGGGGCTCTGTCTAATTCCTTTCTCCTCCTTTATCTGGCTCATATAAAGGTCCACCACTACTTTGTGAGTCTAGCCTACTTCTTGCTGTTCTCAGATTTCTACCTGCTATGGCTTGTTCCTCCATCAATATTTCATCAGGATTCTGGCAATCTTTTTGTGCATTCCTAGACCAAGGAGTTTATAGGTGAGTTTCTTCATTTTTAATCTGGTATATTTTAAGATATTGCTGATGTCTTTTTTTCATGGGAGATCGGAACACCTTTAAGCCTTAATAGACTGCCATCTTCCAACACTGTTTTTCATTATTCTTGTTAGTTTTTTGTATTACTCATTATCTTTCCCCTTAAACCCTTCCCACCTCCTACCTTCCTTATTAATGTAGAGGGCAACACCATCCTCACAGTCCTTCAGACTCACAAGCTAGGAATCATTCTAGATTAGTCATTATCCTTTATTGTCCCTTGCCACCATATTCAAACTGTTGCCAAGATTTGTTCATCTCATCTTTGAGGCATCTCTTTTTCTCCTCTGACATTGCCAACATTCTAGTAAAGGCCCTCATCACTTCAAGCCATGATTATTGCATAGTGTATCTACTGGCCTTAAGTATTTCTCCACCCCAATTAATCTTCCATTCAGCCACTAAAGTGATTTTCCTAAAGTCCAAGTCATATTGTTTCACTCCCACTCCTAATCAAAGAAGTCCAGTGCATTCTTATTGCCTCCAGGAGTGAACACAAAATTCTTTGTTTGGCATCTTAAAGCCCTTCATAACCTGCCCCACCCATACCTTTCTGATCTTCTTACACCTTACTTCCTGATGGGTGGCACTGGCGTCCTATCAATACAAAATAGATTTAGGAGGGTAGGCAGGAGATAGACTGTGAAGGGACTTGAATAACCAAGAAACTTTTGTTATGTCCTAGAGCAAAAGTTTTTAAATTTTTATTTTATTTTTTTCTGCCATGGTTCCCTTTGGCCAATCTGCTGAATGCTATAGAACCCTTTTAAAAACATTGTTCTTAAATATATAGTGTAAATTATATAGAATTATAAAGGAGATCAATTATTTTGAAATAAAAACATACTTTTTCCTTCCAAAGGATTATTACAGTCTTGGAAAGAAAATCCTCAATCAAGTGGTGATTTGGGAAGACAAATTGCAAGATTCTAAGATATTAATGAAAGTTTAGGAAGCAGAAGAAATCAGAACCAAAGATTTTAAGAAAAGGGTTAGATCATGGCAGATTCAGGAAAGTGCAGAGCTAAATAAAGGTTCTTTTTACTTGTTTTTAAGAATGGGAAGAACCTGAGTACTTTTCCTTTCTCTCTCTCTCTCTCTCTGTCTCTGTCTGTCTCTCTCCCTCCCCTGTCTTTTTCTTTCTTTCTCTCTTTCTCTCTCTGTCTCTGTCTCTTTGGCTCTCTGTCTCTGTTTCTCTCTCTCTCCCTGTCTCTTTCTTTCTTTCCCTCTCTCTCTCTCTCTCTCTCTCTCTCTCTCTCTCTCTCTCTCTCTCTCTCTCTCTTTCCCTACTTGGAAAGAGCCAGGAGATAAAAAGAAATTGGCACCTTTGGGGAGGGAGAGGAGTAGAAGAAAAAACGCAGCAAAATTCAGGTTGAAATACAAGTTAATCAGATCAAAAGCACTAGTAAAATAGTTGGTTTTGTTTAGAGGAATGGTTATCTGATCATTAGCTTTAAGCAACACACACACACACAGAGTATATATTTGTGTGTGTGTGTATGTATACATATATACATAAACACTTGGGAGAGGGTGTTGGCCATGTCAAAGATGAGCAGGGCCAGATATGATAGCTACTGAAGTTAGAATTGATAGTACTGGGCAACTGAGTGTATGTGGATATTGAAAGAAAGGGAACACTAGAGGATTCTGAGGTTGTGAATGTGGGAGATTAGAAAGGCATTTGGTGTCTTTGATGGGAAAAAAAAATCTTTTGGTGTTTCATTTGTAGTTTGGTTTGCTTTGTTTCAATTAGGGATTAATGAGATCCATTTTAGTCATTTGGGGTTAATGATATCTATGAGAGATGGAGATGTCTTGCACACACTTAGTGATTGCGTGAAAGAAATTAGGACTAGATATATGGATTTGGAAACTGCTTGAATAGAGATGATAATATAACACATGGTAATTACAAAATCATAAGGTCTTTGGGGATACTCATATTTACATGATTATAACTAGATGAATAATCTAATAAAGAATATCTGAAAAGTCAGTATTCAGAAGGGTAAGAAATGTAGAAGGAGATCTAAAAGACATTAAGTTAATATTATAATTAGAAAATATATAGAACTGTTTCTGAAAGGGATAGATTTTAAAATATAATTAGATGAATACTTTAGGATTTTGATTTACTTTTTAGGGAAATTACATTAGTTTTTTTTGCATTAAGTTAAATTTGCATTTCTATATCTGTAATGGTCAATACTCAGAGAAATATTGTTTATCTCTTCAGTGCATTTCCTCTCCTGAGTTGATTTCCTTCCATGGAATGGGCTGAGAATTTCTCTATAGGTAAAATTTTCTATCAAAGTTCATAGTAGATTTGTTTCCATCATCCATGATAGAAAGAATTGATGATTAGCATTGGCAGGAGGGAATTCCTCATTAGAGAGCACTTTGCCCTGTTGAAATTGAAGGTCTGATGGGGAAAATGCAGGTGGAGTCACCAAGCAGGCACTTCCCCATAGAGCATGGGAATTAACACAGAATTATGGCCAATATCTGTTACATGGTGATCATTAGCTCACATAGAAATTCTCCTCTGTCATTTCATATAATTCATTCAAATATAACTGAAAAGATTGAATTAAGTTTCCCACTCTATCCCCAAACTTCTAGGTATCTTCCCATCCCAAACTCCTAGCTTTGGTTTCTCCTACCTCTACATCCCAGGCCAGGACTATGTTGTGGGTATCCTGAATCACTGGAAAATATCTAATAAGTTGTTATGATTTCCATTGAGCTCCTTGAAAGCAGGATTATCTTTTAACTTTCCTCATAGTGCTTGACACATAGTAGGTGATTAACAAATGCTAGATGGATGATTACAAAAAAAACCCCTTAATTTAATTATTTCCAAATCAAACTATCAAGGACTCCTCAAAGAAAAAATTCTTTAAAAATTGTTCCTACCCAAAGTTGAGAAAAGACTGTGAAGTCATTTATTTAATTTTCTATAAAACACTTATTAAATACCAATTACATGCAGTAGTGAAGCAGTGACCTGTTATTATGATTTCTCTTGGTAATTTACAGGTGTATCATAGAATCACCTTTTTAGAATTGGTCTTAAAGATATTCTTAGTGAACTCTTATTCACATCCAAGCTGTTTTCACTCAGGATTTGAACTCTAGGAAACCTTGTCCTTGGAAAACCAGCTTATACACAGTTTTATTTATGGAATAGTCTTGTTGGCAGCCCAAATAGATAGTTCACATTATCAAAGAATAATTTATACCAGTGTGCTTTTTATGTTAGTGTTATTATGGTATCAAATTCATATTGAAGACTCTAAGAGATGAGGAGTTTGAATTAGTCTATAACCTCACTGATGCTGCCAACCTCTATCACCTCATCAAAGAGTGTTCATCAAACACTCATCTGACCTTACAAAGCCTAATTCATTCTCTAGAACTTACCTCACCCATTTCATTAGCATTAAGTTCACTTCAAATGCATTGGAATGAAATGAGCATAATCCAAAAGTAAAATCCAAGGTTCCATCTATATTGTATACTTCCTCACATATGTTTCTTTATTTTTCATCTGGAGATTGCTGACATTGACAACTACAGGATTTCTACCTGAGGCAGACCTCTCAATTTGCTGACAAGGATTGATTTACTGCACTCTTGGATAAAACAGAAGCTTTTTTATCTAGGCAGCAAAGCATAAAGGATGTCTCAGGCAGATGTCTTGTGCTGTGAAGTCTCAGGGGTGGAGCTGTGGTTAGGTTGCTTCTAGGACTTCTCAGTTTTTCAAAAGATCATGTGAGAGGCGGGTGCATATCTTTTTTTTTTAATAAATTTTTATTGCTATCTTTTGTCTTTTATATAATTTATAGTTGTCCCTGCTATCCTTTCTTTCCTTTCTCCCAGAGAGATAGCCTTATAACAAAACATTTTAAAAAAGAGTAATGAGAAAAAAAAATCAGCAAAACTCAATGAATAACTTAGAAACAGATCTGATCTTTCAAGCAATGTCTCATGTTCATGGACCACTTATATTAAGATACAAATGGAAAGTATATTCTCACAACTTCTTTGTAGGGCCAATATTTTTTTTTCTCATTTCATAACAGCACATTTAAATCATTTTGTGTTTCTATGTATGCATCACATTTGTTTTATCTTACATAACAATATTACATTTTATTCATATAACACTGCTTGTTCAGTCATTGGGTATCCATTTTGTTTCCAGTTCTTTGCTATCACAAAAATGTTGTTGTTGTGATATTGTGATGACAATGATGATGATGATAATGATGATGTCAGAATATATATCTATTTGAAAAATATTTGGGTCAAAGAGTACAGACATTTTAATTACTTTATTTGCTTAATTTCAAACTGATTTCAAGAATGACTGTACCAATTCACAATTTTTCCAAGAAAACATTGGGTTTGTTCATCTTTCCATAATTCCTCCAACATTGATCATGAACAGCTTTTGTCATCTCAGTGACCTAGATATAAGGAGGAAAATTAAAAAAAAAAGTCTTGTTTTGTTTTATTTGCATTTCTCTTATTATTTGTGGTTTGGAGCTTTATTTTATATAATTGTTAATAGTTTGCAATTTTTTGAAAATTTTTTGTTTATATATATTAAATATTTACTATTTGGAAATGGCTTCTAGTGATATAAATTTCTATTAAGTGTTATATAAATTGTATACAAAACTTTTACCTAAGAAGTTTAATAAAAACCTTCCCCTCCCCCAACTAATTGCTTTCTTTTTTATCTTAAGTGCCTGAAGTTTGTTTGTGAAAATCTTTTCAATTTTAGGTAATCAACATATATTTTAACTTTTTAAAAATTACTTCTTTCTTTAATTTGATCATGAATTTATTTTCTACCTATAGTTGTGAAAAGTATATGACCTGCTTCTCCTCTAACTTTTTAATGGTATAATCTTAAATGTTCAATCTATTTTGAATTTATTGTGTTATATCTTGTAAGATGTTATTTGAAGCCTAATTTCTGCAAAATTGTTTTCCATTTTTTCAGAAGTTCTTATCAAATAAGAATTTTTTTATGCCTTATCAAATTTATTTTTAATTTTCAACATTCACAGATTTTGAGTTCTGCATTTTATCCCCTCTCATCCCCCCTTTTTCCCAAGATGGTGTGTTGGTAAGCAAAATGGGCTCTTAGCACTTAGTTGGCTTTTGTTTCCTTTGAGTAATTCAGTGTATTTCATTGAGCCTTACTAGGTGTTAAACCCCAGGCCCAAACCCCTATGAGGTGTAAAACCTATGTGGGTGTGGATTAGTAACTAAGGTGGGGCCCAAGGTGGGGCTAACTCAGGGGAGGGCCTAGTTTACACATGAGTTTGAGTGATAGGTTTGGGACATCAAAGGCTCTTGGAGCACGTGGGTTTAAGTCACCTCTTTGTGATGATTTTAAGTCACGTGGGTGAGTCGCATGTGTGACTCACTCCTGACACTGAAAAAGATATAAAGCCAGGGGTTGGTTTTCTCTTCTTTAGAGTTCTTACCCACAGCAGTGGTGATGCACATGACTCTGGACCAGCCCCTTTCATGAGCTCCCGGGCTGAACCTACATGTTGGTAACTATGAATCTGTATTTGGTCTGTCTCTTGATGTTTGTAATTTGTTTGTAATTTGCCCTGAAGTTCAGTGTGCTGGTCTTTTCCCCTGAACTAAGTGAATGATATTTGTATGCTGAATTAAAGTAAGCTTGTTAACCCCTTAGCGTTGCTTTCCTTACTAAAGCAGATCAAAAGAACCCGCACATTTGCAGTGTGCTGGTAGCATTCTTGTTGTTGGGCTTGTGTTGGTCTTTCACCCCACAACAGCTGCTAGCCGGATTGTTGAAACACTTCTCTAACTTGCTTTTCCAAATCCTTTTTGAGCTCTTCCATGGCCTGAGACCAGTTCATGTTTTTCTTGGAGGCTTTTGATGTAGGCTCTTTGACTTTCTTGACTTTTTCTGGCTGTATGTTTTGGTCTTCTTTGTCACCAAAGAAAGATTCCAAGTCTGAGTCTGAATCTGAGTCCATTTTCATTGCCTGGCCATGTTCCCAGCCAACTTACTTGACCCTTGAGTTTTTGTCGGGGTATGACTGCTTGTAGAGTATAGAGTACTTTATCCCAAGCTTGAGGGGCTACACTGTTTTCAGAGATATACAGCAAGCTCTGCCACACCCGTGCTCCTCCTCCCCCAAGAACCGCCAATGGGGACCCTGACTCAGATGTATGCTGGCTCTGCACTCCTGTTCTGATTTGCCACTTAATTCCTCCCACCCGGTGGGCCTGGGGCCAGAAGCAACTGCAGCTGTAGTTCTGTAGCTGCACCACCTCTGCTGCCTCCCAAGCATTGGCCAGACAATGACCTATTTTCACTCTGTCCCCTGCAGTTTTTCCCACTAACCTTCTCTGTTGTCTTTGTTGTTTGTGGGTTGAGAAGTCTGGTAACTGCCACAGATCACTGATTCAGGGCACTAGGGCCTGTTCTGCCTGGCTCCCTGTCTGTTTGGTCCACGCAGCCCACACTGAGCTCTGCTCTGCTTCCAGGTCTGGGCAATACAATTTACCCTGCAACCATCCAGGCTGTCTTTGGCTGGAGCTGTGCTTCCCTCTGCTGCTTCATGGGTTCTGCAGTTCTAGAATTTATTCAGAGACATTTTTATAGGTGTTTGGAGGGACCTGAGTGGGAGTTCATGCAAGTCCCTGCTTTCTAGCCACCATCTTCGCTCCGCCCCCTGTGTGTTGATTCTTGATTGCCATCCAAGCTCTTTTATCTTCCAGAATTCAAGCCCTCCAATCCTTTAATACAGAAGCTGCTAGGTTGTATGTAATCTTGACTGTGGTTTCATGATATTTAAATTGTTTCTTTTCTCCTTGACCTGAAAATTCTGGGATTATCTGGCATCTATGATATTCCTTGGCATTTTCATTTTGACATTAGGAGGTGATCAGTGAATACTTTTGATGACTATTTTACACTCTTTATCTAGGATATTAGGATAGTTTTCCTTGATGATTTCTTGAAAGATGCTGTCCAAACTCTCTTTTTGATCATGATTTTCAGGTAGACCAATAATCCTCAAGTTATCTCCTGGATCTATTTTCCAGGTCAGTTGTTCTTCCAATGAGGTATTTTACATGTTCTTCTATTTTTTTCATTCTTTTGATTTTGTTCGACTGATTCTTGATGTCTCATAGAGTCATTAACTTCTATTTACCCTATTTTAAATTTTAAGGATTTTTTTTCTTCAGTTAGTTTTGTACCTCTTTTTTCCATTTGGTCAATTCTATTTTTATGGAGCTCTTCCTGTCAGTGAGTTTTTGTACCTCCTTTTCCATTTGGCTAATTGTATTTTTTAAGGAATAGTTTCTTTCAATCAATTTCTGCCCTTCCTTTCCAAGCTGTTGACTCTCTCTTGCATACCTCTCATTACTTTTCCCAATTTTTCTTCTACCTCTCGTTTTTTTTTTTTAAATCCTTCTTGAGCTCTTCCAAGACTTTTGGGCTTGAGACCAATTCATATTCCCCTTTGAGGTTTCAGATGTAGATATATTGACAATGTTGTTCTCTTCTGAGTTCGTGTTTTAATCTTCCCTGTCATAACATTTCTCAATGGTCAATGTTTGTTTTTGCTTCTTGTTCATGATGTTTGCCTATTTCCTAGGTTTTAAAGTTGAGCTCTCCTGCTGGAGTACTGGAGGTACTGTTCCAAGCTTCTTGTACTTGTGGCCAGGGGGACTGGTCACTAGCTTCGTCTGCTGGGGACTCAGTTACTGATAGCTGGAGGCTGTGGGGGTCTGGCCACTTACCTGGTGCTGAGCTGGGGTCCTAGTGGTGGTATCTAGTGTGTGCTGAGGCCAGGTGGGTTTTTTCTATGTTTCCTCAGGGTTATACTGAAGCACTTAGAAGTCTGGTACCTGGAAGATGTCTGCCCTCCTGGGGCTGTGCCAGAACATGGGGAGGTCCAGCTGGTGGAGGCTGCCTGCCTAGAGGCATATTGTTAAAAACTACTATCATATTGAAAGGTCTTCCCAGAATAGAAACAAATCTCTACTTTTTGACAAGGGAAAATCAAGTAACAAGAATAGAACTTGAGTCCAAGGAACAAAGACATTCAGAAATCATTGCCATTATAAATCTGTACATGGGATTTATCACTACTGCTAATTATTATAAATGATTATTTCCACAATCCAGCTGGCAGCTTCTGCGGGGATGTAAGATCCACCCACAGCCAGCACCCAGAAAGCTGCCAGCATGCTGGGAAAGCACAGGTTCTTTTGATCTGCTTAACCAAGGAAAGCAAGGTGAAGGGGTTGACAAGCTTATTTTAATTCAGCATACAGACAGCATTCACTTAGTTCAGGGGAAAAACCAGCACCCTGAACTTCAGAACAAAATACAAACAAATTACAAATATCAACAGACAGACCCAATAAAATTCATGGTTACCAACATCTAGGTTCAGCCTGGGAGCTCAGAACAAGGGCTGGCCCAGAGTCACATGCCACCACCGCTGCGGCAAAGAGCTCCCACGACAAGCTTACTTTAATTTAGCATACAAATATCATTCACTTAGTTCAGGGGAAAAACTAGCACCCTGAACTTCAGAACAAAATACAAACAAATTACAAACATCAACAGACATACCCAATACAATTCATAGTTACCAACATCTAGGTTCAGCCTGGGAGCTCAGAACAAGGGCTGGCCCAGAGTCACACGCCACCACTACTGCCGCAAAGAACAGAAAAAGAGGATCTTCAAGCTGTCTTCTCTCCTCTTATAGAGTTTTTGACATCATCAAGCATCATCTGAATGACCAGAGCCCAGGCTCTGGTGATTGGTTCTTGAATTGGCCCCTCCCCTTAGGACTCTGGGAGGTTCACCTCCACATAGATTAGGTTAACACCCAATAGGTCATGGCTCTGGATTTAACACCTCCCCTTAGCCAGCCCCATCTTGGGCCCCACCCCAGTCACCAATCCGCACCCACATAGGTTCCACACCTAATAGGGCTCTGGGCCTGGGGCCCGGCACCTAGCAAGATTCAATGAAATACACTGAGTTACTCAAAGAAAACAAAGGCCATTTTGCTTACCAACACAATGATAAATTAGACCCCTATGTTATTCCAATTAGTATTCATCAGTTCAGTGTGATTACATAAGTAGTAATGATTATTAACAATTATTAAAGGATATACTCATCTAGTAATATACATTTAGTCATCTATCTAATAATAGTACATGATAAATATGTACTAATACATATTTTATATAAATCACATTGGGGCAATTAAATAAGATAGATTCCTCTCTTATGCAACCACAAGAATGCTGACAAAGATTATCTCTTTCCTATTTTGCTCAAATCCCATGTCCAACTGTAGTGTGGGTAACATGGTATGGAAAGTCCAACAACTTTTTTGTACCTCTGGCTCTCCTTTGCTCGTTTAACATGAGGAGACCAACATATGACCAGTTAGTCACTGGAAATGACTCTTGCCTTGTCTATCTTGTGACTAGTTGGCATAGATTTCCCATGCTTCACTTAAGCCATGACTCCCCTGTTAATACATCATGTTTTGGCTAATACATCATTTTTGGCCCTCAAAAACAAAGTCTATCAACCAATGGTACTTTGTATTTTACTTTGTCTTTCCTGAATGTTTGGGTATCAAACACTATAAAAACAACATCCTAGGGACAAGGGGGGCATCTCAGATCATAAGGAAGAACTGAAGTCTGCTTCATTAGAGGAGGCCATGGACCCTTTAACAAAGTACCACTAGCTTTGAGCTCTGCCTCAATGGTTTTTCTTGCAGATTGGACTTTGGACCCCACATAATTGAGATTTACATGGCTAGAGGCCTATGATCTATGGGAAATTCCTGTGTACAAAGAACTGACTGGCAACTTGATGACTACTTGACTATGAGAGACAATGAAGATGAAGGCCCCTTTAGGCTTCGTGTAAAGAAAAACTAACTATTAAAGTCAAGTTATCCTAATATGGAATGGGCCACCTTGGCCTGGTGGTCAGTTTCTTACTATGGGAAGCCTTCAAGGACAGATTAAATGATCATTTGTTAGAGATGTTGTTATGATAATTTCTTTCAAGTATGTGTTAAATTAGATGGCTACTGAAATTCCTTCTACCCCTGATAATCTGTGATCCTTTAGTTATATGGAATACTATTATATTAACTGAATTGTTGTGTTAGGGATTATTTCAGATACCTGTAGACTTGGTATGGTGAATATACATTAGCTAATCAGTTTAGTAATTATGGATATTTATATATGCTCTATGTTCTGCTACCCCTGTATCTTTTCAATCTATCACTTCAATTTCAAAACTTGTTTTCTCTTTCAATTTTTCCTATCAATTTCTGATCAATATTTTGAGGACCAGCCTAAATGCCATCTCTTTTATGGATGCATCTTTAATCCTTAAGGTTGTACTTATACCCTTCCTTCTGTAAACAAGCAGGGAAACACTTTCTTCCTCTTTTGCTGAGCTTTCCTATTATGTCATCGGATATATCTGACCAGTGTAAGCTCCTTTAGAACAAGGGTCACATGCTATACTTTGTTTTGTCTAAAATACCTGTATGCTGTGTTAGTCAATGTATATTGAATGACAGAATATTTAATCAATAGATGCATATCACTTGGGATTATTAAAATAATAGAGATGAGTGGTAATTAGAACATGAACTATGGTTACAATATGACAAATGGGAAAGATGGAGCATATGAAAGAGATATTCAATGTTTTCCCTTTATTTCCTCTAAGTGATGACATATATATATGTCAGCCTGTTACTGTCTCCCTTCTTCTTGGTCTACTACTTTTTCAAAGAGAACATTACTGTCCCTACAACACTCCTTCAGAAATTGAACATCTACATGGCACACAAAGCCATATGACTTCTCATAGCTCCACTGACATATAGATACAACAAATGTAAAAGATGCTTAACTTGATGTATCATCATCTCTAAAGCTTCCTCCCACCCCCTAATATTCATAGACAACTACACCATGTCATATCTAGGTTCCTGGATATCAGGCCTCCCAAGCACAAAAGTTTTTCCCCTCATCCACTGGGGGGGGAAAAATGGTCATTAAGCAGTCCCTCTTCACTGTATCAGATGTTTTCCAACTGCAGTACCCATTTAAGCCTGTTTTCCTGTGTTTGTTTCAAAAGAGTGCATAGATTCCTTAATGATAAAATTGTTAATTGATGACAATGTTGTTTCTCTGACATGCCATATATATTCCTGTGCTTGTTATCATACAAAATTTTTTCTGCATCTCTAATTACTCCTAATCATGTGACATTTCATTCTCTATTTCAGAAAAACTTTCTCTGTGTCTCTCCTTCCTCTCTAGATGCCTTTCTTTCTACAGATAATCTAATGTTTTGTTACCCAAGTTTTTTGTTTGTTTATTCTTTTAGCCACCAAATTTTATCTGAACAACTGTGATGATTAAAAAGGTTCAAGAGACATAGTTTCTGGGGAATTTAATCGTTTTATGAGTAAGGTCAGTAGGTTATTAATAAATGAATAGTTATTTGGCTTTCTCTCTTAAACCAAAGGCAATCATGGCAATAGACTCATAGTTCATGTACTCTTCAAAGAGTGGGTGTTCCTGAGGGGCGGCAATTAACTCTAATTGGACATAACAATGGAAGGTGAGCTATATTAAAATGAAGGGCTGAGGGAGAGATTATGTCACCCTTGGATAGAGAAACTATCTCTCTACAAGATCACCCACAACTTTGGGGTATCTATTCAAAGAATGTATACCCTCACCCAAGCTTGAGCAGAACACAATAGCTTCCACCAGGATGGGGTCTTGAATAAGAAGCTTAGTACAATCTCATTAACAGCAATGTCCTTCAAGAGGCTGAACTCAAAATGAAGACTTTGGAAGAAGGGGAAAGCTCTGAATCTTTCCAAGATATTAGTTATCGATAATCATTCCTCTCACAGCAAAGAAGTCAAGGCTTAACAATAAATAGATGTATATATAACATTAGGCAGAGGACCTAACCTCTATGTAGATGTTAGAAAATTATCTAACTGAGAACGTAGAACAACTGTGACTGAACCTACGACTTTTCAGGTAAAATAATATTCCTAAAGCCAGAGTCAAGAAGGAAGTAGACATTAAGTAGCATTATATTGCTCTATAGGCTTGTAATGAATTGTTGAAAAAAAAAGTATTACACAAATGTTACTGTTGAGGTTCAAGGTGCAAATGATGAGGTGCAAGGTGTGTGTGTGACAGGGTGGTCTTGAAAGAATTTGCTCAGCCTGTCTCCAAATCAAGTAAAGACATTTATTCCTGTAACACACCAAACAGGCTCCTCCTTAACGAAGGTCACCACCTCTTAAGGGATGCTGCAGCTTAAAGGAAACACCAGCTTAAGAGGGTAAGCAGTTCCTTAAGGCAGAAGCTAGGGATTCTTACAGAGGAACTTGCCGTTGTTGAGATGAGGCAATTAGGGAAAGAAAGGTAAGGCAATGTTAACAGAAATTGAGGTAACCAGGGACAAGTAGGCAAGAGGGTGGTGGTAATTCAGAATTTTGTGCATATCTAGGCACATCATTTTTCCATTATTCAGCCCATTTGCCTGGGGTGTAAGGGCCCTTGTTAGTTTAGGTATTTCACTGACCAGGCTATTTGAATCTCGTTATCTCATTAACTAGATTTGAATGTCATTATCTCATTGACCAGTCTCATCATCTCCAAAAAGGCTTGTGCTAATCTCATCATTACTATTTGGTTAAAGAAGGAATTTAATTTTAGAAAATAGTAGGAGAAGGAGCAGTTAGGTGTCACAGTTAGTAGAGTACTGGCCCTGGAGTCAGGAGGACCTAAGTTCAAATCCGGCCTCAGACACTTGTCACATGTACTAGCTGTGTGACCTTGAGCAAGTCACTTATCCCCAATTGCCCTTCCCCCCCCCCCCAAAAAAAAGAAGAAAAAAAGAAAATAGTAAGAGAGAAAACTGGAATGGTATACTCATTCCTAATTATCAAATCCCTATTATCAGGCTAATAATTAATATTTATTTTATTGTGTTGTATTAACGAAGGCTGATATTTATATACTGCTTTTACTTTTACAGAGTACTTTTTGTATGGTATCTGACTTGGTCTTCATCACATATCTTACTATCCGTGAGACAGGTACTGCAGGTGTCAGAATCTCCATTTTACAAAAAAAGTAAAGGATATTAAGAGAATAAGTGACTTTTCAAGGGTGCCACATCTAGTGATTGTCGGAGATGAGATTAGAACCTAGAGCTTTGATTCTTCTAAGTAAAGTAATTTGGCCAAGCTAAGGAGTGACAGACAATTAAGAGTCACTGAAGGTTTTGGGTTATTTTTGTCTTATTTTTTTTTTCTCCAGAGCAACAGAAGTAAAGCAGGAATTTAGGGAAATGAGTCTGGCTGTAATCCTTAGGATAAAGAGAAATGCCATACATAGGACTTCAAGGTTTGAAAAGCTCTTCTGTTACATGCATTTTCTTATTTGATCCACAGAACATTATTAACATTATCCCAATTGTTTTTCAGATAATGAAATTAAGATGGAGAGAAATTACAAGACTTTTTCTGGATTTCAGTGTCTGTGGGAAAAATAAAACCCGGATCAGCTGGTCTGAAGCCGTACACTTTAAATGTGTATACATATATACACACACAATAAACATATATGTGCATATGTATATGTACATATGAGTATATATGTAGATATAGGTATATGTATATATACACACACATATACACATACACTATACACACACACATATTTATTTATTTATACACTTTTGTGCTGGAGAGCTAAAAATAGCTAGAGTAAAATCACAATTCTTATTCTGGCCTTTTCACACAATTACTATTCGTTCTTCACCAGGAGTGAATAGTCTCCTAAATGATTCTAGACAGAGTTTAGGAGGGAGGTCTGTGAAACTGAGTAGGAAAAATGTATATTATTATTTCAATATAATTAGTTTTCTTTGTAGTTCTTTGCTTTACTCAATGTATTTAAAGACTTTAGTTTGAGGCAGCCCTTTCATTTTAGCCTTTTATAACTGTCTCTGACTCTTTGTGACCCAATTTGGGGTTTTCTTGGTAAAGATAATGGAGTGGTTTGCCATTTCCTTCTCCAGCTCATTTTACATATGAGGAAATGAGGCAAACAGGGTTAAGTGACTTGCCCAGAGTGACTTGCCCAGCCCACAGCTACTAAATGTATGATACCAGAACTGAACTCCGGAAGATGAGTCTTTATGACTCTAGGCCCACCACTCTATCCACTGTGACACTTAAGTGCCCCAAAGTCCTTATATTTCACCAAGAAATTCAAAGAGGTCCATGACATAATAAAAAAGACCTGCACAACTTGGCAGTAGATAGGGAGCAAATTAAAATAGGCTAAACTTCATCAGGCTGCAGATAGGTTTTTAGCAGCTCACTTTCCAAGTAAAGCTATAATTAATGATTAAACTATTTCACAAACAAACTATATTAAGAAAAAAGGGAAATTTTAATTAATATTAATTAATTAAATTTATTACTTAAGATTTTCATTTCTCAAGAAATCTCACTAATGTTAAAAAAAAAACACTTTGCTAAGCAGTACAAGTTTTAATACTTTTTCAGCTTTTCTTACTGTTTACATTTACTAACAACTGAAAACATAGCTAAAAGATTTGACTCTAGCTCCTCTCATACTAGATACAAGACTGACAATGGTTGATTGCCATGGGTCACATGACAAACAGAAGAGACTGTGCAGTGGCAAACCACCCACCAAGTTACATGATGGACACAATAGTGACTAGTCAAAGGTGGATTAAGCAGGGCATGGGCAAAGCATTCCTTACATCTTTACTTTATTTTACTTCCTCTATATTTTCCATGGGCTGCCTGAAATCCTTTGGCAGGCTGCAAGTAGCCCATGGATTGTATGTTGTGCAGGCCTGCAATAAAAGGTCAAAAACTCCTATTTTAGATGGTCAGGACATCACTAAGGAATCATGAATAATATGAATTAACAATTCCAATCAGGTTAGCTTGAATGCCTCAGCTCCAACACTTATAAGGACCTTTGTCTATGGATTTAAAACTAGTGACCTGAGGACGTAAGCGATGTTCAGTGTTTACTCTAACCTATAGTAGGTGTGCTAAAGCACTTTCAGAATTCAAACAATAAGTTTTATTTATGCAGTGAAGAATCTTAAATCCAGTCATCACAGAAATCAGTGGCTTAATTTAAGTGTTCCATCAAGTTAACTATCTTTCACCAAATGCCTTGTCATATAGCTAGAATCTATTCAAGAAATCATTAAATATTTCTGCCCCTTTATCTCCACCTTTACCAAACTCTAATCTATTTCTAGAGGGGGACCAGAGACTTAAAATTTCTTTTTAAAATTTTATCTCAATATTATTTATCTTTTTTTTCACATTGGATGTATTTCCAAATATAAATTCCTCTCCCGGAATTTTTACTCAGTGGAAAAAGTAGTTAAGAAAAGTGAATCAAAATTTTGACCTTATCTAATTGAATATGCAATATTTCTCACCAAGAATACCTGCTCTACCTCCTCCAACAAAGTAGGGCATACATTTTTTCAACTCTTCTCAGAAGTCAAACTTGGTCATAGTACCTATATAGTGTTGTTGTTGATTTTTTTTTAAATTTTGGGGGATAGGGTATGATTTCCATTTCTGTTATTGTAGTCACTGTCTATAAAGATTGTATCTAAAATCTTAGTACACTTAGTGCAGTGCACTTTGATACTTTAAAATTATGCTAAGACTTTTGGAATATCTTGTATGTTATTACTATGATCAAAACTTAATACAAAGATTAGCAAAAGACTATAGAAGCAAAGTATTCCTAAATTTGTCTGCATTTACATTTTGAAGTAGTCTAGAGAGATTTTTCTTTTTAAAATATCTTGTAATTTTATCATAAAATACTATAATACAGGTAATGCTCTTTCTACACAACTCTATTCTAATCGCTAGTCTTATTTTCTTAATCTTAGAAGTTAATGAATACCAAATTCTTCTATAAGAGTGAGATTATATTATTATTATTATTATTTAAATGAGCATATAAATACAAGAAAAAGATGGTTCTATTGGTATAGGTTAATTCCTTTCTAGGATGCAAATTTCCATCACTAACATGCACCACAACTGGTCTAAGTTAGTAGAGAAGTTCAAGTACACTGTTTTAGGTCCATAGAGCTTAACTGGAGAATGTAGAGTAATAGTATCTGCTTGTTTGTTATTGTTGTTGTTGTTGTTTTTTAATAAAAGAGTAACAATTTTTTTTCTATGACTGACTTAACTTTCTTTTTTTTCCCCATTTACATTGCACATCAAGAAATTTCTGTTATGTCTCCTGGAACAAAGAATGTAATCTGTATTTCATTTTATGTTTCCTCAAGGGGATCATCAACAATCTATTCTATTCCCTTTTGTCTTTAATTTTATAAAATATGATTTCAGCAATCCTGTAACATAAAATATGACCGAATAAACTGTACAAAACTGAATTTTGTTGCTATTATGTCTGCTATTGGGAAAAAATAGGATGATTTCCCTAAACCTTTTTAATAGTAGAAGTCATGTCTCCAAAATCCATCATTCTCTTATTGTAAACACAGCCTCATGATGACCAGGTTTCTCAGAGTTGCAGGAAAGGTGCTATTGTAAACAGAGAACTAACAAAATAAAAGATAACAAGTGAAATGGTTCTGTATTTAATTAAGACAGATGATAGTTCTGGATCACATAAATACTCACCTAATGGTATTAAAAAACAGGAAAAAACAACCATGATTATTATTATGGCAACTGCACTGAACGGTATCTTGTTAAAGTAATGACATTTTTTTCTTAATTAGCTTACCCTTAGTCTTTGAAACTTCAGTAGCTTCAACACTAGGGCAATCCTTGAAAAGAAAAAAAAAAATGTCAGGGGAAAAATAGACAAACTGTGAGAACTGGACTGCTGAAAGTTGACAGAAGAAAAAGAAAGCTTTATTTCCTTGAAAATTATAACATTTGTCTTCACTATTTCTTTTTTTTTAATATTTTTTATTTTTAGTTTACCACACACGGTTCTACATAATTTTGAGTTGCAGATTTTCTCCCCTCCCTCCCCCCTCCCTCCCCAAGACGGCATAGAATCTCATATAACTACCATGTATAACTTCGCATTGAATTAATTTATACACTAGTCAAGTTGTGGAGAAGAATTATGACCAATGGAATGATTCATGAGAAAGAAGAGACAGAACCAAAAAAAAGAACCCCAAAAACAAAAACAAAAGAGAAGAAAAAAGGCGAGCATGTAGTGTGCTTCAATATGCATTCAAACTTCACAGTTCTTTCTCTGGATGAAGATAGCATTCTCCATCATGAGTCCACTGGAGTTGTCCTTGCACCTTGCATTGCTGAGAAGAGCGAAGTCTGTCAGGGGTGGTCCTCATGGAATCCATTTATCTGTGGTTGTGTACAATGTTCTCCTGGCTCTGCTCCACTCACTCAGCATTATGTCGTGTAGGTTTTTCCAGGTTGTTACAAAGTCCGTGTCATCCCCATTTCTTATGGCACAATAGTATTCCATTATCTTCATATACCACAGCTTGTTCAGCCATTCCCCAATTGATGGGCATTCCTTTGATTTCCAATTCTTGGCTACCACAAAGAGAGCCGCTATAAATATCTTTGCACATATGGGTCCCTTTCCCTCTTGTGTGATTTCATTGGGATACAACCCTAGAAGTGGTATTGCTGGGTCAAAGGGTATAAACACTCCTATGGCTCTTTGGGCATAGTTCCAAATTACCCTCCAAAATGGCTTGATCATCTCACAACTCCACCAGTAATGTAACAATGTTCCAATTTTCACACATCCTCTCCAGCATTTATCATCCTCCTGCTTTGTTAGATGTTACTAAAAAAAAAAAAAAAAAGAAAAAATGCTCTGGATCACTACTGATTAGAAAAATGCAAATCAAAACAACTCTCAGATACCACATCTCTCCTGTAAGATTGGCTAAAATATTTTAATTTAATTTAAATTTATTTATTTAACATATTTAGTTTTCAGCATTGATTTTCACAAGAGTTTGAATTACAAATTTTCTCCCCATTTCTACCCTCCCCCCCACTCCAAGATGGCATATATTCTGGTTGCCCTGTTCCCCAGTCAGCCCTCCCCTCTATTACCCCACTCTCCTCCCATCCCCTTTTCCCTTCCTTTCTTGTAGGGCAAGATAAATTTCTACGCCCCATTGCCTGCATATCTTTCTAGTTGCATGCAAAAACATTTTTTTTTGTTTTTGAACATTTGTTTTTAAAACTTTGAGTTCCAAATTCTCTCTCCTCTTCCCTTCCCACCCACCCTCCCTAAGAAGTCAAGCAATTCAACATAGGCCACATGTGCATCATTATGTATAACCCTTCCACAATACTCATGTTGTGAAAGACTAACTATATTTTGCTCCTTCCCAACCCATCCCGCTTTATTGAATTTTCTCCCTTGACCCTGTCCCCTTTACAAAGTTTTTGTTTTTGATTGCCTCCACCCCCATCTGTCCTCCCTTCCATCATCCCACCCCCCTTTTTTTTATCCTCCTCCCTCCTCTTTCCTGTGGGGTAAGATACCCAATTGGGTATGTATGGTATTCCCTCCTCAGGCCAAATCTGATGAGAGCAAGGTTCACCCATTCCCCCCTCACCTGTCCTCTCCCCTCCTCCCACAGAACTGCTTCCTCTTGCCACCTTTATGTGAGATAATCCACCCCATTCTATCTCTCCCTATCTCCCTCATTCATATGTTCCTCTCTCATCCCTTAATTTGATTTTATTTCTTTTAGATATCTTCCCTTCATCTTCAACTCACCGTATGTCTGCTCTCTCTCTCTCTCTCTTTATATATATATACACACACACATATATATGTATATATATACACACATATACACATAGATACATACATACATACACATTCACTTATATATATACATAAACATATATATATGCATATTCCCTTCAGCTACCCTAATATTGAGGTCTCATGAATCATACATGTCAACTTTCCATGTAGGAATGTAAACAAAACAGTTCAACTTTAGCAAGTCCCTTGCAATTTCTGTTTCTTGATTACCTTTTCATGCTTCTCTTGATTCTTGTGTTTGAAAGTCAAATATTCTATTCAGTTCTGGTCTTTTCACTGAGAAAGCTTGAAAGTCCTCCATTTTATTGAAAATCCATATTTTGCCTTGGAGCATGATACTCAGCCTTGCTGGGTAGGTGATTCTAGGTTTTAATCCCAGCTCCATTGACCTCCGGAATATTGTATTCCAAGCCCTTCGATCTCTTAATGTAGAAGCTTCCAGATCTTGGCTTATTCTGATTGGATTTCCACAATACTCAAATTGTTTCTTTCTGGCTGCTTGCAGCATTCTCTCCTTGATCTGGGACTCTGGAATTTAACGACAACATTCCTAAGAGATTTCTTTCTGGGATCTACTTGAGGAGGCGATCGATGGATTCTTTCAGTTTCTATTTTGCCCTGTGGCTCTAGAATATCAGGGCAGTTCAATCTGATAATTTCTTGAAAGTTGATATCTAGGCTCTTTTTTTTTTGATCATGGCTTTCAGGGTGTCCAATAATTTTTAAATTATCTCTCCTTGATCTATTTACCAGGTCAGTGGTTTTTCCAATGAGATATTTCACATTATCTTCCATTTTTTTCATTCCTTTGGTTCTGTTTTATAACATCTTGATCTCTCATCCAGTCACTAGCTTCCACTTGCTCCAATCCAATTTTTAAAGTAGTATTTTCTTCAGTGGTCTTTTGGACCTCCTCCTCCACCTGGCCAACTCTGCCTTTCAAGGCATTCCTCTCCCCATTGGCTTCCTGGAGCTCACTTGCCATTTGAGTCAGTCTATCTTTTAAGGTGTTGTTTTCTTCAGTGTATTTTTTAGTATTGTTTTGGGTCTCCTTTAGCAAGTCATCGACTTGTTTTTCATGGCTTTCTAGCATCCTTCTCATTTCTCTTCCCAATCCTTCCTCCACTTCTCCAACTTGCCTCTCTAAATCCCTTTTGAGCCCCTCCATTGCCCGGGACCAGTTCATGCCTTTCTTGGAGGTTTCTGTTGTAGGCTCCTTGACTTTGTTAACCTCTTCTGTCTGTATGTTTTGGTCTTCTTTGTCACCAAAGAAAGAATGCAAAGTCTGAGACTGAATTTGGGTGCATTTTTGCTGCCTGGCCATATTCCCAACCAACTAACTTTACCCTTGAGTTTTTCAGCGTGGTATGACTGCTTGTAGACTAAAGAGTTCTATGATCCACGTTTGGGGGGGATGTGCCAGCTCTGCCACACCAGCACTGCTCCTTCCCCAAGAATCCCTATCCCAGACTGGGCTTAAATCTTCAGCAGGCTGTTGCACTCCTGCCCTGGTCTGCCACTTAATTCCTCCCTCCAGGTGGGCCTGGGGCCAGAAGCAACAGCAGCTGTAACTGCCCCACCTTCGCTGCCCCTGGGTTGGAAGCCGAACCGGGAACTCCTTCCACTCCCGCAGCTTTTCCCACTAACCTTCTCCGCTGTCTTTGTTGTTTGTGGGTTGTGAAGTCTGGTAACTGCCACAGCTCACTGATTCAGGGTGCTAGGTCCCACTCCGCCCAGCTCCTGGACTGGTTGGTCTGCGCCGCTCAAGCTTGGCTCTGCTCTGCTCCCAGCTCCCAGCTCCGTGTGGGATAGACCTCACCCAGAGACCATCCAGGCTGTCCTGGGCTTGAGCCCTGCTTCCCTCTGCTGTTTTGTAGGTTCTGCAGTTCTAGAATTGGTTAAGAGCCATTTTTCATAGGTTTTTGGAGGGACTCGGCAGGGAGCTCACGCTGGTCCCTGCTTTCTGGCCGCCATCTTGGCTCTGCCCCTCTACTACCATCCCAGAGCATTTTTTCATATGCCTATAGATAGCTTTAATTTCTTCCTCTGAAAACTGCCTGTTCATATCCTTTGACCATTTCTCAATTGGGGGATGGCTTGTATTCCTATATATTTGGCTCAGTTCCCTGTATATTTTAGAAATGAGGCCTTTATCAGAGATACTAGTTGCAAAGATTTTCTCCCAATTTTCTGCTTCCCTCCTAATTTTTGTTGCATTGGCTTTTTTTGTACAAAATCATTTCAACTTAACATAATCAAAATTATCCATTTTGCATTTTGTACTGCTCTCTATCTCTTGTTGGGTCATGAATTCTTTTCTTTTCCATAAATCTGATAAGTAAACTATTCCTTGCTCTCCCAAATTACTTATAATATCAGCTTTTACTCCTAGATCATGAACCCACTTTGACTTTATTCTGGTATATGGTGTAAGATATTGGTCTATGCCCAGTTTCTGCCCTACCATTTTCCAATTTTCCCAGCAGTTTTTGTGAAATAGTGAATTGTTAGCCCAGAAGCTGGCCTCTTTTTGTTTATCAAAGAGTAGATTGCTATAGTTGTTGACTTCTCCATCTTGTGTACCTATCCTATTCCACTGATCCACACCCCTGTTTCATAGCCAGTACCAGGTAGTTTTGATGACTGCTGCTCTGTAGTACAGTTTAATATCTGGTATGGCTAGGCCACCTTCTCTAGCATTTCTTTTCATTAATACCCTAGATATTCTAGACCTCTTGTTTTTCCAGATGAATTTTGTTATAATTTTGTCCAGCTCAGTAAAATAATTTTTTGGTAGTTCAATTGGTATGGCACTGAATAGATAGATTAATTTAGGTAAAATTGTCATTTTAATTATAATAGCTCAGCCTAACCATGAGCAACTGATATTTTTCCATTTATTTAGATCTGCCTTTATTTGCGTGAAAAGTGTGTCATAGTTATGTTCATATAGGCCCTGGGTTTGTCTTGGCAAATAGACTCCCAAATATTTTATAGTGTCTACAGTAACTGTGAATGGAATTTCTCTTTCTATCCCTTGCTGTTGGGCTTTGTCAGTAATGTATAGGAATGCTGAGGATTTCTGTGGGTTTATTTTATATCCTGCAACTTTGCTAAAGTTGTTTATTATTTCAAGTAGTTTTTTACTTGATTCACTAGGATTCTCTAAATAAATCATCATATCATCTGCAAAAAGTGATAATTTAGTTTCCTCTTTTCCTATTCTAATTCCTTCAATTTCTTTTTCTTCTCTTATTGCTACAGCTAACATTTCTAGTACCAAATTGAATAATAGGGGTGATAATGGACATCCTTGTTTCACCCCTGATCTTATTGGGAATACATCTAGCTTATCCTCGTTACAAATAATGCTTGTTGATGGTTTTGGGTAGATGCTATTGATAATTTTAAGGAAGGTTCCATTTATTCCTATGCTTTCTAGTGTTTTTAATAGGAATGGGTGTTGTACTTTGTCAAAGGCTTTTTCTGTGTCTATTGAGATGATCACATGGTTTCTGGTAGTTTTGTTGTAGATATGGACAATTATGCTAATAGTTTTCCTAATATTGAACCAGCCTTGCATTCCTGGAATAAATCCTACCTGGTCATAGTGGATTATTCTCGTGATGAGTTGCTGCAATCTTTTTGCTAATATTTTATTTAAAATTTTTGCATCAATATTCATTAGAGAAATTGGTCTATAATTTTCTTTCTCTGTTTTGACTCTACCAGGTTTGGGTATTAGTACCATATTTGTATCATAAAAAGAATTTGTTAGGACTCCTTCTTTACCTATTTTCCCAAATAGTCTACAACGTATTGGAATTAGTTGTTCTTTATATGTTTGATAGAATTCACATGTAAAACCATCTGGCCCTGGAGATTTTTTCCTAGGGAGTTCATTGATGGCATGCTCAATTTCTTTTTTTGAGATGGGGTTATTTAGAAATTTTACTTTCTTTTCTGTTACCCTGGGCAGTTTATGTTTTTGTAGATATTCATCCATATCTCTAAGGTTGTCAAATTTATGGGCATACAGTTGGGCAAAATAATTCCTAATTATTGTTTTGATTTCCTCTTTTTAGAGGTGAACTCACCCTTTTCATTTTTGATGCTGCTAATTTGATTTTCTTCTTTTTTTTTTAATCAAATTGGCCAAAGGTTTATCAATTTTATTGTTTTTTTCATAAAACTAGCTCTTTGTTTTATTTATTAATTCAATAGTTTTCTTGGTTTCAATTTTACTAATCTCTCCTTTGATTTTCAGTATTTCTAATTTGGTATTTAATTGGGGGTTTTCAATTTGCTCTTTTTCTAGCTTTTTCAGCTGTATGTCCAGATCATCGATCTCCTTTTTCCCTATTTTATTCATGTAAGCATTTAGGGACATAAAACTTCCCCTAAGAACTGCTTTTGCTGCATCCCATAAGTTTTGGTATGTTGTTTCATTATTGTCATTCTCTTGAATGAAGTTATTAATTGTTTCTCTGACTTGTTCTTTGGCCCACTCATTCTTTAGTATTAGATTATTTAATTTTTAGCTTATTTTTCCATGGTTCTTTATTAAAAATGATTCTTATTGCATCATGATCTGAAAAGGATGTTTCAAATACTTCTGCCTTTCTGCATTGGATTGTGAGGTTTTTATGCCCTAGTACATGGTCAATTTTTGAGTATTTGCCATGTACTTTTGAGAAGAAAGTATATTCCTTTTTATCCCCATTCAATTTTCTCCAGAGGTCTATCATATGTGCCTTTTCTAAAATTCTGTTTACCTCCTTAACTTTTTTCTTATTTATTTTGAGGTTAGTTTTATCAAGTTCAGAAAGGGGGAGGCTGAGGTCTCCCAATATTATAGTTTTGCTGTCTATTTCTTCCTGTAACTCCCTTAACCTCTCCTCTAAGAATTTGTATGGCTTACCACTTGGTACATATATGTTAAGCAATGATATTGCTTCATTGTTTAAGGTGCCTTTTAGCAGGATATAATGTCCTTCCTTATCTCTTTTAATTAAATCTATCTTTACTTTTGCTTTGTCTGAGATTAGGATTGCTACACCTGCTTTTTTTTTACTTTAGCTGAGGCCCAATATATTTTACTCCAGCCTTTTACCTTTACCCTATGTGTATCCCCCTGTTTCAAATGCATTTCTTATAAACAGTATATTGCAGGATTATGGTTTGTAATCCATTCTGCTATCTGCTTCTGTTTTATGAGAGTGTTCATCCCCTGCACGTTCAGAGTTATGATTTCTATCTGTGTCTTTTTCTCAATCCTAGTTCCCCCCATTTACGCTTTTATTTCTCTCTTTCCCCTTCTCCTCCTCAACAAAATTTTGCTTTTGACCACCGCCTTCCTCAGTTTACCCTCACTTTTTATTCCCCTCCCTTATCTTACAGTTTCCCACTTGCTACTTCTCCCCTCCCTTCTGACCACCCCCCTCCCTTTTTCCCCCCTTCCCCTCCTACTTCCTGTAGGACAAGTTAGATTTCTAAACTTATCAGGGTATGTTATTCCCTTCTTGAACTAGATCAGATGACAGTAAAGCTCAAATACTGCTCTTCTCCCTCCCTTCTTTCCCTCTACTACAATATGTTTTTGTGCCACTTCATTTGGTGTAATTTACCCTTTTCTACTACCTCCTTACCTCTTCTCTCATAGCCCACCCTTTATATCTCTTACTTATATTTTTTATCTTTACATCAGTTAATTTGTACAGGCATTCACAACCTATGTATATCCCTTTCAATTGTCATAATAGCTGTACCATTCTCAAGACTGACATATATATGTGTATATATATGTGTATATATATATATATATATATATATATATATATATAAAACATACATAAGATGACATAATCCCACAAAAAGATGCAAACAACCTGCCCTTATTGGTTAATAAGTTTTGTGGGTTTTTTTTTTTCCTCTGGTTACCTTTTTATGTCTCTCTTGAGTTTTGTATTTGGAGATCAAATTTTCCATTGAGTTCTGGCCTTTTTATCAGGAAGGTTTGGAATTCCCTTATTTCATTGAATATCCATCTCCTTGCCTGAAAAATTATACTTAGTTTTGCTGGGTAGTTGATCCTTGGTTGTAATCCCAGCTCCTTTCCCCTTTGGAATATTATATTCCAATTTCTCCTGTCCTTTAATGTGGAAGCTGAGAGATCCTGCATGATCCTGACTAGTTCCACGATATCTGAATTTCTTCTTTGTGGCTGCTTGCAGTATTTTCTCCTTGAGTTTATATTTCTGAAATTTGGCTATAATATTTCTTGGTGTTTTCAGTTTGGGATCTCTTTCAGGGGGTGATCGGTGAATTCTTTCAATGACTATTTTGCCCTCAGGTTCTAGGACCTCTTGGAAGTTGTCTTTCATAATTTCTTCGAAGATACTGTCAAGGCTCCTTTTTTCATTATGGATTTCCAGTGGACCAGTAACTCTTAAATTGTCTCTCCTGGATCTATTTTCCAGGTCAGTTGTTTTCCCAATCAGGTATTTCACATTTTTTTCTATTTTTTCATTCTTTACATTTTGTTTTACTACTTCTTGGTGCCTCATAGATTCATTAGCTTCCACTTGCTCAACTCTAATTTTTAATGAGTTAATGTTTTCATTTTGCTTTTGAGGCTCCTTTTCCAATTGGTTGATTTTTACCTCTCAGGGTGTCATTTTCTTTTTTTAGATTCTATATCTCCGTAGCCATTTCACCAATTTTATTCTTTATGGACTTGATTTCATCTTCTTTTAGCTCCCTAATTTAGTTTTTTAAATCCTCCTTTAGCTCTCCCAGCAATGCTTTTTGGGCTGGAGACCAGTTCACATTACCTTTTGAGGTATCAGACACGTCTATAGTGTCATTGCTGTCCTCTTCTATGTTGGTATTTTGATCCTGCCTGTCTGCATAAAAAGAATCTATTATCCTTGGTTTTTTTGTGTTCTTCTTCCTGTTTGTTGTTTTGCCTTTTCCAGGCTTTACAACAAATTTCTGCCTATGTGGCTCAGGGCTCTCTGTCCCAGCTTTCTTTTTCTGGGGATTGTGAGTCTAGAATTATAGCCTTCAGTCTCCTGAGGTGTGGGGGAGTGGTCTGGCTCCCTGGCATCTCACTCCCTATGGGTGCTCTCCAGCACTTGCTTTTCAGCAATGGTCTCAGCTGTTTGTTGTTTGAGCTGATCTCTGGCACTTCTCCTGGGGGAGCAAAATTACGTCTGGGCTCCTGGTGTTGACCCCTGCTGACTCTGCCCCTCTGGGACTAATGAACTTCTATTATTTGACCACTGAAGCCCCACTTCTTTCTCCTCTGTTCCAGCATTCTCCCCCCCCCCCCCCCCGAGGAATTCTCTGGTTGGGGATGGGAGGGATTAGAGCCATTTACCTTGACATTATGTCTCCCGGAAGTTCAAGAAGCTGAGTTTCTGGGCTGTAAGCATCAGGAGTGGGTGTTTTCCCAGCCAGTGGCATTGCGCTGCCTCTCCACTTCCACAGACTGGCGTCTTGTGTTGGGGGGCCTGGGGATCTCCGCCGGTTTCGGGCGCCTGGCTTTTTCCCAGCCTGTCTCCCATGTGGATTTCCCAGCCGGCTGCTTCCACTTTGGTCTGGAGCAGCTCCACACTGAGCACTCTCCAATCCTACAGGTTCGTGCCTTTGGCCTTTCAGATTCTCCCGGCTCGGAGATTTGCCCCGCACAGACTGTTCGTGGTTTCTGACTCTCTCAAATCTGCTCAAATTCTCTTTTTTATAGGAATCTGACAGACCTTGTGAGAGAGCTCCGGTAAGACGCTGCCTTCATGCGGCCATCTTGGCTCCGCCCCGCTCCCCCCTCTTCACTATTTCAATTGTATATCTATGTAACTTAAAAAAAAAAAAAAACTTCTTTCCTTAAAATGATATTTCTATACAAAAAACTATAAAGCATCATCAGAGTCCTAACTGTTATGTCTCATTGTGGCAATGAGATGAATTTAGATTCTTGAAGTCTAAGTCAGTAAAATGCATACTTGGGCAATTTTTACCATATTTGAAAAAAAAATATGAAACAAGTACTGTCCTAAAGGACAAAAAAAAAATGCAGCCACAGACTGAGGAACATCACATGTAAGAAAAGAGGAGCTCATTTACAGTAAGCTGGTCATTCAGTAATGAATTCTTTGGCTATGGAAAAACAGTGGAAAACAATTAAAAATGGCCTTTGTTCCTATTATACTTTTTTTTGATTTGCTGTTTTAGTGAGAATAGTGGAGATGGAGACAAGGAGTGTGAAAAAATGCCCCATTCTCGGGCTAAGTGCAAATTTTATTTCTCTAACTGTGAAATCCTCCAATGTTTCTGCCAAGAAAACCCAACATGGGGTCATGAATTGTTGAGCACAACTGAAATGACTGAAGGACAACAATAAATATGATTTCTACAACAAATAATTTATTTCACCAGTGACAAAAGAGACACCCTATTTGGACTGTAACATTATAGTCTTTCATTTGCCACATAATTAAGTTAAAAAAAAATAAACACTGAAGAAACTGGAAAGAAGGAAGATTTATATCTAAAGGATTCCCATGGAGGAAGTAACTTAATCTTTATGTTACCAATTCTCAAAATATATGAATAAGAATATGGGAAACTTTTTTTTTTAATCTAGCCAAGATGACAGTCTGATCTGAGGCAGAACACTCAACTTCCACATACATGCTCTGGCAAAAACTTAAAATTCTACACCAAATATTCCTCAAGAAACCCAATGAGAAACTATGGTAAATGACTAACTACAGTGGGCCAAAAAATAAGTCAGCCAAAAGCTCAGAGGCAATAGGTGAGGAAGATGCTAACAAAGTCAATGAAAAAGCAGGCCAAAAAATCAGCAGTTTCCAGAGCTGCCAAAGATGTGCCAGAGTTATATAGAGCCTCCAGCGATCTCCACAGTAAACAAGAATGGAGTCCTCTTACCCCACATCTCACATGGAAAAAGCCCCAGGGAGGACAGAAAAGCCCAAGTTGGAAACACTGGAAGGTCCAAGGAACTGTGACCCTGAGTGACCAGTGCAATTGTAACCAACAGCCCAGGACAAAGTGCCAATGGATCCCAAGATCCCTTGCACTCTCTACTGAGATGTTGCAATGGGCCCTGAAACTACTGAAGATACAATACTCTGAACCTCAAAAATGCAAGGGGTTAAACCTGGGAAGTTCGAGGCCAGTGCAGAACCAAATATTCTACTAAAACTATAGCAAAAGAACAGACAGAAGACCTAGAATAAAGACCTGATTCAGGAACTAAAGCTAGAGAGATGAATAAAAGAAAGACAATTCCCAAAAGATGGAGAGAATAACTTCATATTAACTGTAAGCAGAAACGTAAAGGGAAAAGGGGGGCATTTCTATAAGGAATAAATGATTGACTAAATATAATGATGGAAGAGGTAAAAATTAAATGAAAACTCTGGAGGAAAGAATTGGAAAATTTGAAAGAGCTTAGAAAAGAAAGCAATAACTTTACTCAATGGACTGCCTGAAAAGAAATAGAGCAAACACATATCGATAACTCTCTTAAGGAGGGAAAATATTAAAACAAAAACAAGGGCTGGTAAAAATAGTAATAAATGTAAAGCATGTGACATAAGAAACATGGTCTGTAAAAAAGTCCTGGACATTTTTTAAAGAAATCATAAGTGGAAACAGTGCAGATATGTTCAAAGTGGAGGACAAGTTGCAGATTGAATAAATATATCAATCACCTTCTAAAAAAGAGAAGTAACAATAATAGCATAGCCAAAATGTAGAGCTTCCAAGACAAAGAATAATTACCAACAGCATCCAAAAATTGTTCATACACCAAGGATCCACAGTCAGAATCTCTTGAGACCCCTCAGCTTTCAGTATGAAGAAAAGAAGAGCTTGGAATAAAATATTTCTCTTGTAAACAAGAATAATATACCTTCCAAAAGTGAGTATAATCCAACAAGGAAAAAAAACCGAATTCTGGACTTTCAAAACTTTCTAAAGAAATGAGCAAAACTGACTATGAACTCTGAAATGCAAAAACAAGTGTAAAAAGAAATCTAGGTAGGACTATTATTTAAATTAAAGTATCTGTATGATGATATATTGTTGACATTCCAATAAGGGGAGAAGAAAGGTTCTCTTCAGAGTTTTAATGTCTTCAAAAGACATTAAATGTGTTAAATAAGAAAAACAGAGAACTGGTGGGGGGATTAGTTCTGTTCTGAGGTTTTTAAGAGTTGAAAGAAAAAAGAAGCTAAAAGAAAGAATACATTCATGTAGAAAGAAGAAAGAAAACCATAGAACTAATGCTTTTAATTATTGTGGTATATGAAGAATACCCACATATGGAGGAAGGGATAGGGGAAACATGCATCATGTGAATCTCATCTGAAACAGACAAAATAGATTCGAATTCACACACTCATATACATGAACAATTTGATTAAAAAATATGTCAAAGTCATTAGGCAAATAGGAAGGATAAGAAAAGGAGTTAGGAGAATAGAAAGGAGATTGAAAATTATATATTTTAAGTGATTACTTCATTGTGGTCATTCAACTGATCAAAAGTTTCAGAGAATATATGATTCCACAAGGCTTGTAGTTTGACTACAAAAACAAATCATTTAGTTAAGATATACAGTACACAAAGCTCAATGGAGTATTCAGGGAGGACTGCAGATTTGGCTGCAAGAAGATTAAAGCTAAGGAGCTAAATTAGTCTACAAGCTAAGAAGTCAAATTGTACAAGGTTTTTGAAATTAATTTTATATTGTTGAATTTATTATATATATATATACATATACATACCTATGTGTATATCTATATGCATGCATGTGTGTATATATACACAAATATGCATACATAAACATATATGTGTATGTACACAGACATACATATATACATACACACATATATGTCACACACACACATCCTCAGGCGTACATATGTATGTGTTTTTGTTGTTCAGCCACTTCAGTTGTATACAAAACTTTGTGACCTTATTTGTTGTTTTCTTGGCAAAGATTCTGGAGAGGCTTGCCATTTTCTTCTCCAGCTCATTTTACATAAGAGGCAACTAAGAAAAACAGAGTTTAGTGACTCATGCAGTTTATAAGTGTCTGAGGTCTGATTTGAACTCAGGTCTTTTTAACCTAAGGCCAGTGCTCTACACACTGTGACACCTAGGTGTCCTAGTATGCATGTGTATTATACTCATATATGGATCAATATATCGATCTCCATATGAATATATAGATAGTATAAATATGAATATATATTTACATATTTATATGGAGATCGATTTATCGATCCATACATGAGCATAATGCACATATATACATTTCCATATGTATATATGTACAGATAAACACAGATGTATCTACATTATGGAGATGGATAGATAGACCCATGTATGTGTATGTGTGTATATATATATATACATATATATATATATATATATATATATATATGTGTGTGTGTGTGTGTGTGTGTGTGTGTAATATTGATATATATGGATATAGTCTACACCTGTGACTTCATTGTTTTTTGGAAGCTTGCTATGAGAAATCTCCTCTAGCAATGCAAGGTAGCATATAATCTTTAAGCATTGCCTAAAGCAGGCCTACACAATCTGTGGTCTGTGAGCCACTTACAGCATGCTAAAGGATTTTGGGTGGACTGCAAAAAATGTAGAGGATGTTTTCCTTTGGCATGATGTAAGCAGTCTAAGGACTGCAGGTTGTACAGGCCTGGCCTAGAGCATTAAGAGGATAAATGACTTGACTAGAGCCTCTCAAGCCAGCTGTTTATGTACTACATACATTTACATGAAGTTCAGAGAAATGTAGGAGGAGTGATTAAATAGATGAATCCACAGAGGCATTAGAAACGTGAACATGCCTATGGGACACAGAATAATGGTGATTTAAGCATGCAAGTAAATTTTGTATTTAGCATTGTTCTAGTTCCCTTTCTCAATCACCTCATTCTCTATTTCTAAAAGCTGACTTCTACTTCAATGTCCTATTTCTTCTCTTCTCACTTTAATAGTTAAAAGTTTTCCTTTATATTAATTCCTATACTGAACACAACTCACTTCACTAAATTGTCTCTGTTTCTCGCTGCTGCTTCTAACAAGGTTTACCTTGTACTGAAAAAAAAATTAATTCCTGCACGTATATTTATTAAGTACCATGGAACTGTCATAGGCATTGGACATAGAAATATAACTATCACCTAGATATTACTTTAAGTTTATACTCTATTGAAAGTTTCACAGGTGACGATTTAAGAGACCTTTAGGTGTCTTAGATTAAGAAATGTCAACAGAAGAAGTTTCAGGTTTAGTTGATTCCATGAATGATATGAATAAAGGCATAGAGGAAAGAGAATATAGGTCAAGAATGATGGACAATGGTTTATTATTCATTCAGTATTACCAGATTGTGATAGGTGAAGACCAGGAGTGTGAGATAACGATTGAAAGAAAGGAAGGAGTCGCACACACCATGGTAGGTCTAAAATGTTGGCCTCAAAAGGTGACACTCTTGTTCTTCCAGGAGCAGAGCCAAGATGGTAGAGCAGAGAAAGAACTCAGCCAAACTCTCCCAACACTTCCTTTTAAACTACTTTAAACTAACACCTCAAGTCAAAACGTGGAGTGACAGAGCCAACAAAAGGTCAGGGTGAAACATTTTTCCCACTGAGTTGGAAAAGGATTTAGCAAGTGAGAAGGAGAGATCTGTGGCACAGGAGGTAGGGCTTGGCCATGTGGATGAAGCCACAGTAGTGGGATTAGGTATTGGCTACAGAAGTAGCTGCAGCTTTGGGAGCTCTCAAGCCACACATGGTAAAGGGACGTGCAACTACTTCTACAGAGATTATGTCATGCTCTTATGCTAGCACAGGAGGAAGGAGTGGACACTGTTTGGTAACTCTACTTTTCACAACAAAATGCTGGGAGAAGAGCCAATTTTAATATAAAGTTCAAAATCAAGCAATAGGTTGGGGAAATAAACAAATAACAAAAAAAGGAAAAAAAAATAACCCAACCATGAAAACCTAATATGGTGACAGGGAACATCAAGAGAAAAGATTCAGATGAAGACAATGAAATTGAAACAGCTACACACCAAGACTCAAAGGAAACAAAAATGTGTGTCAGACACATGTCCAACAAGAATTCTTACGAAAGCTAAAATATTTTTTTTCAAAATCAAATAAATGTGTTAAATGAAATGTTACCTAAAGAAATGAGTGCTTGAAGAAAATTATAAAAGAAAATAAGTATCTTGATAAAGCAAAAAAAATTATAAAAAAAATAAAATTTTTAAAAAGAACTGGCCAAATGAATACAAATAGGTACAAAACTTCATTGATGAAAATAAATGCTTAAAAAACAGAATTAAACACTAGGGAAAAAAAAAAAACTGGTAAAATACTCACTAAAGAATATCATTCCATAAAAATTAGAATTGGGAAAATGGAAGTTTTAGGCAGCTAGGTGGCAGAGTGGATAAGAGTGCTGGCCTTGGAGTCAGGAAGACTCATGATTTCAAATCTTAACTCAGACACTTATTAACTGTGACCCTGGCCAGTTCACTTAACCCTGTTCGCCTTAGTTCTCATCTCTAAAATGTGTTGGAGGAGGAAATGGTGAACCATCTTTGCTAAACAAACAAACCAACAAAAACAGATAGTTATGGAGACTATTAAACTTTCAATTCTTTCAAGGTGGTATGATTTAAGGGGAATTGTTTTTGCTATTCTCCTGGCTTGTGCTCTGGTCTGTGAAAGAGCACAAGTACTCTTTTCCATCATGGTACAACTCAGAAAAATTGAGCATTATCTTTCAGGGTAAAAGATGGACGTTCAAAAAATAAGGGAGGCCAATCCCCCTTGCCTCCCCTCAGGCTGTAGACCAGTTGTTGGAGGCCCGGAGGTGTGTGGGAGCCTTTTGTCCACTGGAGGCCACCGTAGGGGCAGCCAACGCTGCTGCTTCTTCCGCTTCCTCTGCAGAGTGAGCCACAGGTCGTGAAGCCAGAATTCGGCCCCTGGAGAAGGGGGTCAGGGTGAGTTTGGAGGGTATGGAAGAGGTGGTGACCGAGGAGGCTTTGAGGGCCGAGGAGGTTTTGGGGGACATGACCATGGAGGCTTTGGAGATCATGGTGTCCCAGGAGGGGACCGAGTAGGGTTCCAATCTGCTGGTGGTAGAGGGAGAGGCAACCCCCTGGGGTCAAGGCCGGGGCTGTAGAAGAGGTTTCCAAGGTAGAAAGAAGGTCGCTGTGGAGCCGCATCGACGTGAGGAAGTTTTTATTTGTCGCAGAAAAGAAGATGCTCTGCAAACCAAGAGCATGGTGCTCGGGGAATCAGTCTGTGGTGAGAAGAGAATCACTGGAGGATGGCGAGGCGAAATTGGAGTGCCATATTTGGAACCCCTTTCCTATCAAAGCTGGCTGCAGCCATCCTGGGTGGAGTGGATCAGATCCACTTCTGAGTTGGGACCAAAGCACTCTACCTTGGGAACAGCATCAGGTACTACCATCTCACATGTCTCTGACATTATGGGTCCTGTAGGTCTGGTCTGTACTGTCAAGTCTTCTCATCAACGTGGCCAAGACCTCATCAACGTGGCCAAGAAGAGGACAGACATCATTCCCATCATTGAGGATGCGCAACATCCTCGAGAGTACCATATGCCTGTTGGGCTAGTGGATGTGATTTTTGCTGATGTGGTCCAGCCTGGATCAGTCTCGAATTGTGGTCCTCAATGCACACAACTTCCTGCACAAAAATGGATATTTTGTGATCTCCATTAAGGCCAACTGCATAGACTCCACAGCCTCCCCTGAAGCTGTGTTTGCCTCGGAAGTCAAAAAAATGCAGCAATAAAACATGAAGCCACAGGAACTGTTCACCTTGGAGCCTTATGAGTGAGATGGCATGTACAGGGTCCCCCCACCCCCACCCCCAGCTAAAGGAAGTATCTGCTAAGTAACTGTCACCTTTCCTGTCCCAGCCCCATCCCCCCCTCATTTTCTACTCTAGCTATTTTGTCTCAGGTCTTTGTATTTTTTTTTATTAAAAGGTGTGACCCTGACCCCCTTCTCCAAAATAGGGGACATTAAATCAGTCCTGATGAAAAGACCAGAACTGAAGAGAAAATATGATCTTAAAATCCAAGACTCAAGAGAAGCTATGACAAGGTAACTGGGAAAGAAAGGAAAAAAAAAAACCAAACAAATGTTATTCAATAAGATTTAAACTATTTTCTCTACATAGGAAGCTGATACTTATAACCTTTTAGAACTGTATCTCTATTATAGCAGTTATAAGGAGTATACATAGACAGAAGACATGGGTGTAAGTTGACTTTGATGTGATGATAGAAAAAATGGGTAAAAAAAAAGATTGTACTCCAAGAAAAGGAAAGGGAGAGGCAGAATAGGGCAAATTGCATCACATGAAAAGGCACAAAAGACCTATTTACAGTAGAGGCAGAGAAGGGAGGGAGTGTGCATTGTCTGAACAGTACTCTCAACAGATTTGTCTCAAAGAGGGAATAACATACACATTCAGTTGGATATAGAAATCTGTCTTACTCTATAGAGAAGTAGTAGGGGAAAGGAAAGAGAAAGAGAGGACTGGTAAAAGGGAGGTCAGAAAAGAATGCAGAAGTAGGAGGGGAAAGAGAAAAGAAAAGCAGGAGGCTGATAGATGGAATGGCAGATTGAAGGAGGTGATGGTAATAGTGAAACTGGTGAGATTGGGACAGGGTGAAAGGAGAGAGAAAAGTATAAATGGGGAAAAATAGGATGGAGGGAAATACACAATAATCATAACTGTAAATGGGATGAATTCTCCCATGAAACAACAGTGGATATTAGAGTGGATTAAAAACCATAATTTCACAATATGTTGTTTGCAAGAAACACATTTGAAACATAGATGTACACACAGAGTACAAGTAAAAGACTGGAGCAGATTATATAATACTACAGCTGAAGTAAAAAAAAAGCAGGGGTAGCAATTTTGGCTTCAGACAAAGGAAAAGTAAAAATAGTTATAATTAAAAGACATAAGGAAGGAAACTACATCTTGCAAAAAAGTGTATCAACAACGTGGCTAGCAGCTGCTGTAAAGGTGTAAGACCCAACATGACCAGCAGCAAGAGCTGCCAGCCCAGGTTCTTTGATCTGCTTTTCTAAGGAAAGTGATTTTAAGGGGTTAACAATCTTACTGTAATTAAATATACATATATCATTCACTTAGTTCAGGGGGAAAAGCCAGCACCCTGAACTTCAGAGCAAATTCAAACAGAAATTACAAACAGACAATATAAACAGACCAAATCACAATACATAGTTACCAGAGAAGCACCAACATCTGGGTTTTTTTTCAAAGCCGGGGGGGCTCCAGTGGCTACCCAAAGTCACCACATCACCACTCTTCCAGTGAGTGAGAGCCCCAAGCAAAATCCTATCCTCTTAAGTTTATATGCCTTTTTCAGGATCAAAGGGCATCACAACCATGCAACTCAAATGTGAACTTTCCCTATGTGAGGGAAATTCCCAAATGTGAGGCTTTCTCTAGATTTAAGCAGGTCATCAAAGGCTCCTGATTTAATCAAAGAAAAAAAAAGCCAGATCATTGATTACCTAAGTGCTCCAAAAGAGAAAACAATAAAAAATAGTCCCATCTTAGTTATCAATACAAAAGGTACCATGAACAATGAAGTAATATCAATATTAAACCAGATATGTGTCACTTGGTATAGCATCCAAATTCTTAGAGAAGTTAAGTGAATTACAGGAACAGTAAAAGTATACTAGTAGGGGACCTCAACATCCCAGTCTTAAAACTAGATAACTCTAACTACAAAATAAACAAGAGAGAAGCTAAAGAGGTGAATGGAATTTTAGAAAAGTTAGATATGGTAGAACTCTGGAGAAAACTGAATGGAAATAGAAAAGAATATACCTTTTTCACAGTGATAGATGGCACCAACATAATAATTGGCCATGTAGTAAGGCATAAAAACCTCACACTCTAATGTAGAAAGGCAGAAATATTAAATGCATCTTTTTCAGATCATGATGCAATAAAAATTACATGTAATAAAGGTCCATGGAAAATGGGGGTAGAAAGGAATACATCTTTTTCTCAGAGGTACATGGCACCTACACAAAATTTGACCATGTATTAGGGCATAAAAACTTCACAGTCCAATGTAGAAATGCAGAAATACTAAATACATCCTTTTCAGATCATGATACAATAAAAATTATGTGTAAAAAGACAATGGAAAGATAGGCTAATAACTAATTGGAAACTAAATAATCTAATCCTAATAAATGAGAGGGTCAAACAATAAAACCTAGAAAAAACAATTATTTCATCTCAGAGAATGATAATGAGACAACATACAAAAACTTATGGGATTCAGTCAAAGCAATTCTTAGGGGAAATGTTATATCTTTAAATGCTTACAAAAATAAAATAGAAAAAAAGGATAATCAACCAAAAAAAAAACCTACTTGAAGTAACTATCAGTTATTTCTCTCATATTAGCCAATATGATAAGTGTAGGGTGGTACCTCTGTATTGTTTTAATTTGTGTTTCTCTAATCAATAGTGATTTAGGGCATTTATGTGATTATAGATAGTTTTGATTGCTTTGTCTGAAAACTACCTATATAAGGTATGCCTAACTGCCTATAAGGTATATAATATTCATATCTCTTGACCATTTATCAATTGAGGACTGGCTCTTATTTTTATAAACAAGCATTCCTTAAGTGCCCTCAGCGTATCAGGCTTTATGCTAAGTTCTGGGAACATAAAAAAAAAAAAAGGAAAATGGCCCAGTCTTCAAGAAGTTAACATTTTGTAAGAGGAGACACCACCTGAATATATAGGCATGTCCAAATTATACACAAACCTGACACAATGAAATGGAGGGAGGGAGCAAAAATTGCCTCTGACTTGAACTTAGAAGTATTAGTAAAATGATTAATTCAATTAGGAATTCATTGATATTTATTTGCATATGGCTTGAGGAAAAAAATATGAATTGTCTAAAAATAGGTGTTTTTTGTCTTAGAAAAATTCATAGCTCTTTTAGTGGTGGCAAAGAATTGAAAATTAAAGGGATATCCATCAATTGGGGAATATCTAAATAAGTTATTTTTATGAATGTGGTAAAATATTATTTTGTTATAAGAAATAATGAGCAAGATGCTATCAGGAAAAAACCTGAATGGAACAAGGAGAACATTGTTTACAGTAACAAGCAATATTCTTCAGTGAGGAATTGTGAATGACTTAGCTATTCTCACCAATACAATGACGCAAGACAGTTCTGAAGGAGATATGATGAAAAAGGATCTCCATATCCAGAGGAAGAACTAATGGAAACTGAGCTCAGGTTGAAGCTCAGATTGAAGCATACTTTTTTCGTTATTTTCTTCATTTTTCTTGGTTGTTTGGTTTGGGCTTTTTGGTCTGTGTTTTCTTGCAAGGCATGATTAACATGGAGATACATTTTGCCTGACTGCACTACATTTACATAACCTATTTCCAATTGCTTGCCTTCTCAATGAGGGGGGAGGAGAGGAATGAAGGGAAAGAATTTGAAACTCAAAATTTTTAAATGAATACTAAAATTATCTTTACATGTAATTGGGGAAAAATAAAATATTAAATTTAAAAAGAAAAAAGAAAGTGTTGTGAAGGTGATTTGTAGATGAATTAAGTTGAAATAAGATGAAATAAGAAAAACCTTACGGAGTATATTACAATAGACCAAGTCCTGAAGTAGTATGGTTTCCTTGAAATTGAATAGGAGGGACTATATACAAGAAATGATTACAGATGTTGAATCAGTAGTATTTGGCCTCTGGTTGAATTCTAGGGTTAAGGTTTATATCCCAAGGTTATAAGTGCTGTTAACTGAGAAGATGACAGTGACACTAATAGAAATACAAAAGTTTTGGAATGGAAAAGATTTTGGTAGAATATGACATTTAGTTTTGAACAAGTTAAATTTATTACTGGTAGGACATGCAGATGAGTATAATTAGTGAAAATTTGGAAACACTGGAATGGAGCTTTGGGTTCTGATAAAGATTTGGGCCAGTTGAATTCATGAGAATGGATGAAATTGATAGGGCAGAGAATTCCTCGGAAGTCACCTGAGGCATATATATGTTACATGCCTTGTCTAGGATCACATGGTATCAGAAATGAAATTTGAACCTGCGCCTTCATGATTTAGTGCAACTCTCTATCCATTATTTCATACTGCCTTTCTAAATTAAGCCTGATAGAATTCTATGAGTGATCATTACACCATGGATTTAGAACTGTAAGAGATCACAAAAGTATTCTTTTCTCATCCCTTCATTTTACAATTTATGAAACTGAGGCCCAGAAGAGTTTTGACATTTAGTAGAATACGAGTTGCCTGCAGGAAAGAATTGTTTTATTTTTAGTTTTCCTATGCTCTGAACAGTTTTTACATATTAGGTGCTTAATAAATACTTAGTCATTTTTGATTGCCCAAAGTCATACAGATAGAATATGTTAGTTAAATTTTAATGCAGCTCTTCTGACTGTAGAACCCATGTGATTTCCATGAAAGCAAAATGATATATTAAATCTGTCCTGTTTTAAACAACTAACATACTACCTTGTACCTTTTATGTAGTAGGCTTTTAATATATAAATGCTTTTGGAATTCTTTCATAAATTGAGAAAACTATAAACAAACATTATTAACATCCATTTTATTTTAACAAAAACAATCCAATTACATGTGCAGCTTATTGTGATCCTCCTCATGTATACTGTACCTAAAAATAATGCAGAATTTAAAAAAAATATATAAGCACAGTCACCAAATGCTAAATGAATATTGATTTACTAAGAGCCAATCTACTTAAGTTCACAAATAGATAAAATATACAATTGTGGTATTTTGTGCTCTAAATTAGTAAAAATGAGATTCATTTTGCATTTTAAAGCAGGAAACAATTCAAAATTAATTGGAAATATAATTTCATAAAGAATGTCCTTAGCATGATCAGATCCAATGGATAAATTCATGAAGTCATTTAGCAAGGATATTTGGTAGAGATTTGTAGTTTCCAGGAGACCTATATAGGTCAGCTGAACAAATGATAGTAATTCCATGTCTCTGCTTCTGCAACGGTGCTGAAATGGGATAGAACTTAGCACCATTAATATAGTGTACTGTTCACTCAAAGCATTTTCTTAATTAGGATATACATGTGCTTCCAAGTGTGCATTTTTAATAACAGGTTGAGAGCCAGAGGTCAACCCTTATTTACATAAAAATGGGAAATGAAAAGGGAAGGCAAAATCAGATGTTAATATCAAAAGGCAAAATGTTAATGAGAGAGCCATCTTGAACAAAAGACATTACCCTAGTCCATTGAGCACTATTGATTATTCATTTTCTACACTTGTAAGCAGATTCAAATCACTGCTGAAATGGAATACTATGAGAGGCTTGAAACAGAAGGGAGCAATGGTGCTCAAGTTTAATGAAATCCTTAGCAAAGTTTACAAAGTGGAGTGACTTAGTTACAGAAATCAAGGATCCCCTCAGGGCATAGATCTATGTTCAAGAGGCCCTAAGTGCCCTTAAATTTTATATTGAGTAGATCTGGTATGGATTGGAGGTGTCCAATAACAATGGTCAAGTGCTGCGGTAAGAATGTATGTAATAAATATTGGAGTTGAAAGCATAGAAGAGAGTGTCTAAGCATAGAGAATCTAGTCTTATTTTTTGTGGAAGGCTTAAGGTACTAAAATGTTACTTGGACTTTTCACATATTGCCACTAAAAGAATCCATTTTTAATAGCATAAACATTCACTTATAAGAATACATAATTACATATACATACAAATGTGTATATATAAATATATATGTGCACATGATTAGCTAGGATATAGGAGAATAGGATAAGATACAGTTCCATATGATATGATAGGATATAACAGTATACATAGGACACAATTGGGTCAGGAAGGATAAGATACTGAATCATTGTGAATTGTACTTCTAAGTCTATAACAGTTTGCTAGTCCTGGGGACACACAACCAAAATTGAAACATCCCTCCCCTTAAAAAAGCTTGCATTAAGACAATGAAAGTTCGAAATAGGGTGGTTAAAATGTGACTGGGGAAGAGTGGACAAATTCAGAAGATACTTTGAAAATAAAATTGTAAAGCCATCCATTGACTGGACATAGGTAGTGAAGTAAAAAAAGTAAAGGGGGAAGGTGATTTCTGCTTTGCTCATGGAACACGTAGTTTTAAGTATCTCATGGACACTTGGTACTTAAGCTTGTGATAGTTCAAGTTAGAGATATAAATATTTAGACATATAGATAAGAAGGCTGGAGGTTAAGATCTGGAAATAATCTACAAAGAGATGACTGGAAATGATGGGAGTACAAGACATCGCGATAGAGTATAGAAACAGAGGAAGGTTTAGAGCAGAATACTAGCCTCTAATCATACATAAGGGGTGGCACATGAGTGATTTTGAAACAAATGGTGACAGAAGGAATAGCCAGACAGGAAGAAGAAAAAACAGGGAAAACAGCCTCATGAAAATCAGGGAAAGGCTGAGAAATCAAGAAGATAAGTGATCATGCCAAATGTTTCATAGAAATCAGTAAGAAAAATAAGAGACTTTAAAAAGCCATCAGATTTCACAATGGAGAGAATATAGGAAAACTTGAAATTGATCTGAGGGTCAGAATTCAGATTGCCATAGATCAAAAAAGTGAGTAAGAGAAGAGGAAGCAGAGGCAAAGAATGTAGGCTTTTTTTTTTCTTTTTAGAATTTTGCCTGTGAAAAGCAGCAGAAATATAGGATGATATTTTGAAGGTGTGGTAGAATTATTATTTTTTTGTATTTATTTAGTATTTAATTTTCTCCAGTTACATGTAAAAACAATTTTTAACGTTTGTTTTTAAAACTCTGAGTTCCAATTTCTCTCCTATCCTCCCTCCCTACTGCTCCTCATTGAGATGGCAAGGAGTTCCATATAGGTTATATATGTGCAGTAATGAAAAACATACCATAAGAGTCATGTTTGAAAGAAAACATAGACAAAAAATTGAAGAAAAAGTGAAAAAAAAGTTGCTTCAGTCTGTATTCAGATAGCATCAGTTCTTTCTCTGGGGATGGATAGCATTTTTCTTCCTAAGTCCTTCCAGGTTGTCATGGATCCTTGTGTTGAGATTAGCTAAGTCATTCACAACTGATCATGTTACAATAGTGCTGTTACTTTGTACCCAGTACATTTCGCTTTGCATCAACCCATGTAGGTCTTTCTGGGTTTTTCTGATAGTATCCTGCTCATCATTTCTTATAGTATTCCATCATAACTACACAACACAACCTAGTCAGCCATTCCCCAATTGCTGTGCCTCCTTTCAATTTCTAATTCTTGTCCCACCAGAAAAGAGCTGCCATAAATTTTTTTGTACATATAGGTCATTTTCCTTTTTGTTTTTTTTATCTTTTTGGGGAAACAGACCTAGTCACAGAATTCCTATGTCAAAGGGTATGCATGGCTTCACAGCCCCTTGGGCATAGTTCCACATTGTTCTATAGAATGGTTTAATCAATTCACAACTCCTAGAACAGTACACTAATATCTCATTTTTCCCACATCCCTTACAACATTTGTGAATTTTTTTTTTAATGCAAGAATCTTAGGCAGGTTGCAGGGCCTGTGGAAGGAGGCAGCATATTGAACTCAGGAATTATGGTTTTGAAAGTGATTGCAGGGGAAGCTGCTGGAGAACGGGACGAAGTGGGATCAAGGGCACACATGGAAGGTTGACTGGAATGTACCTGGGGCACAGAAGTATAGCATCAGAGACTGAAACAAAGGATAAAGTAAAGCACAATGTCTGGGTTTTGAGATGTAGGACAGGAAAGAAGAGGAAGCTCTATTTTGAAACAATGAATGAAAAAAAGGAAAAAAAATCTATTAAATAGTTACCACATACTATATTCTGGGGACACAAGTGAAAACAGAAGAAAGTCTCTGCCATCAAGAGGCTCAAGTAACATGAGGAAATATTCTATGCTCAGAGAATGGGGGCAAGGGGTACTCTTAAGAAGGTTTAGGGAGAGAAGCAAAGATTTAGTACAATGGCTTTGAGGGTACTCATCAAAATTTAATTTAAGAAGAGTGAAAAGAGTGATGGTTTTGTTTTTTCATTGCCTGTTCTAGTTTCTTTGAATTCTTTTTCTTCTTTTATTGCTATAGCTAACACTTCTAGTATATATTTTGAATAATAGTGATGATAATGAGAATCATTGCTTCACCCCATCTTATTAGGAAGGCTTCGAACTTAGCCCCATTACAAATAATGCTTGTTGATGGTTTTAGGTAGATACTTATTATCATTTTAAGGAATGTTCCTCTTACTCCTATGCTCTGTAGTGTTTTTAATAAGAATTGGTACTGTATTTTGACAAAAGCTTTCTCAGCATCAGTTGAAATCATATGATTTCTGTTTTTTTTTTTATAGATATAGTCAATTATGTTGACAGTTTTCCTAACATTGAACCAATACTGCATTCCTGCTTATAAATTCCACCTGGCCATAGTGCATAGGAATTAATTGTTCTTTAAATGTTTGATAGAATTCACACCTGAACCCATCTAGCCCTGGGGATTTTTTTTTCCTTAGGGAGTTCATTAATAGCTTGTCAATTTCTTTTTCTGAGATGGGGTTATTTAGGGATTCTGTTTCCTGATTTGTTAATCAAGGTAATTTATATTTTTTGTAAATATTCATTGATTTCATTCAGATTATCAGACTTATTGGCATACAAATGGGCAAAATATGTCCTAATAATTGCTTAATTTCTTCTTCATTGGTGGTGACTTCACGCTTTTCATTTTTGATACTGGATATTTGGTTTTCTTCTTTCTTTTCTTAAATTAAATTAACCAATGACTTATATATCTTGTTTTTTTTTTCATAAAACCGGCTCCTAGATTTATTTATTAGCTCAATAGTATTTTATTTTGTTTTTTTTTTAATTTCAAGCTTATTAATCTCACTTTTGATATTCAGCATTTCCAATTTAGTGCTCAATTGGGAATTTTTAATTTTTTTTCTAGGTATAAGCCCAGTTCATTGTTCTGCTCATTTTCCATTTTGTTGATATAAGAATTTAAAGAAATAACTTTTCCCTTAAGTACTGTTTGTATGCCTTAAATTTTGGTATATTATCTCATTGTTGTTATTCTATTTGAATAAATTATTGGCTTTGTTTTGGCAGGTAAACTCCTAAGTAAGCAGTAATTTAGTGATTTACTGCTTACCCCACTATCTTGCCTCCCAGAAACAGAATATATGATATGATGGTATACTTAGAGAACCCTAGAGAATCAACTAAAAATTTACTTGAAATAATTAACAACTTTACGAAAGTTGCAGAATGTAAGTACACTTATATAAATCATCAGCATTTCTTTATATGACCAATAAAGTCCAGCAGAAATAGAAAGAGCAATTTCATTTAAAATACCTATGAACAATATAAAATACTTAGGAGTTTACCTGCCAAAACAAAGCCACTAACTATATAAACACAATTACAAAATACTTTTCACACAAATAAAGTAATGTCTAAACAATTGAAAACTATCAGTTTCTCATTGGTAGGTCAACTCAATATGATAGAAAATGACAGTTCTGCTGAAATTAATTTATTTATTTAGTGCCATACCAATTAATCTAACAAGAATTATTTTCTAGAGCTAGAAAAAATAATAACATTCATCTGGAAGAACAAATAGTCAAGAATATCAAGGGAATTAATGGGGAAAAAATACAAAGGAAGGTGACTTAGCAATACCAGATCTCAAACTATGTTATCAAACAGCAATCTTCAAAGCTATCTTTTACTGGCTAAGAAATAGAGTGGTGGATCAGTGGAATAGATTAGGTACACAAGAAACTGTAGTCAATGACCATAGTAACCTAGTGTTTGATAAACCCAAAGACCACAGCCTCTGGGATAAGAGCTCATTGTTTGACAAAAAACTGCCAGGAAACTGGAAAACAATAAGACAAGAATGAGGTATAGACCAACATCTCACACCATATACCAACATAAAGTCAAAATGGGTGCATCATCTAGACGTAAAAGTTGATACAGTAAGCAAGTTAGAAGAGCAAGGAATAGTTTACCTGACAGATCTGTGGGGAGGGGAAAAATTCATGATCAAACAAGAGATAGGGAACATTATAAAATGTAAAAGTAGATCATTTTGATTATATTAAATTAAAAAGCTTTTGTACACACAAAACCAATGCAACCAAGAGTTGAAGGAGAGCGACTAGGAAACAATATTTACAGCAAGCATCTGAACTCTAAAATATATAGTGAACTGAGTCAAATTGATAAGAATACAAACCATTTCCCAATTGATATGAGCAGTTTTTAGATAAATATGTGAATGGGCAGTTTTTAGATAAAGAAATCAAAGACATCTACAAGCATATGAACAAGTTCTCTAAATCACTTTTAATTATAGAAATGCAAATTAAACCAACTGTGAGGTACGACCTCACACCTGTCAGATTGACTAATATGACCAAAAAACTCCCAAAAGACAAATGTTGTAAAGGATGTTGGAAAATTGGGACACTGACACATTGTTTGTGGAGTTGTGAACTGATCCAACCATTCTGGAGAGCAATTTGGAACTATACTCAAAGGACAACCAAACCAGGCATAGCCTTTGATCCAGCAATACCACTACTAGGACTGCATCTCAAAAGAGATCATAAAAAAGGGAGAAGGACCTACGTGTGCAAAAATATTTATAGCATCCCTTTTCATGGTGGCAAAATATTAGAAATTGAGGGGATGCCCATCAGTTGGGAAGTAGTTGAACAAATTGTGGTATATGAATGTAATGGAATACAATTGCACAGTAAGAAATAATGAACAAGCAGATTTCAGAAAAATGTGGAAAGATTTGTGCAAACTGATGTAAAGTAAAATGAGCAGAACCAGGAAAATATTGTACACTGTATCAGCATCAGAGTGATGATCAACAATGAATGACTCAGCTCTTCAGCAACACAAGACAAGTGCAAGGGACTCAAAAAGAAAAAATGCTATCCATATCTGTGATGGACTCTAAATGCAGATTAAAGCACATTTTTTTTCACTTATATTCTTTCTTGTTTTTTTTCTTCTTTTTGATCTGTTTCTTCTTTCACAACTTTAAGTAATATAAAAATATTTTTTTAACCTGATAGCACCTTTATAAAATATATCAAACTGTCTATCAATTTCAGAATTGGGGAGGGGAAAGAGGGAGGGAGAAAAATTTGAAACTCAAAATCCTTAAAAATGAATGCTTAAAATGTACTGTGTACAAAGTAACAGCAGTACTGTAAGATCAGCTGTTTAAGTATTTAAGTATTCTCAGCAATACAATGATCCAAGACAACTCTGAAAGACTCGCAATGAAAAATGCCATCTATCCCCAGAGAAAGAACTAATGGTGTCTGAATACAGGTTTTTTTTTCTTGTCTATGTTTTCTTTCACAACATGACTATTATGAATATGTTCTGCATAACTACAGATATAAAGCCTATATCAAATTCCCTGCCTTTTCAATGGGAGAAGGGTAGCGAGGAAGGAAGGGAGAGAATTTGGAACTCAAAGCTCCAAAAACAAAGGTTAAAATTGTTTTTACATGCAACTGCGGAAAAATTCTAAATAAAACCTAAAAAAAGAGGAAAAAATGAATGCTTAAAATTTTCTTGACGTGTAACTGGGAAAAAATAAAATACTATTAAACTTACAAAGAACAAGAAGAGTAAAAGTACTTCCTTGCTAGATTCATGACTTCATTTCATTGATTGGGTCTTATTTATATCTTTGTAGCTTGTGCTTAAAATGATGAAAGGTCTTCTTTTTAATTTCTACAACACCAAAATTTTCTTCAACTCAAATCCTCTTCAAAAAAGCATAAACTAGAATTGAAGCTAGAGGACCTGGCACACCTTTGCCACTTTCAGTGCTTGGGAACTTAACTCCTCCACACCTGTCTCCTCATTTGGAACATGATGGGGTTGACTTCTGAGGTCACTTCTAGCACTAAGTCTGTGATGCTGTGAATTAATGGAGTGGACAATTTATTGACCCCTTTGCTTTAGTGACTTTCAGTCACTGGGAATATAGTTTTGATGTCATTCACAAGCTCTGCGCAAAAGTACATTTGCTAGATAGTCATAATTTTGCTCTGGAAAATATATCTAGTGCTAACTTTTTTCCATTTTATTCATTTTAATAGTATTATATTTTTCCAGTTATATATGATTTTTAACATTAACTTTTACAAAATTTAGATTTCCACTTTTTCTCTCCTTCCCCTTTCCATTTCCTAAAATGGTAAACAATTTGAAATAGATTATATGTGTGGAATCATGCAAAACATATTTGCATATTAGTTATGTTGTGAAAGAAGAAACAGACCAAAAGAAAAAAAATACAAAAAAATAAGAAATTGTGAATAGTATGCTTCAATTTGCATTCAGAGTTCATGAGGTCTTTCTGGATGTGAGTAATATTTTCCATCATGAGACCTTTGGAATTGTCTTGGATCATTTTATTGCTGAGAGGAGCTAAGTCATTCATAGTTAATGATCACACAAGGTTGCCAATACTGTATACAATGTTCTGCTAGTTCTGCTCATTTCAGTTTGTCTTGGTTCATATAAGTCTTTCCAGGTTTTGCTGAAAGCATCCTGTTCATCTTTACTTATAGCACAATAATATTTCATATCTTTCATATAACACAGCTTGTTCAGCCATTCCTCAATTGTTGGGCATCTCTTCAATTTCTAATTCTTTCCACCACAAAAAGAGCTTCTATAAATATTTTTGTTAATTTAGGTTCTTTTCCCTTTTTAATGACCCCTTTAGGATGTAGACCTAGTAGTGATATTGCTGGATTAAAGGGTATGCACAGTTTTATAACGCTTTGGGCATATTTCCAAATTGTTCTCCAGAATGGTTGGATCAGTTTACAACTCCATCAACAATACAATAGTCTCCCTATTTCCCCACATCCTCTCCAATATTTACCATTTTCCTTTTCTGTCATATTAGCCAGTCTGATAGGTGTGATGTGGTACCTCGGAGTTGTTTTAATTTACATTTTAGAGTTAACTTTTTAAATGAATTAAACATTTTTGAATAGTTTCTTTGATTGTTAGTAGAAAGATCAGTAACTCAGAGTCATTACTTTCTTTTTTCTTGAGTGTGAGTTGTTCATTAATTCTATGTTGTTAGATACCAAAAAGTCTATCTTAGGTATTGAACTCTAAATCATTGCTATGTTATTGAATATGTTTTCACTGAATTTTTCCTTAAGAACTGGCTAAGAATTTGAAGTTTTCTGAACATATAATTTTCAGCAGGAATGATCTATTAAGATATTTTGAAGGCTGTCTCAAGATATGAGAAGCTGAGTGGTAGGTGGACAGGAAACTGGCCTTGAAATCAAGAAGACCTTGGTTCAAGTTCAGTCTCTTTCACAGACTTGCCCTGTGACCCTGGATAAGTCAATGTCAAAGGCAACACTAATGGTGTAAATTATAGAAAAAGTGAAGACCTATGTGGGAAAAGGGAGTTTTTTCACTGAGACTTCCCTATGCCAGTGAAATGTGTCTGTCAGTATCCCCTATTCCTCTTCTCACAACAGTAGGTATATCTTCACATAGTGTGAATTCCTATTTAGTCATTGAAATTCATTCATATTTTACATCAGGGTGAATGGGTGGGATGGAGAGGCACAGAGTACCAAAGAAGTAAGAGAGACCATCTGAAAACTTTGCTGGGCCACAAAATGGTCATAGTATGAAGAACACTGATTTACATCAATTGAAAAACAGTTCCTTTTCCCCAAGCAGTTTCCTGTGCTTTAAAAAGAAAATTGAACGATATGCAAATATCTAATAAATGGATTCAAAGTTCTTCAGAATTACAAATTACCAAGCAAGAAGGGAATAAGATTTAGTAAGCATCAAAATGTCCGACACTGTGTTAAGATCAAACCAATGAATGATGACCGATACTTAATACAGGCAACTAGATGCTTAAGGGGGTTAAAAACTGTAAGGACCATGAATAATAACAATAGGAAAACAGTTCTATATTTACTTGCGACCTATCAAGAGCAATTTCAAACTGCAAGTTTGCTTTCCCTTTCCCTTTCCCCTTGGTACTTATTCCTGGAATTTGAGACTACTAAGAGAAATAAAATCCACATGTTTTAAATACACTGGCATCAAATTATTCTTTTTGTTGACATTATGGGAAGCAGTGTTGTACAGTGTAAAGATCACTGACTCTGGGATTGAAAGGCTTGGATTCAAGTCTCACCTTTAATTCATAATACCCATCTAATCTTTCTCATTGCCCAAGGTCATATAGGTAATGTATGGGCCTCAATTTCCTCATCAAAAGGTTATGAGGGTGGGACTAGATAACATTTGTGATCGATTCCATCCCTAGAACTATGTAGTCCATTCTAGCTCTAGATCTATGATCCTATTTTCTGACTACTGACTAAATAATTTTTCCAGATTTTTTTTCTTTAAGACAACCAGAAGTAAATTTCCTAGAAATAAATGAAATTTGTAAAATGGAAAACAAAGTATATTCCTTCAGAATTTGATCACAACAGATTTTGATTTAAATGATAAATCAGTAAAATTTCACGTATACTTTTTCTGTTGGGCATTTGCTTCTTGCAGTTAACTTTCCAGACAAATCAGCAGAAAGTCATTTACTGTCATTATGGCAGAATTAATTTATTGATGAAATTCCACTCTAGAAGAATCAGCCTGAACATGAATGCTGTAGAAGCTCCCTGACTAGAGGTGTCTGAGACATGAAGGAGGATAGGACTTGACAGTAAGTTGCATTCGTGTCAATCAATGTCTATCCAGCCCATAGTACTTGGGAGATTTTTTGGTGTAATTAAGCATCACATTTAGCATAAGAGATCAATTTAGTCAACCATATGATTCATGTTATATGTTAAATGGCTGAAAAAATGAAACATTACACACTAATGTTTCTTCTTATATTGAAAGAATATAACTTTCATGGAATAGGATAAAAATGAATGCCATTTGAAGGGAATGTCTACCCTTCATCCTGTTATATCTTTTAGGTTTCTCCATTTTTTCAAATGACAGCATTAACATACCTTAGCACAACTGAGGTCTAGCTGTGAAAATGTTCCCATGGGGGTTAAATAACAAATTAGCAGTAGTTTAGGTAAAAGGATCACTAATTAGCTGATGTATACTATTAGGTCACAAGAAGAAGCTAAGTACCATAGTATTCTTAGCACATGCACCAAATCCTCACTCCCTGCCTTCCCCCTCTCTCATTTCCCCTCACAAAGGGGGATTACTCATAAAGCCTGCTCCAACACAGTCCACCACAATTGTTGCTTTTCTTCCTCAAATATGCTTGTTGTTAGCAAGCCAAAAGTACATTCAACATTTTCTATGAGCCTCATTTGAGGAGAGGCCAGGGCTAGTAGTGAAAAATCTTTTTTATATATAAATTATGCCTGGAACATAAGCAGTAGGGGAGGCTGAGAAAAGCTATTATTTGGAAAGAAAATAGGGGACAATCCCTGATTATAAAATAATTTTTCAAAAAGTTTGGTGGGCTTGACTGCTTTGCAATCTTTGAGGCATTGCCACCTGCAAATTCAATTTATTTGGGGGGAGATGGAGAGGAAAAGAAAGGGGGATGTTCTAAGAGCTGAGAGTTTGAACCACTGAGCTCAACATTCTATGTGCAGCCTCAAACATGTTTTATGTTGTATTATCAGAAGACAGAAAATTTCGTTCATTTTGAGGAATAAAATATTCTGCCTACATGAATATTAACATGTTGTATGCATTTCATTTGTAAGCATAAACCATAAAATTTTAGTAAAAATTAATTCTTTAAAATTATCCATCTACAACAAATGTTCTATTAATGTTCACTATTGTTGACACAAAAATAATGACTACAAGCATTTTAAAGTCATGAAAATATTGTTTGAATTTAGAAATTAGCATTTTCATCAGCAAAGAACAAGAAAAAAAGAAATGATCATACATGAAAATATGAATTTTCACAAAGTGCAAAGTAGCCCCCCTTTTTTCTCTTTTAATATTTTCAATAAACTAAGCACCTTGGTTCCAAAACTATTTTTCATCTATTTCCCTCTGAACTGCTTTGTCTTTCCTTCTGTACCTTTAAAAATTTTCATTTTGATATTTTTAAAAATTTTTATTACTTCCCCCTCCTCTGCATTTCTTTCTTTTTTGTTTGCCCCTTTTGCCCAAAATAGTCAGTTTTGGTTTATTGCCCAACATGAGCCCTAGATTTCTATAAACATTTTTGGGGATTTCTGCCACCTAACAAGTAGACATGATCTGCCATTCCTAGAAATATAACAATGATAATCTACCAATGACTTTCTACTCTTAAATCCTCCATGTTATTAATGATGAGAAGTCTGGGAGTGAAATATCCTATGACACATGTATTAGAGAAGTGAACTAATGAAGTCATCAAATTTTATTTTTTAAAAGCTGAAAAAAAGCTTGAGGGCCTAAAGACACTTAACCAATGAGATAACACCCTGGTCAAATTTTTAAAAGAGTCAGCTATCCTGAAGTCATTCAAAGTCATTCTTTCTGGCTTTTATTTTGCTGTTATCCCTCCTTCCTCTCTTCAAGCCTCCCTCTGCCTCTTACATGTTTAAATTCACAGCTAATGGCTGTTTTTTCTTTCCTAGTGTAATGCTGACACTTCACTTGAGATGTATTAGGTACAAGCATTGCATGGAAGCGATTAAACTACAGTGATTTAGGTTGTCTTAATAAAAAGAACCTTTAAAAACAGACAGCTGCCTACAAAGCTATTTCCTGAGGGTCAGATTTTTTCCCCAGTGCTCAAGTCCTGCTCCACACATGCAAATCTCCTGGACTTCAAAGGGAAAATTGAATTTCTCTTTCTTCAGTGCTGGTGCATTTTACTCCTTAAGAGCTTGGACCTGTGCTCAATCACTTTGAGAAAAATATTGTGCCAATGGTGATGATAATGGCTGGAACTGTGCAGATGACTAATTTATAAACATGTTTATGGAGATGTTGATTTCCTCTCATCTTTTTAGGGCTCTTCTAAAAAGTCAATTCAATAATTTTTTTAGAACACTTACTGTATGCAAGGCACTGTGATCATTCCTGGAAATCCTAAAATAAAAGAAAGAGCAGTCCCTTCTCCTCAGAGGTTTATGTTCTATTTAGAATATAAACTGATAATTAAATACTAGATAATCTGAGGAGGAAGAGAATAATGAAGGCTGAAGTCTCTGGGAAGGCTTTATTGAAGTAAGTGTTAGCACTTGGATAGAGCTTTGAATGAGGAATTTAGGAGATTGAACTGAGGAGAGAGTGTATTCCAGGCACTGGGGACCCACAGCCTATAGGTCAGGGACATAAGACATGCTTTGGATAGTGAATAAATCAGTAATACAGTTCTATAATGTGTGAAGGTGGAACATATGACATCTGTCGAGGAAAGAGAGAGTAAGATGCATTCTTTTCATTGTGTTAATGAGTGTGAGCATTACTCCAGGCCTTCAGGTACCCAGAGAAGCCTTTGAACAAAAATACTCAGCTGGACTTTGTTCCTGTTTGTGCAACTCTCTGCTGACAGAATATCTCAGATGTAGGTTACTCTTCTACCTTACAGTACCAGGATTAATGACCATTCCCGTTGCAAGACTACTGAAGTACATCCACTCTCTTCCCTCTTCCCCCACTGCCACACTGAGATATAGCATATGAATAGTCATTTAAGGTGCACAAGCTATTTTCCTATATTGTGAGGAAACCAAGGTAAAAAATGATTTCGACTTATTGGAAGGCACATCACATCTTTTATTCTATTAGCAGAACTTGATTTAATATGCAGCAATGAGAGCATACCCAACACCCCAACTTGCACAGTGAGTCTTCCTGACAATGCTAACCTGAATTCACAGTAATTGATGGGTCTCCATACTTTCAAAACTGGTGGGAGTGGAGTTCGGTTGGGGGGGGGAGGTGGGGTCAAGCCAAGGCGACAGAGTAAAAGCAGGGACTTCCTTGAGCTCTACCCCTAACCCCTCCAAATACTCAAAACAAATTCTAAAAGCAGCAGAACACACAAAATGACAGAGTGAAGCAAATTTCTGGCTCAAGACAACCTGGAACATCAACAGGAAAGGTCTGTTGCATCAATCTGAGAGAAGAATGCCATCCAGCCCAGGTCAGGCCAGCGTAGATGGGGCAGAACATGCCTCTGGGGACTGAATCACGGGCAGCTGTGGTGGTTTCCAGACTTCTCAACCCACAAATGTCGAGGACAAAATAGAAGGTCAGTAGGAAAGGTCTGTCATATCTGGGTGAGAGAGGAGTAAGGTCCAGCCCAGCCACAGCACCAGGGCAGTGACTGGGTGTCAGCGATAGCAGCTACTTCCAGAGCTCTTGGCCCACAGATGGTGGGGGCATCCAGAGGCTGATCAAAGGTGGGTTGCAGGGACCTCTTTGCTGGTGCTGAGGCAGGATTCTCTTGCTTTGCCCAAGCTTGAATCTGGGACATAGTCTTAGGTAGTGGTCTTTTGGGTGAGGAAGAGTGCTACATGGCAGAGCTTGTGGTAGCTGTGGAAAGGGAATCCTCCTCACAGTTCCAGGGCAGAAAAGAGTGCTTGTGGTCACTCACAGATCAGAGGACAGACTAGTAGAGGAGTAAACACTTCTCCTTTCATCATAGAACCTTGGAAGAACTGAAAATTTGCAGGCCCCTGGAAATATCTCTGAAAACAGCTACAAAAATACCTGAAGCTTGGGACAGTATAACTTCCACACAGCAAGGAGAGACTTACCTTAACAAAGAGCTAAAAAGTAAAGTGATTGGTTGGGAAAATGAGAAAACAGTGGGGAAAAAACACATCAGACTATAGAATCTTACTTTGGTGACAAGGAAGATCAAAATATACAACCAGATGAAGACAACAAAGTCAAAGCTCCTACACCCAAAGCCTCCAAGAAAAAATATGAACTTGTTGCAGGGTGTGGAAGAGCTCAAAAAGGATTTTGAAAATCGAGGAAATGCTGAGAGAGAGAGCCGTTATGGCTGTTAATGGCCATTTATGATAGTGCTGAGGTAAAGAAAGTCAACCTGTGATAGCTGTACTGTGAGGTTTGTGGAAAGACCCCAGCAGGGGGTCGGAGAGGTTTTGGGATGAAGCACCATCTGGCAACACCGAGTCCAGTTCCGAGAAGAAAGGGCTCTTCAGCATTGGATAACATTTACAATCTGGAATGCTGGCAAACAGGGAAGAAAACTCTATAGAAGATTATCTCCAGTAAATCAAAAAAAGGTTGTTGCATTCTGTGATGTTGATGGAAACAAGATCAAGAAAGGTTTCTACTCTTATGAAGACTCTAAGAAAAAACCCAAACCAAAAATTCCAATACGGCATTTCAAAGATGCTGATCCTCCTTTTGTGATTTGTGTAAAGTTGGCTCTGTCCCAGCAGCGCTCCTCCTCCCCCAAGAACTGCCAACCAGGACTGCAATACAGATCCAAGCAGGGCACCGCAAGAGAATCTGCCTTTGTGCCCACAAAGTGCTCCTTGCACTCCTGCTCTGATCCACTGCTAGATTCCTCCCACTGTGTGAGCCAGGGACTCGGGAAGCAGCTCTGGAAGCTACCTCAGAAGATTCCTGCTGTTGCCACCGCCACCACCACACCACCCCCGACACCCCCAGGGCTGGTGATCAGACTGCTCTGAACTTGATTCTGAAGTTTCCCTCTAACCTGCTCTTTGGCATTTGAGAAGTTTGGTAATTGCCACAGCTCACTGATTCATGGCCCCAAGGCCTGTTCAGGCTGGCTGACTCTGGGTCTGGTTTGTCCTGGTGCTGCCCACGCTGGGCTGCACTCTGCTCCCAGGACCATGCGGTGGACCCTTCCCAGTGACCATCCAGTCTGTCCTGGGCTGGAGCCCTGCTTCCCTCTGCTGTTTTGTGGGTTCTGCAGCTCTGGAGTTTGTTCAGAGCCATTTTTTGCAGGTGTTTGGAGAGATTTGGAGGAAGGCTTAGGTGGGTCCCTGCTTTCCAGACACCATCTTGGCTCCACCCCCTCCAGTTAATTTTTAATCTTGTTTTCACAGCCCTTTGTTGAATGTAATTTTTATTGCATTGTGAAAAAAAAAGAAAATCAAGTAAAAGTAGAGGAAAAAATAGGAAGACAAATGAGAATGGTGCAAGAAAATCATGAAAAACAAGTCAACAGCTTGCTAAAGGAGACCCCAAAAAAATGCCGAAGAAAATTATACCTTAAAAATAGACTAACCAAAATGGCAAAAGAGGTCCAAAAGCCAATGAAGAGAAGAATGCCTTATAAAGCATAATTGGGGGACAGCTAGGTGGTTCAGTGAGTAGAGTACTGGCCCTGGAGACAGGGGGACCTGAGTTCAAATCCAGTCTCAGACACTTGACATACTTACTAGCTGTGTGACCTTGAGCAAGTCACTTAAACCCAATTGCCCTGCCTTCCCCCTTCCAAAAAAAAAAAAGCATAATTGGCCATATGGAAAAGGAGGTCCAAAAGCTCACTGAAGAAAATAATTCCTTAAAAATTATAATGGAGAAAATGGAAGCTAATGACTTTATGAGAAATCAAGAAATTATAAAACAAAACCAAAAGAATGAAAATATAGAATACAATGTGAAATATCTCACTGTTAAAACCACTGGCTGGAAAACAGATCTAGGAGAGAGAATTTTAAAATTATGGGACTACCTGAATGCCATGATTGAAAAAAGAGCCTACCCCTCATCTTTCAAGAAATTATCAAGGAAAACTTCCCTGATATTCTAGAACAAGAGGGTAAAACAGAAATTGAAAGAATCTGCTGATCACCTCCTGAAAGAGATCCCAAAAGGAAAACTCCTAGGAATATTGTAGCCAAATTCTAGAGATCCCAGGTCAAGGAGAAAATATTGCAAGCAGCCAGAAAGAAACAATTCAAGTATTGAAGGAACACAATTAGGATAATAAAAGATTTAGCAGATTCTACATTAGGAGATCAGAGGTCTTGGAATATGATATTCCAGAGGTCGAAGGAGCTAGGATTAAAACCAAGAATCATCTACAGCAAAACTGAGTATAAAACTTCAGGGTAAAAAAATGACTATTCAATGAAATAGAGGACTTTCATACATTCTTGATGAAAAGGTCAGATCTGAATAAAAAATTTGACTTTCAAATACAAGAATCAAGAGAAGCCTGAAAAGGCAAACAGGAAACGGAAATTATAAGGGACTTATCAAAGTTGAACTGTTTATATTCCTACATGGAAAGATGACATTTGTAACTCATGAGACCTTTCTCAGTATTAGGGTAGTTGGATGGAATATACATAGACAGAAGGCACAGGGTAGGTTGAGTATGAAGGGACAATTTCTAAAAGATGAAATTAAGAGGTGAGAGAGGAAGGTACTGGGATAAGGAGAAAGGGAGAGGTAGGATGGGGTACATTATCTCACATAAAAGAGGCAAAGAAAAGCTTTTACAATGGAGGGGAAGAGTGGGGAGGTAAGAGGGAATGAGAGAACATTACTCTCATTTAATTTGGCTCAAGTAGGGAATGACATACACACTCAGTTGGGTATGGAAATCTATCTTTCCCTACAAGAAAGTAGGGGGGAAAGGAATAAGAGAGGGAAAGATGATTGGGGGGGGGTCAAAATGGGAGGAGGTGGTAATCAGAAGCAAACACTTTTGAGGATGGACAGGGTCAAAGAACAGAATAAATGGGGGGGGGCAGGATAGGATGTTATGAAAGTGTTTTCTGACTACACAGGTATAACCTATATCAAATTGCTTCCCTTCTCAATGAGATTGGGTTGGGAGGGAGAAAGGGATAGAATGTGGAACTCAAAGTTTTAAAAAGGAATGTTAAAAAAATTTTACATGCAACTGGAAAATGAGATATACAGACAATGGTGTATAGAAATCTGTCTTGCCCTATGAGAAAATAGAAGGTAAGGGAATAAAAGAAGGGGGGCAGTGATAGAAGGGAGGGCAGATTGGGAGAAGGGCCAATCAGAATGCATGCTGTCTTGGGGTGGGGGAGGGGAGAGATGGGGAGAAAATTTGAAACTCAAAATCTTGTGGAAGTGAATGTTGAAAACTAAAAACAAATTGATTAATTATAAAAAAAAAATCTCATGAACCAAACCCTCTTCCACCAATGTGCCAGCCAAGGACATAGTAGGAATAAAGAAAAAGCATTTAATGAAACAGCATAGTAATAAAAGTAGCAAGAAAATATTTCACACACTACTTTAGGCATAGTCTCACACAAGTACATATGACATCAGTGTATTGATGGAGAACACACATGTAACAGCGTTCACTTCAGGAATAAATATAGCTAGTATACCTAGTAGAACCATAAACTCATAGATCTAAAGCTGAGAGAGACCTCAACAGCTTTTTAATAGAAGCACTTTATTTTATACATGAGAAAACCAAGACCCAAGGAGGCTAAATTTCTTGACAAAGCAAGAGAAATTAACCATTTTTTAAAAAAAATATTCATTGCGTATTAGGTAACACAGATAGCATCGCAGTCTAGATTTGAACCTCAGACCTTTGATTCTGGTGTTAATTGTTCTACCAGTATACTACACAGTTTCATTTTGGAGGAATAACTCATAGTCTTTATATTTCAGGGCAAATGAACTTTTTGCAATATTATTACACTACCCCTGCTGGGCTCATCACTATTTTGCCTTATGACTTGACTTGCAGTCTCTGTCTGTTGTGTAGATTTTCTGGACCTGCCATTTCTTCTAGTTGTTATTTTTTGCTTTTCTTTGTGGTTGCTGTTCAACATAGCTTTATTTGTCCCAAAGTTGCTACTGTCACTTGCCTTCAGATACATGACTTCTCTGTAAGGTTGAAGAATTTCTTTTTCATCTCATTCATTGTAAGAGCAGGATAAGAGGGCTCTGCCATCTTCATTTCAACTTAAATTGCATGTTCTTTTTTTATGTTACAGCTCTTATAGAAAGCAAAAGCTCTAACATGAGTCATGAGACTAGGGGAAAAGGGAGTAACTCAAAATATTTCTCAGAACCCCTATAAGCATAAGATTTTCACTGTAGCTTCCTCATACAAAGCATCAAGTAGAAACTGTTCCCAACTTACAAGTGTCTTTTGGTTTAAATATATTTTCTCTCTCTCTCACTGTTATTTCCTAACACTAATGACAAGGTCTTTCTTAGAATTATATATCTGACTTAGGGTCAGAAAGTCCATGTAACTACTAGTTTATTTCTGATGGTCTAGTCAGTGTATCTTTTAGAGGTTGTTCTCCTGTACAGATTGATTACCAAGAACTTGGACTACCCTGCTTCTTTGTGCCTGATTTTTTTTAATCCCATGCAAATAAATAGAAAGGGAAAGGAAGAAAGGGTCAAAGTTGAACCCAAATGTATTCTTTCAGTTGCCAAACTTTTTCCCTGAACTTTCATGTGTATATATGGCCAATGGCAGGTCTGTTTTACATTCATTTATACAACTAGCTATAAGCCTGTCCTCTGCACTTACTCTGCTTTTGCAAGGCACTCCCTACTGCGTTGGCTTTTAGGCAGCCAATTCTCCCACTAGTATCTTAAGGTCACTCTACCCTTCTTTAACGTAGCAATTGTTATGAGAATATAGAAAATATATTATAGATTCTTTGAGAATATAGAAAAAAGTTCCTAGATTTAAAGCTTAAAGGCACTTTAAAGGACAACTAGTTGGCACAGTAGATTGAGCTGGCCATGGAGTCAGGAAGACCTGAGTTCAAATCCAGCACCAGATATTTATTAGCTATATGATGCTGCAAAAGTTACTTTGCCATTTGGTTCACTTTTCTCATCTGTAAAATGGGGATAATAATAGAACCTGTCTTCCAAGGACATTTTGAGGAAGAAACAAGGTAATTATTGTTAAGCTCTTAGCACAGTACCTGGAACATGTAAATGCTATACAAATGTAACATATCTATATATTATTGCTATTCTCACTATTACTATTATCTAAGATGTCATCTAGTTAAAAGCTCTCATTTGGGGAAAAGATGTTAAACGACTTGCCCATGATAAGACAGGTGCTAAGTACCAAAACTCGAATTTGAACCGGCATGCTTTTATGACAAACACATTTGTTGATAAGATTCATAAAATTTGTTATAGCTGAAAAAAATGTAATTCATATCCTTTGACCAAGTATATACCTCACGTAACATAAATAGTTACAGACTTTCATATTATCCTTGACAGCATCCCTTGACTTTATCTTTTCTTTCTATTCCTATTACCTAGTCTAGAACTTTATTACCACCCACATGAACTACTTAGGCTCCTAATAATATGTACTGCCTCTACTCTCTTGCTCTCCAAAACATTCTTACTATACTGGAGTCATCTGATCATATCATTCCTACTCAAAACTTTTCAATCTCCCTATTGTCTTCATGGGGAAATGTCATGCTCCTTAGTATTCCACAAAATCTATAGCCTGAGGGCATTTTAGTATTATGTCCTTTGTATCCCACTCAAATACAATTGTCTGCCCTTAGAAGACTCCTTGAAATTTCCCATCTTTGTGACTTTGTACATACTCTTCCTTATCCCTGGATTTTGTTCCCTTCTACATTTAACTGATAAAATTCAGTTCATCTTTTAATCCCCAAGGAAAATTGCACATTCTCCATGAGATTTTCCCTAAATCTCTCTATCTCCTTGCACTTCATGCATGATAAAATATTTAAGTCTCCATCTAAAGGTCTACAAATGCAGCATGGAATACTGGATGTTAAAATGGTCTCCAAGGCAGGGAAGCCTTAGTTTGAGTCCCACTTCTGAAACATACTGATTGTGTGACTTGGGAAGGACGCTTCTAGCTTCTATAGGTAACTCTCTAAGATGACAAATTGTAGAGAAGGTTCCCACCTGTGTTGGTAGAGGGAGTTTTCTCAGATAAGAGTGTCATATACAAATGAAATCATAGGTTCAGTCCTTATGCATATCTAGGATAATAGATTTAAAGTCAAAGGAACTTTATAGATAAACTGATATCCAAAGAGATTAAGACATGCGTAATGAGGTCAAGCAGGTCCAATACACATAGCAAAGCAAAGTGTAAAATAAGATACTCTGATTCTAAACCTATTCCTGATACTTTGCTGCTCAGATTATTCTTTAAATCAATTGTGTCCCATAAGGAAGGAGGGGGAAATGTACACATGTGCTTGCTTTATGAAGATGTGTCTCTGAAAAGTTAATAATTATATCATCATTCCAATGATTGCTTCACCAAAACAGTTGTCCTTCCCTGTCTCCTTTTCTTTAACTTACTAGCTCCCTTGGCAATCTCCTTTCCTTCTATGACTTCAATTACTAAATTTATATGGATGTCTAACACATTTGTGTCTCCAGCCTTGATGTCCTGTCTGAAATGCAGACCTGTATCTCCAACTGCCCAAAGTATATTTCCACTGATACTCCAACATCATCTGAAGTTTCACATGTCCCAGAGATTTTCATGTTCCTTCCTTAACCTGATATTCATTTTGCTTTTATTATTTTTCAGTGGTTTTATTAAATTTTCCTTTCTGGTGATCCAGAACTTTGACTCATATCTAAACTATACTTGTCCATATCACTTTTGCAACACACTAAAATCCAAATCCACCTCCACTTCTATTACCATTGTCGCCACTTTGTTATAGGGTCTCATCTCCCACGTGGACAGCTACAATATCCACATAACAGGTCTTTTAATCTTTACCCTTCCTCCCTCTGATCCATCCTTTTTGTTTTGGCCATAATGACCTTTATCATGTCACCCTCACTCAAACAGCTTAAATGACTTCTACTGACTTTAATAAAGTACATATTCCTTTGCCTGTTATGCAAATACCTCAGCTGTTCTCATTCTATGTGTCTAGTCTTACCGCATATTTTTCATCTCCATACATTCCATAACAAATTAAATATAATTCACAATGTCATGTAACCAATTTATAGTTCAGCCAAAAATGGAACTCATTTCCCAGTTGCCAGTTCCTTTATTCCATGCTGCTTCTTCCTTAACACTCTTCAATTACTAGAAGAAAAATCTACTACCTTGCTCTACTTCATTAGAGGCAAATCAATCAATAAAGGGGAGGCAGAATTATCAGAAACGTGGCTTCCGAAATTCTTGTTCTCTCTGAAAAAGGGTTAAGCAAGTGGAAAAAATGCCAATTTTTGCTATCTAATAGTACGATGAATAGCAGGATCAAGTTAAGAGTTGAGAGGAAATATATGCATATTTTCATAAATAATCAATAATGACTTCCCTTAGTCTTTGTCAGCCTAACCTAATGTTTTAGCTTGGTAAGGTGATTATATGAATGCTATGGGAAAGTGGAAAAGATCTCATATTACTGAGATATCTGAGTTTTAAACAATTTAGAGGTGTGAATAAGATTTAGCATTACTATATATAAAGTCTCCCATCTCACAAAAGCGCTGAGTCCTAGTAAGGGGGAAAAAAAACTCACTTCAGTCCCCAAAGCAGTGACATGATTGGAAAGTGAGCCTGGACTGAACCTTGCTCACCTAGAAAATGTAAGCAGACAGATCCTAATGTTAACCATCTCTTTTCTCCTCTTCAGAGGAACTTTAAAATAAATTCCATTTATCATCTCAGAAAAAAGCATAGGGAGAATCTCAATTAAGAAACAATCACAATGAGAAATGAATAGTAGAAGAGCATAATTGCATTGAAAAGTCACTTTATTTCTAGCAGTTCAATGTCAGGGGTGACTGGACTAATCACTATCCATCAGGAAGTCTCAGCACTCACTTTCATGATTTATAAATTATAGGACATGTGCTTGTATGTTCCTAGTTTCAGGTTTTATCTTTTTTAACTAAACATTTTTTACAAATATTAATTTACGGTGAGGATAAAAAGATAATTGAGGTGAATTTTTAGATACTTATTGATGAATTTTGATTTTTTCTTTTTGAACAATATATAAGTAATGAAGGTCTTGATGATTCAGGACCTTTTTGCCTTCCTGCTAGGTAAATTCAGAAAACAATTGGTTTTACTTGTGTCTCAGAGACTTTAAAAATGAAGCTTTTATGAAGCAATTTGTCTCTATATACTGAAAATAAGTTTTGCACTTGGAAGGTAGAATCTCTTTCCTATTCCAATATTACCACTAGCCCTATCTGACTATATGTAAGCAACTAAATTCATAATATGTCAATGGCTAGGGACCCAAATGGGAAGTAGTCTATTGAGCAAGCTGAACTCAGAAATGGGAGGGTACATAGGAAAAAAATTAAAGCTGAAAATGATGAACTAGTGTAAAGTATGCATTGGCTATGTAGATAATATGTGTGTACATGGTTTCTTTTGATGTGGCTCCCATAGAGGCTTGAATAATCAATATTTTTTGCATCTCCTCTGCCCACTCTTTTCCAAAGAATGAATCTTTCCAGAAAGGGAGGTGAAGTTTAGAGATGTGAGGTTGGTCATTATATCTCCACTGAGAATGGGTACTGGCTAGACTATCTTCCTCTATAAATATTGTTAGTTTAGGAAAAAAAAATTTAGGTTTAAGCCACTTTCCTGATTGCTGTCCTTTAACAAGGAAGGAGTGGTACAAGCTATTTCTGAATACTTGATTCCATTCTCAGCAAATGGATGTTATACAAAAACTATCAGAAACAGGGAATGATGAATAAACTCATTTAACCAATCAGATAACAAACTAATAAAAAGTAGACTATATTAAACAATTCACAGAGTAAATGATATCTTTAACTTATAGTAAGATAATTCAGCTCAAAGAAGGGAGTGAGAATCCCCAATCTCAAAGAGAAAATTCGCACAGTGCCTAATATGGCAAGCTGAGAATTAGGGCATGCTTGAGACATTGGCTCTTCCTTATGTGGAATTTTTCTGGAGTCTTTCTCTTTAGAGATCTCTCCCTGAAGAGAACCTGTAATTTGATGTGTCTTCTCTCAAAGCTAAAAGACAGAAGATCAGAAGATCCCTCCTAAACTCTTGCCAGCTTCATCCCTCACGTACTATAGAGCATCAAATAATTGTTCTCTCCAATGAGGATAATTTTATTTCAGTTTCAAGGTTGTTGTTGTTTTTTAATTTTATGATGCTAACAGCGTTTTGTGTAGAAAGACTTAACTCCTTGCCTATCTTCTAACCTGATTCTCCTCTGGTTTATCTTGTATTCTTTTTTAAACATTCCTACTTAATTGAATGTGTCCTTTTATAACATTCCCTCTTTATCCTGGCTCTATCCTCTTGGGCCCAAAACACCAATAATAATTAATATCTACTTAGCCCTTTAAGAATGCTTATAAAATACGTAGTACAAGCCATATTACTGCCATTTGATGTATGAGGATTTTGAGGAATAAGGGTATAAAATAATGTGTCCAGAGAAACAAAATTAAAAAGTGGTAGAACAAAGATTTAAGCATGGGTTTCCTGAGACCAATAGCAATTTGTGATACTGCACCAAACATCTTCTCAAATAGAAAAATAAATAAATGAATGAGTGAATAAATGAATAGATAATTTATCTCCTACATATTTAATGTCAGCAATTTTGCCTTTCTAATTCTCTTCTGCTTTCCATTTAAATTCATTTAATTCATCAAATAATCCTCCTATAACATGGTTAAAAGTCCCATTACCAGGCTAGTAGCACAATGCTGGACACGCAGTACCTTATAAATGTATTTGAGAAAATGTGAAGCCCAGAATTAAACATAGTATTCCAGATATGATCCAATCATGACAGAGTGAAATGGAATTAAATTCTTCCTGATTCTGGACACCAAAGTTCTATCAGTGCAGTCTTAAGTCATATTCGTTCTTTTGTCTAAGCAACACTGTTGATTCACATTAAATTTGGGATGCAACCCGCTTTCACTTCACCCCCTCATCCCCACCCTGGCTTGGGCCTCACCAAGGAAACATTGTTTAGCCAAGAATCTCTCTATCTTCTATTCATGAAAAAGACTAAAAAAATCCAAATATAGATATTTCTATTTATCTCTACTAACTTAGATTCAGTCTATGGTTCAAGCATGTTTTCCTGTGGCTTCAAGAAGCTGTTGTATGTACAGCGGCCTCACCCTGGTAAAAGTCTTTGCAGACAAGCTAAACAAAGTCAAGGGTAACCCAATAGTCCTCAAACCTTTCATTAAGTTAGTGGGATGTCTATTCCAAGTGTGTGAAGACTTCCCCTGGCAGTGTGAGTGGATGAAAACAATTTGTTCCAACAGCCATGAAGATGGCTGAAGCAGCCACTATGAAATGCTTAGAACTTGGTCAGATATCAGGCCCTTGCTAGTCATGATATCTTTTTGTGTTGCTACTAAATTTTGATTACTGTGGAAGAGATAATGAGGCTGATAATTTTGTGCAACTCTGCCTCATTTAAATCCAATTCACAACAACTGTCATTGGCTGTCTTCAAAAATGAAGAACAATCAATAACTCTTATTGAATCTTGATTCCATATGTCAACAAATTAAATATATGTATTTAATATGATATTTATATATTAATCTATATTATATACAAAGTTAATTTGTTGATATCATTAATAATTATTGGCATAGAATATATATATATTACACATATATGTATATATACATGCATGTATGTATATGTGTGTGTATGTTCTGTCCATGAAATATAAAAGTCTATCTATGGCTTCTTATTTATACATTTTGAACAAAATTGGACAGTGTATGGAGATCTGTTACCCTATTTCTATTTGATTGTGATAGAGTTGATTATTATTTTACCTTTCCCCATGAGCCATCAGATAGGAAAATATATCTCATTGAATTCTGTAGAAAGGATTGAAAAGACTGCTTTGTTATTGATAGGACAGAAAGAATTTTACTAAAAGCTTACTCCTTCTTTGGAAAAGCTGGTATCAGGTAGAGCATCTTCACTCACAGTGAAATGCAATGGAACTATGAATATAGAGATTATCTTTTACTTTTGGGAGCCAGAGTCCTTGGTATAGGAAAGAACAGACTTTGCTAGGACTTTGTGATTTGCCTAGATGAAAGTAGAAAATGAAGATTCAAGTCATTTTTCTGTGATCTTTCTCTTCACTTTCTTTCTGGTTGATCAGGTGTCATCTGATTTTGAAGGGATACTTTTCTGAAGCTAGAATGTAGCAACAAATGCTTTATAAATGAATGGTTATATGTTAAATCTATGGCTACATTAGAAAAATAAAAAGACAATGCTCTCACAGTGTATTTATCCTTGTGAAATTTATTGAAGACTATAGGCACAGCCACTTAGAGAAAGTAAGAACAAAGAGCAGATTTATTAGTGAAGACCTTGGGTGCTTCCAGATAAGAGCTATATGGTTTTACAGGTTTGTAAAGTACATCTTATATTAACTTAGCTTAGTCATCCCAACTGTCAGCACAGCATAAGATTCCACATGAATTCATGGAATGTTGATCAGCATAGTACCTTGTCAAAGAATGTCCAGTAAATCAATCAATAAATAATTATTAAATTCATACCATGTGCCAGACACTGTGCTAAGCTTTGGGGATACAAAGAAAGGCAAAAGACCAATCGCTGCTCTCAAGGAGATCACAGTCTAATGGGGAAGACAACATACAAACACAATATACATAGGAAAAGATGGAAATAAAACAGGCAGAAAGCACTAGAATTAGGAGGGATCAGTAAAGACTCTATATAAAAAATGAGATTTTAGCTTGGACCTGAAAGAAGCCAAGGAAGCCCAGAGATAGAGATGAGGTGGGAAACGTTCCAGGCATGTTGGAAAGCCAATGAAAATGCCTATATTTTGGAAATGAAGTGTCTTGTTCAGGGAACTGAAAAGAGGCTATTGTTACTGGAGAGCAGAATACATGGGGGTGGGTTATATAAAATGAAAGAAGACTAGAAAGGTAGGGAGGGGAGCAGGTTATGAAGGTCTTTGAACATCAAACAGAAGCTTTTGTATTTGATGTTAGAGGAGATAGAGAACTACTGGAAATTGTTGTGTAGAAAGATGGCATTTTCAGACTTGCACTTCAGTCCATTGTTATCTGCCTTTCAGAAATAATTGTATACGTTGAGTGTTTAGAATTATTGAAAAAAGGGAGTTTTTTCCCATTGCATATGAATAATTCTGTACAGATTTTTGTTTTGGAGGAACCAGATGTTCCCATTCATGGTCTATGTGCATCATGGTCCTTATTAAGTACTACTCTCTGAAGAAGAATTTTGTGTGTTTATATAGGTGAGATTTAGCTCAGCTAGAAGTCCATTGGCTAGTGCCTAGACCTTCCCCAAGTGTACTAGCCTTTGATGGCAGGATTGCTGACAGTTTCAATCAATATGAGAGTACAACAATTAAAACAGTTTGTCGTTTGAGATTGGAGCCATTGTGAACCTTCTGCGTCTGTGTTTTGTTTTAGCTCTCAGTGTCTGTAATCCAATGTGATAGTTAACAGTTTGCCCCACAAGTAGGGGCATACACCACAGCAAGAAAAAAGCTAATGAGCAATTTTAATTTCTGTTCAGCAGTGAACAGGCCAGAGGATGCAACCCTAATTTCCTCTTATTTGTCATTTTCTCAGTATTAGTATTCAAAATCCTTTGTCTTCTAAATGGAACTAAGATCAAAGGAATATTTCTTGATCAAATTTATTTGAAAATTCAGTCTAGCATTGGATGTAACTCCTGTTTGGGTGGACAGCTCATTTCATTTAGAAAATTATTCATAACTTTGTTTCGAGATAGCTTCTATAGCTTTGGCCAACTCAGGTGGATGTTCCAAGGAGCTTCTCAGAGCATACTCCATAGCATACTCCTGTGATTTAAACAGGTGCTCTGAACTTGGGGAAGCTCCCAGAAGGCATAAAAGTGCTGAAGAAGCTATGGGCCATTACTTGCATTCCTAGGAAATATTCACTGTGTTAGAAAGTTTGCAAATCTAGCACATAAACTTTAGTTATCTTTTTGACCTAAGCCAGGCCTTTCGAAAACTATCAAAAGCTAAGCTGATGTTTTTTTTTTTTTTTCTTGATTCAACTCTCTACAGCATTCCAAGCTCACAGTACAGTCTGTAATTGGGAGTTGTGACAGCGGGAAGAAGGGAGGGCATTTCACAAGTCTGACCTGTTCCTTCCGAAATAGATCATCAGAGTCAACTACAGTTTCATCTGAAGAAACAATTCTCTGAACTTTATCCTTTGCCCTTGACTGACATTCTGACCACACTTTTCTATAAGCTGAAAAGAGAAAAATAAACAAAATGTTTGCTACGCTACTTTTGGATCTAACTGGGGCCAGGGGGCTGGGGAACCTTAACAGAAAAGCTGCATTTTTTTCCTAGTGAGCAAAAGTATTTGAAAGTGGAAATATTCAAAATGAGTGAGATCTCATTGCTGTGTTCAGGATAAAAAATAGAGATGCACTAAAAGTTTATAGAATCATCAAAAAGAGAACAGTCGAGAATCAACTGTTGACAACTACAAAAATATATTAAACATTGACATTGATCCAAAGAAAGGTTTTGATTTATAGGGGCTATATGTATAGCTGAACAGAAAGAAATGTATAATAACATACCTGAGAATAGATCTCCAGTCATCACCTTGTTTTACTTCTATTAAAGAATTTATTTCCTGATTATATTTATTACATGGAAATTGAAATATTATTGATCCTTTTGTGATATCACAGAATTCAAGATAGACATTTAAACATTAAAAATACGATCTGAAATTTCATTGTATGCTTTCGACAAATATATTAATATATTTCATCTTCTCTGAAAGAATGAGTCTACTTAAACTAGAATCCTTCCAGGACTATTGGTACTGGAAAGAAAAATCCCATAGTTTGCTTAAGGGATTCATTGGGATTGGTTTTCCCCTAGAAGCCACCCTCATGTAATCAAATTTATTTTGCTAACCAAGAACTCCCTCAAATATTATTTAAAATATATAGGAGTCAACAAAAACTCATATCTTTTTTTTAGTTTAGTTATGAATTATGATACTTATACTTTTAATGCTATAAAGTAAACATTATATGTGGGAATCAGAAAATATGGGTTCAAATTCCAAATCTCCTGATTCATGAGAGTATTTTAGCTTAGAACACTATTTATTGAAGAGTCCCACCCATGCATGCTTCCTTCCTAACTCCATTGAATTTACGGATCTCTCTTCCTCCACATGTCATCTTGCCTTTATTTTGAATATCTTTTCCCCCTAACTTTCCCACTTTGACCTTCTTCTTTGTTTGTTGTGTGTCCTTCATTAGAACATAGGCTCATTGAAGAGACTGCCTTATTTGCTTGTATATTTATCTCTTATATTTAGTGCAGTGCCTGTGATACAGTAACCACTTAAAATATATTCTCTCTCTGTCTCAGTCTCTCTCTCTCTCTCTCTCTCTCTCTCTCTCTCTCTCTCTCTCTCTTCCACCTGCCCTCCCTCTCATTCTTATGCTTCCCTTGACATTCTCTGTCACTATATCTTTTGGCCTCTTATATTACTATTTGACTGGAAATTGAGATGAAGTGAGGAAGGAGTAGTGTCTACCAATACCATGGAGATGTCAGCAAAGAAAGATATGCTTTAGAGAATATGCAAACTTTAATTTCTGCATGAGAGAGTGTGATCTTGTAAGCTTATGTCCATTAGCTGCTAATATAGTTATGTGGACCAACAAAATACTTAAATCCAGATTTTCCCCCTATGTTGCTTCAGGTTCTAATCCCACTCAGGCCCTTCCCTCTTCCTTACTTTCCTCTTAATTTTGAGGCTACCACTGTTCTTCCATTCATTCAGAATCAAAAGCTTGGTCTCTTCTTTGATTCATCACTTGTTCACCACCCGCATATCTATTCATTGTCAAGTTCTGTGACTTCTACTTTCATAGCATATCTAGTAAATGTCACCTTGTCTAGGTAAGCCACTAATTACTTCATTCCTGGACTATTGCAATTACCTCACGTTTGGTCTTCCTGCCTCAAAACTCTCTTCATTCCAGTCCATTCTCCCCTTAGCTGTCAAATTGATATTATTAAAGTGCATGTCTGACCATGCCACTTCCTGGCCATTCAATAAATTCCAATAACGCCTTATAACCTCTAGTGTTAAATATAAGATGTTAAGCTTAATATTCAAAGCTCTTCATAATCTGTCCTTCCTCCTTCCATCTTTCTATTCTTCTTGCACCTAAACATGACTACATCTCCCCGTGTTATTTTTGATCTAGTGACTGTTCTAGTGCTATTCCTTGTAGAATTCACTCCATCTCCCAGTTTGTGGTATTTTTACTGGCTGTTTCCCATGCCTAGAATATCATCTTTGCATCCTAGATATTGTTAAGTTCTGCTTAAAATCATACTTTCTACAGCAAGCCTTTTTCATTTCTTCTAATGCCTCCATTCTGTTCATTACCTCTAATTTATCCTGTCTATATCTATATGTATCTTATTTGTACATAGTCATTTCTATATTGTCTCTACCTTAAACTATGGTATCTTTGAGAGGAAGAACTGTCCTCTGCCTTTCTTTGTGATCTAAGTACTTAGCACAGTGTCTAGCACAAAGCAGGCACTTAATAAGTGTTTTTTGCCTCACTGACTGTGCCCAATTGTCTCACAGCAGACATTTTACTCATAAGTCCAAGATTCAGGATCTCATTGATGTAGCTATACCTTTTACTAGTAGAGAACAGATCTCATTGACCCTTTTCCATATTGTATTATTCTTCTGCATATTTTACCATAAATCTTTTATTGAGTATATATCCAATTTGCTAAAAATCATCATTATTAGTATTAATGCTAATAAAATTATCATAATAGCTTGCCTTAATATAGTTTTTATATTTACAAAAATAGCTTTTATGTTTATAAAATACCTTCCTCACAAGTGAACGTTCAGCCTGCACTGGATGAAATGAACTCTAAGATCCCTTTCAGCCTTCTCTGATCTGAATCTGATTCTCACTAAAAAGGAAGAGAGAAAAAGGAACATTCTTTCTTATAAGTTGTTATAAATTTAATTATTAGCACCCAGTAGTGGGACCAGGCATCTGGGGCATTGTGCCTTCTTCCTTTACACTAAGCATATACCTTTTCTATTGTTCTGGATAGGCCTGAGTCTGGGGCAGTTTCCAAAGAAAGGAGTCATGCTTTTGTTTCCATTCTTTTCCCCTCCTCTGTAAGCATCCAAAGGCAAAAAAAGAATTTTAAGTTTAGGCTAGGTTCAAGACTAAGGGTCTATCCAAAAGGAAGGAGGAGAAAGGTACTCAATGTAAATATAAATCAGGTATAGGATAACCTCTTTCCTTCACCTAAAAGAAATGCTTGATGCAAACAAGACTCATAAGCACTCACTGACAGAAAACCTATTAAGCAGCAACCATAACATAGTTACTGTTATGCTTTTTTCAGGAGGTTGAAAATGAAAACCTGAAAACCTGTTGTAGCTTATGAGCTTGCTAAATTGCTACTGTATTTTTCATTTTGGATCTTTGATATCAGAACAACTTCATCTAGTTTCTACTCCTCAGTAAGCCAGTTCAAGATTTGAGTTCCTGCAAAGATTTGGGATTCTTCTTTGGTTTTTGTTTTTGTTATTTTTTTTCTGGTACAGAATGCCCTCTTGCTACCAGTTAGTTTTGATTGAGAGATCAAGATCTCTTCCTTCTTGAACTCACAAGGGTAATCAAAGACTTGGAGCATTCATTTCAGGATTGCTACACAGTCTTCTTTGACCAAAGATTAAAAAATACAAAATGAAACAGATGGCCAGATACCCTGGGTCAGTGTTGGAACAATTGACATTCTTCTCAGATGGGAAAGACAGTGGCCTCTGCCTACTTCTCGAATTAACTTGACTAGTCTCAACAGAACTAAGAAGAGGAGAGATAAAAGCTGAGCTTTTCACATTCTTCTCTTCTTTACCATATCATTATTTTATAAAATCCACAGCTCCTGAGTTCTCATTGCTGTCTAGGAATAGGCTCTGCCAACATTCTATTCCTCCTTTTGTCTAAGGAAGAAAAGGAAAGGTAGACACGATTAAATAAATTCCCTGGAGGTTGGTAAAGCAGATATCAAGGAGGAGTTCTTGGGGCGGTGGGGGAAGCGGGGTGGGGTGGGCGAGTTAAGGAAGAGGAGAGACAGGACTGGTAAACAGATTACTTTATCCTGTCAAGAAGAACTGGCTTCGAATCCTGCCTTCAATTAGTTTTGTGACCACAGGAAAGATTTTTTTTTCTAGAACTAGCTCCTGTAAGTGGGAAGGAAACAATCAATCACTCACTAGGCTGAGAGTATGGTCTTCTTAGATTTACTTTTTTGTTGTTTTTCAGTCATTCAGTCATATATGACTCTTTGTGACTCAATGGATCACACACACCAATGCTGTCCATGGAGTTTTCTTGGCAAAGATACTGGAGTGGTTTGCCATTTCCCACTCCAATGGATTAAGGCAAACAGAAGTTAAGTCACTTGCCCAGGGTCACTAGGAAGTATCTGAGGCCAAATTTGAACCCAGGTCTTTCTGAGTCCAAGCCCAGCACTCTATCCACTGAGCCACCTACCTGCCTCCTAGATTTACCTTTTGCCCTTTCATAATTATGATTGAATTCTTGAATGCACTAAGGACTGGAAAATACAGATTCTCACATTGATTCTGCAATTTAATAGTATTTGCTCTTGGATAAACACCTTAATTTCTCTGTTTCCTCTTTTCTCTAAAGAAAATCAGAATACTTGTATTACCTACCTCACAGGATCTTTTAGAAATTTACATTTGTTCATGTTTGCTTCAGCTCTCTGAGAATTATTAAGAGCTGAATTAATGTACGTGGACTCCTGGGAAATTTTATTAAGAATTCCAGAATCACAAACATTAATGTTCACGCACTTGCAGAAATACTATGCTAATAAACTATTTTTTAATGATTTTTGGAATATTGAACAAATGTGTAATATTAAAGCAATCAGAAAATAAAGCTAGACATACTTAATGATCCTATACCCCATTCTGCTGTTTCTGTTATCTAAGTCAGTAATCTCCCAAAGTACTTTGATTATGTATTGATATGCATTAGTATAAATGTATACATATATAAATTGTTATATAAATTATATTTATATATTCATATCATCTATTATATATAATATGATATATAGAAATATATTTTGTAGATAATATAGTATTAATATATTTAATTATTATATATTTATATATAATTATATTATATATTATGTATTAAAATTCTATTATTATATATGATATATTAATATATAATATATTATGGTAATGTTATAATATTATATATCAAATATAACATATATTTATATAAAAATTTATTTGAGTACAAAACCTCAACATGTATATCTATTTATAATTTATAGAGTGCACTGCAGAACTAATAATATTTGTGTATGTTACAAAAGTTATAAAGAATGAAAATTTTTAAAGGATTAAAGATAAAATAATATTTTATCTAGGAAACCCTGGAAATTGATTGAGAAGGATAATAATAGTCAGTCCTGAACTTCAGGAAAATCGTTTTAGTAGTCCTGTGTGTGGTAGATTGGAGTTGCAGAGAGATGAGGCAGAGAGACCAATTGGAAAACTATTGAAATAATCTAGGCAGAAGTGATGAGGTTCTGAAAAAAGGATGACAGTTGTATGAGTTGAGAGGACAGATCCAAGAGATATTGTCCAAAGTAGACATAGCAAGATTTATCAGTTGATTGAACTTGTGAGGCTGAGGTAGAGTGCAAAAATAGGCAAAGATGCCACTGAAGTGGTAAACCAGGAAGGCAGCATAATAACACGGTGAGAATTTGTTAATGACACTTACTCAGCTGTCATTTTGGGTGGCTAAAAATCAGGTTATAATTGTTGGGAGTGGCCAACACTTGGATCAGGAAGTAGGAAGGTTATGAGTATGCTTTGTAGAAGAAAGTAACAAGGTACTAGGGAAAAGTATTTGTGTAGTGTTTGAAAAAAGACCCTACCATGAGGTGGGTAGGTTGCAGCCCTTTTCACCCTCCAATCATTTAATCATTCCCTAGCCTACCTCACTTTGGAAATTACTGATGTTAGTTATAAAATTGTATTTAGAAACAATCATCTATGAGATCTATTATTTGATAGTTTAATCTATTCAATAATCAAGTGTCCTTCATATTCATATAAACTTTGACTAGTTAAATCCTTCATGTATAATGTTTTTCTTTTTGGAGAAAAACAAGACAAAAATATGATGCTTTTTGAACTGACTTTAAAACCTCACAACCATGAACAGCTTAATCCTAGAAAGTGAAATGATGGCAGAGGAGATCGTCCTTTCATCTCAGAGTAGAGAAATTTGCTTTATGCAATCCTATTGGACACATTATGACAGATCTTCAATTCCCATTTATTCAGTAATCAAAGTGGACCATTTGTCTGGTATTTGTCTTAGTCTGACAGCTCAGAGAGAAAAGAGCAGAAATAACAGGTATACAGTGCCTGATATTTGAACTATTGATTCTACTTTCCAATATTTTCATTAAAAATTAAAAAGAAAACTTAAGTAATTTGCCAGTTTGTAATTATGTTCAAATCCATTTGCATGAAATAGCTCAGGACCTGAAGAATTGATGGGTACAAAAGCCAAAGGCCTATGATTTATGTATCTGCCTCAGCAAGGCCCAAGAGCAGCAATAGTAGGCCTGACTTTGTTCAAACCCTACTACTGCATAATCTTCAAGTAAAAATACTCCCTCAAAAAATCTAGACTGTGTTCCTCTCTGTGCTAACAGGGAAAGTTTGTCCACTCTTGTATCAGAAGAGAAGCATACTAGACTTGGAGACAAGAGGACCGGAGTTTAAGTCAAACTCAGATGCAGACTATTTGTGTGACCCTGGGGAAATCACCTAATCTCCCTATGCCTCAGTCTTCCCATTTGTAAAATGATTTGGTTGGATTTGATAGGCCCTAAGGTCCCAGTAAGCTATAAAGTCCATGATTCTCAGATTTGTGATCCTAAAACTGGAAATAGTGACTGTAACCTATGTAGAAGGTAACTAAGTGGTACAATCAATAGAGAGCTAGACCTGGAATCAGGAAGACCTGAGCTACTATCTGGCCTCAGATACTTACTATGTATGTTATTCTGAGCAAGTCATTTCAATGTTTGCCTCAGTTTCTTCATTTGTAAAGTGGGAATAACAATAGTACTTACACTGAAAGACCGTTATGAGGATTAAATGAGATTGTTGTTATTGTTGTGTTTGTCCTTCATTCTTGAAGAGGACCATGACATCAGGCAAATGACTTTGATTTGAGTGAAGGAGGACTGTGGAAGGTCACCAGCTTCACTTTCTCCTCCAGTGCCATCTGGGTCCAGTGGCCTGATATTCACCAGGATGACTGGAGATGGCCCAGGATGCAATGGGAGACCCTGGCCATTTTAGGTTAAGGTCTTTTCAGGTGCTCACTGTCAGTGAGGCAAAGCCCATTCAGTGAATAGTCCTCCTTAAGAAGTTAATCAAAGTATGGCCCCTTTGCTAGGAGGGTAGGGACCTATTTATTACCTATTGTGATAATTCTTGTTATAGAAAATACAATGAGTGAGAATAATTTCCTCCAATTAATCTGAAAGTGATTAAATAACACCAAATATAGGGCATCCTGGGGTACATTCCATCCACCCTTTCCTTTCTCTTTCACTTTTCTCCTTTGTAAACAGATTCACTTTGATTGCATGAGGCGGTTTGGTGTGGTAGAAAGAGGGATGGATTTGAAGTAAGAGAATACGAGTTCAAATCTGCACTCTTCTACTTATTACATTGTGTCCTTAAGCAGGCAAATTACTTGTCTGGGCCCAAATTCCCGTCATAAAATGATGGCATTAGATCAAACAACCACCAAGCTACTTTAAAGCTCTTAGTCTGAGACAGTAAAATCCATTTATTCATTTAGATCATTCATGGATCTGTGCCACAAAAGCAACTTCTATCAAATAACTAAATTGACAATTTTCTATATACTATTTACATTTTTGTCAGAATGCCTGAGCCACTAACTCATCTCAGTAAGTTTCTGGAGTTTCTTGTTATTCAGTAGTGTTCCCTTGATATTCAGGCTATAAATCATATAGTCTATTTATTGATCATGATCTTTCCTCTATGACCTATTCAATGTCCCTTCACAAGGTAAACTGTCCCCTATACGTCTTCTACTCCTGACCTCCTGCAGATCTCTTCATTTATCATACAATCACTCAGGGGGATTCTGTATATCATCCCTTTAATTGCTGATTATGAATATGTATTTTAACATATATGTATAATATGTGTGTATCTGTATATGTGTTTATATATGTGTATGTGTATGTATGAGTATATGTGTGTATATATGTATATATGTGTGCATATATACATACATATCTATGTATGTGTATGCATGTATTTGTGTGTGTGTTACTCTGATAGACCAGCCAAAACTCCTACTGACTTAATTATACAATTGAGGAAAATGGTACTGCAAGCAATGAAAACTTACTGCAATCAATGAAAACCTTTTTTCTTTTGGTCCAGAGTTTCTTTGGTTCTTTGTATTGTGTGTTAGGAAAAGATATGAGAATCACTTTTAAACGGTTTGTTTTGACATAATTTTAGTCTTACACTTAACTTCTGAGTTAAACACGATTATTTAATATAACATTAGATGTTAACAAAACAGCTTCTGTTTGACCTCAGATCATGATCATATTTTAACACTGTATAGAATTCTATTACAATGTCACAATTCTGAAATTCTATTGTAGAATAATATTTCTATGAGAAATCAAACATTCCATCTCCATTCACTAAATTTCTTAAATTAATACCATCAAGGATAATATTGTCAAAATCGGATGATTCAGTCTTCCATTTCAAAGGCCAAATTCTTTAATGTATTAAGTGATTTAAATCTTGTAAATGAGAGTAGGAATGAGAGAGGAAGAGGAAAAGAGAGGGGAAAAATTAAACTGTGAAAATTCTTTTATTCCAACTAATCCCATAGTGATTAAATAACATCAAATCTATGGCAGCCTGGAGTGCATTTTTAAATGTTAAGCTACTTCCCCCTTTTTCATCTCTATGGCTTTTTCCTTTAGTAATCAGGTTCATCTTGATTACAAGGGGCATCTTGGTGTGGAAGAAAGAGGAGGACTGGAAAGAAATAATCCTCATTTTTGTTTATTATGTTTTCTTTCATGCTTCTATTGGCTTGAAATCTTATGTGTCTATTTACCTGGGGGAAAAATATGGTCTTCAAACATTTTTTTTCAAAATTATCAGAAGTTGTAGGTTAAGTTTATGAATAATTTGAATATATTTGTTTTTTACAGTTTTCAGTGATATTTTTAAATTCAATTTTTAAGTTATTATTTATATCCATTCCTTTTTATTCACCTACATTTCTCGAGTATCCCTCTTCCTTCTATCTTCCACGAATCCATTTCTTATAACAAAGATGATAAAGGAAGTTTCAAACCAACACATTGAAAAGATTTCATATTTTATATTCATATTTTACATTCATGCCCCCTTCTACATTTTCAATTAAGTGTGTGGAGATCCATTGTCATATTTCTCATTTAGGGACAAGCTTACTTATTATAATTTTTCAGCAGTTTTTATTGTCTTATTGAAATTCTTTTGCATTTTTGTAATTGTATACATTATTTTCTTGGTACTGTGTATATCACTTTGCAACAGTTCATGTGATTCTCTCCGTGTTTCTCCATGCTTCATATTCTTTATGTTTTGCAACATAGCAACATTCTATTACTTTCATGTATCATAACTTTATTAGCCATTCTCCAATCAATGGGAAGGTACTTTTCAATTCTTTAGTGCTGTAAAAAGGGATAATGCACATATGTATATTTTATATACACATTATATATGCATGTATTTATGAACAAAATGTAATATATCACGTATTATATTGTTATATGTTATAGTGTTAAATGTGTGTGTGTATGTGTGTGTGTGTGTGTGTGTGTGTGTGTGTGTGTGTGTGTAGGACCTTTAATTTAATCGTATTGACATCTTCACAATATATCCCTTGTATCATTGGGTCAAAGAATATGGATATTAGCCACTTTGCTCAGATCATTCCAAATTGCTTTGTATACTGTTTGCACCTATTAAAGGGTAGACCCACAGTGAATTTGTCTTAACCTCTTTCTACAATGCCTCCAAGATTAGTTATTTCTATCTTTTATTATATTTGCCATTTTTCTGAGTGTTAGGTGAAACCTCAGTATTGTCCTGATTTTAATTTTTCTTCATGTTAACAATTTAAACTATTACTTAATATAGTTGTTGAATGAATGAATGAAAACAGAGGTGCATTACATATTTACTATATGCCAAGTGTTCTGTTGAGCTTTAGGGATATAAACATAAAAGCAGAGTCACACTGCTCAGATACGTATTAGGCAGTAATCACACTGAATTCATACTAACTGTGCCACCTAGCTACCTCATAAGGTAATTATTAATTTAATTTAGATTAACTTTGGCCCTCTGATTTTACTTGCTTACCTTTAATTGATAAATTAACATATGAACAAGTAAATTGATTGTCTTATTCACATATTTATCTGTGTATTTATCTATTATCTATTATCTAATTTATGATCCTTAATAATCACTATGAATCTATTTTGAGTTCATTGATTTATGGTAATTGTTGCTAATCTTAACCTATATCTTGCCAAGCTGCTTTCCATTTTTCCTAATACTTCTTAGCAAGAACGGACCTCTTTCCAAAGTAATGTATATTAATATTCACATTTATCAAACATTTGATTACTGTAGAACTATTTCTGTTTCTTTCTTGTTTAACACATTTCATTGCTCTTTAGTTTTTTTGTTTTTGTTTTTTTTTGTCCTATAGCAAAGAGTTTGGATGATTACCAGTTTATAAACGAGTTTCAAGTTTTGAGATGTGATGCTTCAGTCACTCTTTTATTGTTTTTCCAGTTATCCTTGACATGTTGAATCTCTCATTTATCTAAATGAATATAATTATTTTGTCTAGCTCTTTAAACAATTCCTTTAATAGTCTGATTAACAGCAAATATGTAAATTAACTTTGGTAATACTGTCACTTTTCATTATATTATTACTGCTTAGCCACGAGCACCGAATAGCCTTCCAATTACATAAATTCTTTACTTTTTTAAAAAAATCATTTCGAGTTTATATTTCTGAAAGTATTGTCTGGACCTTGGTAAATTAACTCAGGGATACTTAAGATATTTTGAATTTATTCTGAATGGGATTTCTCTTTTAAAAAGCACTCTGAGTTTTGTTAACTTTATATAAAACTCTTTTTACAAGCTTTTTTTAGGCTATGACTATTGGCACTATTCATTGTTTCAATTATTTTCTTTCCTTACTCTCTAAGATTTTGTAAGTAAACTATTATATTACCAACAGATAATGATAATATGTGTCTTTGCTAATGTATTCCTTTATTTTCTTTTAAATATTCTGAATTTATTTTGATGCCATACTATATTGCAACATCTCTACATGTTTTATTTAAGAACTGGATTAATATAGTCACCCAGAAAGAATTATTTTTAGTTCTATTTTTAATGTTGTGCTCCACCCACAAATGAATGAACCTCCAAAATATGGAAGCTTCTAGCTTAGAAAATAGCTTAATATTTGGTCTTAAAACAGGAAAAAATAATACTATGTATTTGAAGAGAACAAACTTCTTTTTTTAGGATGTCAATTTCTCAAAGGCAAAGGCCATATTTTAAGACAATACTGATTGTGAGAAAAGGTTAATTTATTAACAAAGGAAAGACTGTTATCTTGGGCATCTGAGTTATTAGTTTTGACCCAGAAGTGAATATATTATATGAAACCAACCAAAAAATGTACAATTGATGGGACATCAATAGCATCCTGTCTATATATGAAAGATACTGTAGGTTTTCTCTTATAAATTAATTAATGTTTTACCTCACCCCACGCAGATTTTACTATTCACTATTCTGCCAGTGGGGAGCTAGGTGGCACAGTGGATAGAGAGGTACGGGAGTCAGGAAGACCAGAGGTCAAATCCTACCTCTTATACTTACATTAAGCAAATCACTTAACCCTGTGTTCCTCAGTTTCCTCATCTGTAAAATGAGCTGGAGGAGGAAATGGCAAACCACTCCAGTACCTTTGCCAAGGAAATCTCAAATGGGGTCACAAAGAGTCAGATATAACTAATCTACTAAACAACAACAATTATGTCAGCCTGAAAACTTAGGCTCAGAGGAATGAAGAGGCCTCTTGTCCAGATTTCAACAGCCTGAAAATAGCTGAGTAGCATTGAACATGGGTTTCCTGATTTCTTTTTTTAAGTTTATTTATTTTATTCTGAACTTAAATAAAACAAGCATTTCCGTGACATAGAATGGAAAAAAAAGAGGATTGTACGTGAAACTGCAAATCTATTATATACAACTTGTTATTCTTAAATATATAATAAACTTAAATATATAATAAAATATAATAAATAAATAAATTAAAAATATAATAAATAAAATATATAACATTCAAAAAAATCAATGAATGCTGATTTTGGAAGTTGAATATTCAGGAAAGTGAGAGAAATGATTATTAATAACCAATATCTTGGGAACATTCAGAGTCTCCTCTTTCTCTATATTCCTTATTTAAAAAAAATGGTTAAATCTCTTGAGGGACATTACTGGTAATGAAATCGAATTAACTCTTAGTCAGACCCCACATAACCTTATAAGGAATTTAATTTAAGGGGGACAAGCCCATTGGGTTCTACTCAAGCTTGGGTGGAGACAGATCTTTTTGTCTAGATAAACCAAAGCTGCAGGTGGTCTGAGTATAGAGATAATTTCTCTCTCCAAAGGTGGTTGATGTAACCCTCAGCCCCTCATTGAATACCTACTACATAAACTGTGAGCCCTGCCACCATAATTGTCTTTGGTTTGAGATATGGTAGGTGTTTACTACTTTTATTAATAAGGTGCTGACCTTATTAATAAAATGATTAAATTACTCACAAACTATGTCTCTCAAACCTTTTTCATCATCACAATAACAAATCATTTTGTTATGAATATAAATATACAGCTATATACATGAATATTTGGTAAAAAAAATTACAGTATTTACCTATATTTTCATCCCAGGGATTATTAAGTATAGAGTGTGTAGAGCAAGGCAAGAGATAGAACATAAGAGAGAATACGTTACCAACTCAAAGGTGAGATATTTGATTAGTTAAGAGACCCCTTAAAGGCTATGCTCACTTGCATAATGTATATCATAATTTTATTCACTAGGTTTTTGTAAATTTCTTTCTTAATTTTTTAGTGTAGCCTCAACAAGAGGCATAGTGTCTCACACGTAGTAGGTACTTAATAAAATATTTGTTTGATTGGATCAACTCAAGCACATTATCATTTTCCAAACAAAGAAATTCTAAAGCTCATACATGAGGCTACACATTTGCTCAGCAATGCTCAAACTGCTAAATCTTTTGAGGTGTCTTTGGAATTCAGCCTCTCTGTTTGCCTTTATGGAAACACTTTCCTTTATTTATACAAAGTGAAATAATTCAATCATTCTTCCTATCACTGGAGAATGGAAATAAAATTAATATCTAAATAATATAGAAGTAGCTAGAAAAGATCTTAATGTAAACAAATCACTTCACAGAGAAAGAGGAAGTAAAAAAGAGGGTGCTGTTACTCTAATAATCCAATATTGCCTCTTAGTCCCCAAAAGTTGAGAGGTTGTTTTGTTTTTCCCAATACATTATGGAGTTTATTTTTGTTTCCTCTGCAGTAGCTTTAAGTTCTGACCTGTGATTTCATAGCTATAGGTAACTCCTGGTATAAAAACTTCCTCCATTGATTCAGCTGACAGCTCATTTATAATACATAATTCTAAAAAAGAACCTGAGACAAAATAAGTTAAGTTAGAAGCCTATGGTTTCTCAATTAGTTCATGTCAAAAACTAGACCTCAGCCTAACTCAGGAATTGTCACTTAATCTGTCTCTTTAACCAGTATATCACACACACACACACACACACACACACACACACACAGATCCTATGACTTTAAAATATAGTTTTTTCTAACATTTTGGACTTAGGATTTGGAAGCTTTTAAAGTAATCTTTCATATCATCTAAAGTTGTTTGATTTGATAATTTGCATAACTCCTAATTTGAAAAAAATCTATTTTTTAAAAGATTCTTTTCATTACTATTTTTGTATGACATAAATCTATGTTTCAGTAAACATATTTTATTAATGAAGAGCTACGTAGCACTCAAAATATCTTTTCATGGGCCTAATTAGTAGTTTTACTTTGTTTTTGAAGGAGTTAAAATATGGTGATGGCAATTATCATTCACTTGCAGTATTTAATATAATTAGAGGGTCAAAAGACAGCCACTGATAGCTGAACAGCCAGGTCCCAGGTCATAAATGTAAAGAAGAAATGTATTAAGCCAACTTAACATATGCAGAACTCAAATTCAACATAGATGGTAGTAGTAGGAATAGAGACGGGGAAGAGAAAAGGAGAAAAGATCTCTTTCTTCTGCTAGTTTATCATTCACACTTCAGTGATCTTTATGGAAATGACCAATATGCCAGACTGGGTACAAATAAGTCCACTGAGGTAGCCTTAATACCCCTTCTTATCAAATTGAAGCACCACAGTACTAATCTTCTACAAATTATTTCAGGGAGTTGACATTTTATATGCACATTAAGGCTCCCTGGAAAGGGTTCATCAGTTTGGAAGTGGCATAGCTGATTTCTGTCAGATTTTTTTTTTTTTGCTTCTCATTTTATTTATTTAACATATTTAGTTTTCAGCATTGATTTTCACAAGAGTTTGAATTACAAATTTTCTCCCCATTTCTACCCGCCCCCACTCCAAGATGGCATGTATTCTGGTTGCCCTGTTACCCAGTCAGCCCTCCCTTCTGTCATCCCACTCCCCTCCCATCCCCTTTTCCCTTCCTTTCTTGTAGGGCAAGATAAATTTCTACCCCCCATTGCCTGTGTATCTTATTTTCTAGTTGCATGCAAACACTTTTTTTTGTTTCTTTTTGAACATCTGTTTTTAAAACTTTGAGTTCCAAATTCTCTCCCCTCTTCCCTTCCCACCCACCCTCCCTAAGAAATCAAGCAATTCAACATAGGCCACATGTGTATCATTATGTTGTGTAAGACCAACTATATTTTGCTCCTTCCCAACCCATCCCCCTTTATTGAATTTTATCCCATGACCCTGTCCCCTTCCCAAAGTGCTTGTTTTTGATTACCTGCACCCCCATCTGCCCTCCCCTCCATCATCCCCCCCTTTTTATCTTCTTCCCTCTATTTTCCTGTGGGGTAAGATACCCAATTGAGTATGTATGGTATTTCCTCCTCAGGTCAAATTTGATGAGAGCAAGATTCACTCATTCCCCCCTCACCTGCCCTCTCCCCTCCTCCCACAGAACTGCTTTCTCTTGCCACCTTTATGCGAGATAATCCACTCCATTCTATCTCTCCCTAACTCCCTCTCTCAATATATTCCTCCCTCATCCCTTATTTCTTTTAGATATCTTCTCTTCATCTTCAACTCACCCTGTGTCCACTCTCTCTCTCTCTCTCCCTCTCTCTCTCCCTCTCTCTCTCCCTCTCTCTCTCTCTCTCTCTCTGTATATATATATATATATATATATATATATATATATATATATACATAGATATATATATATACACATACATACACATTCATATATATATATATATGTATATATACATAAACATATATTTATGTAGGCATATTCCCTTCAGCTACCCTAATACTGAGGTCTCATGAATCATACACATCATCTTTCCATGTAGGAACGTAAACAAAACAGTTCAACTTTAGTAAGTCCCTTATGATTTCTCTTTCTTGATTACCTTTTCATGCTTCTCTTCATTCTTGTGTTTGAAAGTCAAATTTTCTATTCAGCTCTGGTCTTTTCACTGAGAAAGCTTGAAAGTCCTCTATTTTATTGAAAATCCATATTTTGCCTTGGAGCATGATACTCAGTTTTGCTGGGTAGGTGATTCTAGGTTTTAATACTAGCTCCATTGGGTCTCCAATGGGCAGGGAGATATTTTTCTTGTGAATTTGATTAGAAACTATCCATTTCCATTCCTTCCTTCTAAAGAAGGAATAAAATTGTTTAGATAATCTACCTATATAAATCCTAAAAATACTATTCATTATTTGATGAATGATTATTAGTGGGAAACAGTATTTATTGCTCTGGTGACCTCTATAATTATATGTAATAATGTATTTATAATACTAAAAAGCAGGAGAAAAATTAGCCAAAATAATAATTTGTTTCATAAAGCCTGACACACCAAGTTTCTTGCTGAGTTTATCTTTTGATTTAATTTGGGGGGTGAGAGGGGGTAGGATACCATATGCCTATGATAGTTGACTGAAATTCACATTGTAATTTCATTGAAATTTGAAATGCAATTTAAATTACAACTAATGAACTATTGAACAAATTTATGGTTTAATGACTATTAAAAGGTACCACCTCTATCCATTCTGTACCTACTGTACTTATATAAATTATAAGCAGATAACACTATCTACTTACTATCAAATATTCTATAATTTAGAAGTGTAGACTATCGGACTTATCACTTACAAATTGATAAAGGCATTTGACACTATGTAAATGAAATCCAAGAATGTAATGCGATACTATTGAAAACTAGCAAACTGTCTTCTATGTACATTTTGATATATTTTGTTGTCATGTGTTTGAGTTGTAACTAAAAAAAATTGTCTTTCATGGATAATTTCTAGAAGAAATCTCATTTAGTCAACTTATAAAGTGGTGAAATTAGAATTGTACAATATTTTATAAACACACTTACCAGGAAGCATTTAACAGTGGGCATTTCATCAAGGATGATAAAAACCAATTCTGTGAACTTGTTATTGAATGCATATAAAATCAATATTATTTAAATGTTTTGAATACCTAATCTTGTTAAGTAGTCTTCATTTTTGAACCAGTCTTTTGAAATCATAAGCCATGACATTATTCATTTAACAGATCTATCATTTTCCTCTCTATGTATGACAAACCTTCATTCTCTGGTTCTTCCTTAAAAGCACATAAAATGCACTGTGTGCACAAAAAAGGTAATTTTGTCAGGTGAGCCACAGGGTAAGCAATTAAGTGGGGGGAAAAAGTCTTTGAAGTAATTCTCTGGTAAAGGTCTCACTTCCAAGATATATAAGGGATTGATCCAAATTTATGAGAATAAGATTCATTCCAAGGCCAAAATTGTTTTATTACATAATTATATTTATATTTTATAATATTAATTGTACATTGCATTGTCTAATATTATTATATGAGTATAATTATATGTGACAATATTATACAAAATTATGTTATTATTATTTATGATATTATATTCTTTTTTCTTCCTATATATTCCATTGGAATTGTTTTGCAGTTGATTCAGGTCCATTATGTCCTTTTCTGTTGCCTTTTGTGTAACAGAAGAATATTTTGTTAAAAAAATTAGCCCCTCTTTCAAGGAAAAAATAGAGGTCATTAAAAGAACTGAAATTTTTCAGTATGCTGCTTCAGTGGCCCTTCTATTCAACTATCATCTCAGTTGGCTGTTCATTTAGAGTGTGGAGAGAGAGAGACAGACAAACAGAAATAAAAACACACTGATGGACCAATGACTCTATGAATAGTTTTCACAACCTCATTTTAGTTTGGAAAATAAGCATTTTTATCTATTTGATCTTTTTTTCCTTTGCTGATACATTGGCTGATATCTTTGGATTGTATGATTATATGTGTGTTTGTCTTTGTGTTTATGTGTGTGTGTGAGGGAGAGAGAGAGAGAGAGAGAGAGAGAGAGACCCACAGACAGAAAGACAGAGACAGACAGTGACAGAGACAGAGAGAGAGGGGAGACACAAAGACAGAGACTGAGAGGGGGAGACAAATTATAGATTCATCTTTATCAGGGGCTGTATTGTTTCATGGCATGAGGCACACAGTATAATGATATGCTCAAACAAGAGTATCTGAAGGACCTCACCATCTTTACAGAATCGCTCTTCTATTTGGATTCTTCACAATATATCCTGCATGATGGTGGCAAGTGCAGTTGACAAATATGAATTTTCTTCTTCCACATCTCTCTACATGATAAACAGAAGACAGATGAAAGTATCTCATATCTTTATAATCATGTGTGATTCTGCCATATGTGGAGCAAATCTTTTTGAAAGTATCATTAACGTGGTCATCTGCTCTTATAAGTATTTTTTAATAGTCAATAATCAAGCATGTTAGGATCTTATATTCTCTTGATTAAGACAATAGTATGACTGAAGGGACAGGTATGTGGACCAGTGGATAGCATGCCAGGCCTGAAGTCAAGACGTCCTCAGAAATTTACAAGCTATGTGACCATGGGCAAGTCACTTAACCCTGTTTGCCTCAGTTTCTCTTCTGTAAAAAATACGTTGGAGAAGGAAATGGAAATACCACTCAGTATCTTTGCCAAGAAAATCTCAAATTGGGTCATGAAGAGTTGGACACAACGAAAACAACTGAATACACACACACACACACACACACACACACACACACCCCAAAATCCAATTGTTTACTCTTGTGGGCTAATAAAATAAACTTTTATTATATGCACAAAATATTTTTTTTAATTGTAGAGATGTGGGAAGTAGACAAATCAGTTATTAACATACATATTTTCTTGATCACTTTATTTTTGTACCAATAAGATCTGAGTTTTTATTCCCCATGTTTTTGGTACTCTATAATATTTCAAACATATAAAGATCTCTTAACACTTTTATGATTGTCCACTATCAGCTACCTCCATCATGTATAATGAATCTGGTACAGATGGTCTCCAGAACTTTGCCTTCTTTAATACTATATCATTACTACAATATGCAGTCCATTGGGAACTATGTAGCCACTGTCATAGAAAATGGGGGGAAAAAGCTTGATATAAAAATCTTTATACAAATTTTATTTCTCATTTATTTAGTTTCTTACTTGCAGTTTCATTCTTAAATATCCTTATAATGACTGTTTGATTGAATATCTTTTTTAAAAATACTTTTCTCCCCTGATGTTTCTATTTTATGTTTCTTATACTCTTATACTCTCCTCCTCCATAAGATGTTGAAAACAACTTTGTACTTTAAAATCCTTGACTACCTTATTACTGTATGTGAGAATAAGGTCAAGAATTTTTTTGTCTGAGAAAATTTCTAGGCTCTTTTGGTCTCATTGTGATGATTATTCATATCACTAAAGTTTTGTTATTATAATTAGTTAAGATGAAAATATATCTCCTGAAGTCTCATTTAAATTAAACAATCATTACTGGAGACAACAATGGAAACCAGTTTGATTTGCTTCATATTTGTTGATTATTATTTCACATAATGGAATTTAAAAAGAAACAGTCTAATAGAGTGGTTATCAAACTTTTAGGTGTCATGACCCTATACTCTTTATACTCTTTAAAATTATTGTGGATTTTGCAATGCTCTCTATCTATGGTTGGGTCATGAATTCTTCCATTTCCCATAAATCTGACAGGTAAACTATTCTTTGCTCTCCCAAATTGCTTATAGTATCAGCCTTTATTTCTTAATAATGAACCCATTTTGACTTTATTTTGGTATACGGTATAAGATATTGGTCTGTGCCTAGTTTCCGCCATACCATTTCCCCATTTTCCCAGCAGTTTTTGTGCAATAGTGAATTCTTAGGTCAGAAGGTGGATTATTTGGGTTTATCAAAGAGTAGATTGCTATAGTCTTTGACTACTGCATCTTGTGTACCTAACCTATTCCCCTGATCCACCACTCTGATTCTTAGTCAGTACCAAGAGTTTTGATGACTGCTGCTTTATAGTACTGTTTAATATCTGGTATGGCTAGACCACCTTCCCTAGCATTTCTTTTCATTAATTCCCTTTATATTCTGGACCTTTTTTTTTCTTCCAGATGAATTTTGATTATGTTCAATTGAAAAGTTTTTCTATAAACAAAGCCAATGCAACAAAGATTAGGAGGGAAGCAGAAAATTGGGAGAAAGTCTTTACAACTAGTATCTCTGATAAAGGCCTCAAATCTAAAATATACAGGGAACTGAGCTAAATTTATAGGAATACAAGTCATTCTCTGATGGAGAAATGGTCAAAGGATATGAACAGGCAGTTTTCAGAGGAAGAAATTAAAGATATCTACAGGCATATGAAAAAATGCTCTAAATCACTGTTGATTAGAGAAACGCGAATCAAAACAATTCTTAAGTACCACGTCTCTCCTCTCAGATTGGCTAACATGACAAACAAGAAAATGATAATACTGGAGAGGATGTGGGAAAATTGGAACATTGTTACATTGTTGGTGAAGTTGTGAACTGATCCAGCCATTCTGGAGAGCAATTTGGAATTATGCCCAAAGGCTATAAAAATGTGCATACCTTTTGACCCAGCAATACCAGTTCTAGGGCTATATCCTAAAGAGATCGTACAAGTGGGAAAGGAACCCCCAGGTACAAAAATATTTATAGCAGCTCTTTTTGTGGTGGCAAAGAATTGGAAATCAAGGCGATGTCCATCAAATGGGGAATGGCTAAACAAATTGTGGTATAGGAATGTAATGGAATACTATTGTGCTATAAGAAATGAGGAGCAGACAGACGATTATAACCTGGAATGATTTATACGAACTGATGCTGTGTGAGGGGAGCAGAACCAGGAGATCATTATACAGGATTACAGACACATGGTATCTGTAAGGACTAACTTTGGTAGACTTGACTCCTCTCATCAATTCAAGGTTCAAAGACAGCTCCAAAAGACTCATGCTATGCACATCTAGAAAAAGAATTATGGAGTCTGAATGTAGAATGAGGCAAACTTTTTGCTCTCTCTTTTTTTCTTTTTCCTTCTTTTTTGGTTTTGTTTCTCCTCATGATTCATTCCATTGGTTATAATTCTTCATTACAACTGGACTATTATGTAAATAAGTTCAATGTAGAATCTACATTGGATTACATGCTGCTTTGTGGGGGTTGGGGGGAGGAGTGGGAGGGAGAGAAAATTTGGAACCCAAAAACTTGTGGAACTGAGTGTTGTAAACTAAAAATAAAAAAAAATAAATTTATTAAATAAAAGGAAAGTTGTTCCACAAAAAAAAAAAAAGTATTGTGGACCCCCAAAGAACTTTTGATTATGTGAGCCATGAATATTGACATTTACTATTTTAGGAATTAAAATGCCTTATTGTGAAAATAGTTTTAACTTTGCAGACCTTGTGAGAAGGTCTGATTTCTAGGCCATACTTTAAAAAATTGCTGCTTTAAGGCAACTTTGTAAAGATATGCCAAAAATGCACCATCTTTAAAAAAAATGGAAATCTAAGTTTGAAGTAAAAATAGAAGGGAATAGCACAATATAATTTGTGATGACTTCTTAGCAATATTTGAAGATAATTCATTTTCCTTGTTATTTACTGTTCATTCTCTCTTCTAGAGGTCCCCAATACCCTTGACTTTAGTAAAAATTAGCTATTTATTCACCTATCCAAATGCCCTTCGTTGAATGTTAAAGGAACTAAAAAAGAAATTATATATGAAGTCTCATGGAGGCTACTGTGTCTACCTCTGCTTTATCTACCATTTTCAATCTGTGATTAAGTTCTTTTGATTCCTACTGAATACCTTGGATTCATTATTTTCTTTTTTTTTTAATGACTACCAAAATAATGCAGTCCCTTAGCATTTCAGTTTGTTAATGTTTTTTTCTGCTTTTAATGCCTCCTTTAGAAGTATCATTTAGAATTTACAAAAAAAAATGAATAACAACAATAACTTTATGTTTTCTATAGACATCTATTTTTCCTTTTGTTTTAGAAACTAGGTTTAAGATTTACTATGTTATCATACAACCCAGACAATTGCTACTCATGATCAAGGGAAGGTACATAGAGTACACCAGGTATATCAAGGCATCCACAATGTCTCTAAAAAGTATTATTTTTCAAAAATTATTTTTCCAATTAATAAGTGTTTTTCTCTTATTCCCTCTTGCCCTCCCCTTCCCCAGGGATAATGAAGGGTAAAGAAGTGCAAAGCAGGGCAGGGCGGGGTGGGGCGGGGAGGGGAGGGGCATGGAGGGAAATCCACTCTTTTAACAAATATACATATTCAAGGAAAATAAATTTTCAGCTTTTTTTTGTTTTTTTTTTGGATGGGGGAAGGCAGGGCAATTGGTGTTAAATGACTTGCCTCAGGTCACACAGCTAGTAAGTGTGTCAAGTGTCTGAGGCCACATTTGAACTCAAGTCCTCCTGACTCCAGGGCTGGTGCTCTACTTACTGTGCCACCTAGCTTCCCCTGGAAAATAAATTTTCATATTGACCATGTCCAAAAATATGTTCCTCATTCTGTGTATCTAGATTATCCCCTTTCTGTAAGTAGGTGGGTAGCATGCTTGGTTAATTTTTTTGACTCATGGTTGATATTTGCATTGGTCAGAATTTTAGGTCTTTCAAAAGTTCTTTTTTTAAATGTTGCCATAGTATAAATTCTTTTACTTGTTTCACTTTGCCTAAACATGTTGTCTCTATTCAAACATATATACATGTATGTATATATGTATATGTACATACATATATAGACATACATACATATATATAAAAAATAAATTTAGTTTTAGTTTTTCTAATTTCTTTTATAAATGAAATATTGTTCATTATGATGAGATACTCAATGTTTGTCTTAAAAATTTAATTGGATACACATTAATGAAATGTACTGTGCATTCTTAGGTCTATTCATGTACTTAATTCCTTTTATCCTACTTTACATTTGTGATTTTCTGGTTGAAATATCTTTCTCCCAAAAAAAGCCAACTGAATTTGCCATTACCTTTTGCTTTGCCAAATTTTATCCATCATATAGTGCATGAATTTACTTTTATGTTTGTAGAAATGTAATATATGCTATGGTGAAGTGGTGCTAACTGGACTCCCATCTGTATCCCTTGCTTTGTGAAGTATTAGTACCATTACTTGTTTTCCACATTTGCACTTAGTTGTACTCATGCAAACTAACTTTTATAAAGAATGGTAAGTTGATCGTGAAAAACTTAGAGTTAAGGCTTTGTTTTTGTTTTTTTTTTCTCCTTGTGGGTATCTACTTGTTTCATAACGGCCAAACTCTTCTTTTGTTTGTTCATTTAAATTAATTGTTCATTTAAATTTGGACTTTGCAAGTCCAAATAAACAAAGGAGTGGATATACAAAAGAAAGGTTTTTTTTCATTATTTCACTTATTTTTATATCATCTACATCTATTTTTGATGTACCAAATTTCCCACAGATAAAAAGAATAATAATTATTTTATGGTAGTTAAAATGAGAAATCATTTTTGTTCAGAAAAATTTTGAATGTGAGAAAGCTTGCTGAGGTGTTGAAATTGGGCTATATGTAAGTTGAATTGTATGGTGATGGCTAGTTACTAAGTAATATCCATTTTAGTAGATCTTCCAGAAAATCTATTGAAATAACATTAAGTCTTGGAAAATTTAACTCACCAGCTGTCCAAACCCCTGGTTACCTTATCTCTAGAGTGCTTCAACCATGTTTTTGCTTAAAGTTTAATTGCCCTTCAGGACTAATAGATCTTTTATCTTTACTTGGCAGAAGGCTTGTTACATAATCAGATATACACATCTTAAAGACATCAATAATTTTTTCAGCCTTTCTCCTCTTACTCTTCTTGTGGTCCCAATGATGTTATTCTTCCTTGGTTTACTTCTGAAAGTAGCATTTAAAGAATATATGAAGGCTGACTCACATAGTAATCTTGAAGACAAATTTCACATGTGCACGTGTGTTTACATATACACATGCATACATCTTTTAGAACAGGCATTTATTGTGGTTTTTCCTCTTTTCATGAGGTGTAGGCAACAAGATGATGTCTAGTCCTCAGTATATCCCTTCAGCCAGGCAAGAAGTAACCTTTTTTTACTAAATGAAATGGTATTTTTCCCTTTCTGCTTTTCCTTCTTAACTTTTTATACATTTATATAGCGGTTTACAATATCACTGTCTAGCTCAGGGTTTTTCTGAGGATCATGGAAGTACTGTGAACCTGCCAATAAGGGGATGATTTTTATGGCAATAGAATACTTGTAAACTTAAATGTCATACTTATACTTACAGACAATTCATCTGATTCCAGTTCACTGGAATTGAAAATAGTAGCCAGGATAGCATGGCTATCTGGGGTGGGGGTGGGGAGGAGAGAACAAACAGAAATTTTTAATTTCACCATGGCACTTCAGTTTTATGTCTCATCTTTAGAATCTCTTTGCCAAACTGATTAACAAGGGCAAATTTCCCAAGACATTTAAGTGTTTTAAATAATTTACAACTTGTAAACAGTGTTCTCTTTGAAAAGAGGTTAAAATACAGCTTCTCAATAATAATGTAGTCATTGAAGGGAGTAGGAAAACCGGGAGGAAGAAGAGGAATAGAAGGATTGGTAAGGAATCTTCACTTAAACCCCAGTTCTTTCCGGTATGCCCTTTTTAATCAGTTGCAGTTTCACATTCAGTTAGGGAGGGAGGCAGGGGAGCTTTCTAAACACATTTTCTTCATATTTCTAATTTTTTAATAATTTTTTTTATTTTTAGTTTACAACACTCAGTTCTACATAATTTTGAGTTCCAGATTTTCTTCCCTCCCCAAGACTGCATGGAATCTGATATATCTTCTACGTATAATTTTGCATTGAACTTATTTACACACTAGTCAAGTTGTGGAGAAGAATTATGACCAATGGAATGAATCATGAGAGAGCACACTTATTATTATGATTTCTATCTGTGTCTTTTTCTTCATCCTATTTCCCCCCATTTGTGCTTTTATTTCTCCCTTTCCCCTTCCAATCCTCAACAAAATTTTGCTTTTGACCACCGCCTTCCTCAGTTTACCCTCCCTCTTGATTCCCCTCCCTTATCTTACCATTTTCCACTTGCTACTTCTTCCCTTCTTTCTGACCACCCCCCTCCCTTTTTTTCCCCCTTTCCCCTCCTACTACCTGTAGGACAAGTTAGATTTCTATACTTATCAGGGTATGTTATTCCCTCCTTGAACCACATGAGATGACAGTAAAGCTCAAATACTGCTCTTTTCCCTCCCTTCTTTCCCTCTACTATAATGTGTTTTTGTGCCTCTTCATTTGATATGATTTACCCTTTTCTACTACCTCCTTACCTCTTCTCCCATAACCCTCCCTTTACATCTCTTAATTATGTTTTTTTATCCTCATATCAGTTATTTTATACAGATATTCACAATCTATGTGTATCCCTTTCAATTGTCATAATAGCTGTACTATTCTCAAAATTGACATATATATGTGTGCATATATGTATGTATATATGTGCATATATACATATATTTATGACAAACATAAGATGATATAATACTATATAAAGATGTGAATAATTTGCCCTTATTGATTAATAAAGTTTGTGGGTTTTTTTCCCCCTGTTTACCTTTTTATGTCTCTCTTGAGTTTTGTATTTGAAGATCAAATTTTTCATTGAGTTCTGGCCTTTTCATCAGGAAGGTCTGGAATTCCCTTATTTCATTGAATGTCCATCTTCTTGCCTGAAAAATTGTGCTCAATTTTGTTGGGTAGTTGATCCTTGGTTGTAGTCCCAGCTCCTTTGCCCTTTGGAATATCATATTCCAATTTCTCCTATCATTTAGTGCAGAAGCTGAGAGATCCTGCATGATCCTGACTGTAGTTCCATGATATTTCAATTATTTCTTTTTGGCTGCTTGCACTATTTTCTCCTTCACTTTGTAATTCTGAAATTTGGCTATAATATTTCTTGGTGTTTTCAATTTGGGATCTCTTTCAAGGGGTGATCGGTGGATTCTTTCAATGACTATTTTACCCTCTGGTTCTAGGACCTCTGGGCAGTTATCTTTGATAATTTCTTTGAAGATACTGTCACGGCTCTTTTTTTCCTCATGGATTTCTGGTAGACCAGTAATTCTCATATTGTCTCTCCTGGATCTATTTTCCAGGTCAGTTGTTTTTCCAATCAGATATTATACATTTTTTTTCTATTTTTTCATTCTTTACATTTTGTTTGACTACTTCTTGATGCCTCATAGAGTCATTAACTTCCACTTGCTCAATTCTAATTTTCAATGAGTTGCTGTCTTCATTTTGCTTTTGAATCTCCTTTTCCAGTTAGTTCATTTTACCTCTCAGAGTGTCATTTTCTCTATTTAGATTCTGAATCTCCATAGCCATTTCACCAATCTTATTTTTTAAGGACTTGATTTTATCAGTGTTTTTCTTTTTTTCCATTTTTTCCATTTTTTCTTTTACCTCCCCAGTTTGGTTTTTAAAATCCTCCTTTAGCTCTTCCAGTATTGCTTTTTGGGCTTGAGACCAGTTCACATTCCTTTTTGAGGTATCAGATGTGGGTATAGTGTCATTGCTATCCTCTTCCAAATTGGTATTTTGATCATGCCTGTCTCCATAAAAAGAATCAATGGTCCTTGGTTTTTTTGTGTTCTTCTTCATGTTGGTTAGCCTTTTCCCAGCTTTACAATAAATTTCTGCTTTTGGGGTTCAGGGCTTTCTGTCCCAAATTTCTTATTCAGGGAATTCTGAGTCTAGCTACTGGCTTTGTGAATTATAACCTTCAGTTTTCTGAGGTGTGGGGGAGGGGTCTGGCTGCCTGAAGTCTCCTCTTCCCCTGGGGTTGCTCTCCACCGCTGTTGCTCTCCAACAATGGTCTCAGTTCTTTGTTGTTTGAGCTGGTGTCTGGCACCTCCCCTGGAGGAGCAAGGCTCCTTGTGTTGACCCCTGCTGGCTCTACCCCTCTGGGACTCAGGCCCTCCCACTGCTTGGCCACTGAAGCCCCACTTCTGTCTCCTCTATTCCAGCGTTTGTTCCCGAGGAATTCTCTGGGTTGGGGGGGGAGGGATTAGAGCTGTTTTCCTGGACACTATGTCTCCCGGAAGTTCAAGAAACCGCGTTTCATACCTTTGGGCTGCAAGGCTGAGGAGTTGATGTTTCACAGCCAGTGGCATTACGCTGCCTTTTGTCCCTTCCACAGACTGCCGTCCTGTGTTGGGAGCCCTGGGGATCTCTGCCGACTTTGAGCGCCCATCTTTCTCCCAGCCTGTGTCACATGTTCGTTTCTGTGGCCACTTCCGCTTTGGTGCTGTCTGGAGCAGCTCTGCATGCCGAGCACTCTCCCAGACTACAGATTCATCCTGTTGGCCTTTTGGACTCTCCTGGCTTGGAAATTTGCCTTACTCGGACTGCTCATAGGTTCTAACTCTCTCCAATCTGCTCAGATTCACTTTTTTATAGGAATCCGACAGAACTTGTGAGAGAGCTCTGGTAAGACACAGTTTGCGTGCAGCCATCTTGGCTCCGCCCCCCTCTAATTTTTTTTAAACTCCCTCAAATGCATTGATTTCTTACCTCCTTGTAGTTCCTTACACAAGACCCTCCATCTCTCCACTATGGGCATTGCCACTAACTGTCCCAAATGCCTGGAATTCTTTCCTAATTCCCTCCTGGCTTCCATAATCTCTTTAGTACAGCTAAAATCCCATCTTCTAACAGGAGCCTTTCCAGATCCTTCTTAACCTTCCCTCCCAAAAATAACCATTAAGGGTGCTTGGGCAGGGACCTATTGTTGTCCAATCCATGAAATCCAGAGTGATTTGGGTTTAAGGCTTGGTGAGGAGGGGAGGGGGGGTAAAGGAGGGCAAACTGAGTCGGCCCACTGGAACTGGCCAGCAGAGTGAAAGTAAATAGTAACTGTTTCTGATTAAGCCAGCAAACATAAGGATGTTCCTTCACAAAGTGAGACCCTGAAAAGACTTTAACTTAAAAGGGCCAAGGTCTCCCATTGCATCCTGGGCCCATCTGCAGTCATCCTGATCAGTATATGTCCACTGGACCCATATGACTCTGAAAGAGAAAGTGAGGCTGGTGACATTGCACAGATCTCCCTCACTGAAATCAAAGTCAGTTGCAAGTCACGTCATCATCTCCCTGATTTCGTGGTCCTCTTTTAGAAGGGAAGGAAAAAAACCACACATAAACCACAATAACATATAAATAGATAGATAGAGAGATAGAGACAGAGAGAGAGAGATAGATAGATCTCGTGGTCTTCTTCTAGAAGGGAAGGGAAAAAACCACACATAAACCACAATAACATATAGATAGATAGATAGAAATAGATATGTGTGTGTGTGTATATATATATATATATATATATATAAGTGTGTGTGTGTGTATATGTATGTGTATTGTATATGTATACACACATATATGCACACATGTGTGTGCATACACATATGTGTATGCATATGTTCATAGAAAGAGATTTAGAGATACATAGATATAGAAATATCTATATCTGCATATCTGTATATTAAAAATGCTTATATAATACCTCTCTATGCATATGGTACATATAAATACAAAGTGTATATATGTGTGTACATATATACACATTTATAGCTTATACATAAGCATGTATTATATATACATGCAAAATATACATACATAGTTTATATATATTCATATATGGTCTATAGATATGCATATGTGTATATGGGACATATTTTTATTCAACTGAAGTCTTAACAATGCACGCACAGGGCATAATACATTGTATGTATTACTAATTAAGTCAAGTCTGGTTTTGTTTGATTCTTTTCTATCTTTGAAAGCATGCACCTCCAGAGTAGTGAGGCTTATACTGTATCCATTCAAAAGCATCTCCTCATTCATTCTCACTCTTACATATCTAAATTGTTGCAGTTGTCTCAATTTTAATTTCATATCATCTTTCATATTTTCCCCTTTCCTTCTCTGTCACTGGCACACATTGGTGCAAGCCCTTCAGAATAATTAAATTACCTTCCTACTGGTTTCCTTGACTCAAGTCTCTCCCAAGTCCAGCCCATCCTCCATTCAGCTGTCAAAGTGATCTTCCTTAAATAGAGTTGTCACCATGTCACCCCTGTTTCCATTATATCAACTTCAATGGCTCCTCATTACTTCCATACATTCCATATTTATATATTTGTTTTCAATTGAAGCGTTCTATAATTAGCCCAGGCATGGGTAACCTGCAGCCTCCAGGCCACATGTGACCTTCTAGGTCCTTGGGTGTGGTGTTTTGACTGAGTTCCTTAAGGGGATTTGTCCTGTGAACTTTGGATTCAGTCAAAGTGTAGTATTTGAGAAGGCTGCATGTGGCCTAGAGGCCGAAGGTTACCCACCCGTGCCTACCTTTCTAGTCTTTTTGTACCTTGCTCATCTCCATATATTCTGGAAACCAGTGATAATGGTCGTTTTGCTGTTCCTCTCTGTGTCAACAATCTGACTAGCAGCTGCTGTGAGGGTGTAAAACCAACAACAACCAGCTCACAGAACGCTGCAAGCCCAGGTCCTTTTCATCTGCTTTATTAAGGAAAGCAACATTAAGGGGTTAACAATCTTACTTTAATCCAGCATACAAATATCATTTACTTAGTTTAAGGGAAAAAACCAGCACCCTGAATTACAGACCAAATACAATTCATAGTTATCAACATCTGGGTGTTCAGTTGGGGAGCTCATTATAACAGCTGGCCCAGAGTCACGTGCCACTCCTGCTGTGGCTCAGACCTCCAAGAGAGAATGCTAACCTCTGCGCTTATATATTCTGTTCAGGGTTGTGACCTCACCCAGGCTGGTATAGACAAGTTCCCCACCCCCAATATCACATCAGATACAAATCAATGGCTCCCAATTGTCTCAGTACTGATAAATATAAAAACATCCCATTTTATCTGCCCCATTCAAACAAAGGCCAGAATCATTAAAGGTCAACAGCAAAAAGTCCCACCTTAATTACTATTACACTCACACAAGACATTCTATTTCCCAAATCAAAGCATTTTCACTTGCTTCCCTCTGTGCCGGGAATGCTCTCCCTCCTCCTTTCCATGTCCTTACTTCCCTGAGTTCCACTAAAATTCCACTATCTTCAGGGTCTTCCCCAATCCTCTTTAATGCCATGCCCCTCCTCAGAGATTACCTCTGATTTTTCCTGTGGGTATATTGTTTGCACAGTTATTTGCATATTGCTTCCCCCACTATATTATGAATTTTTGATGGTGGGGACTGTTTTTAACTTTCTTTTTAGCCCTGGAGCTGAGCAGAGTTCCTGGCACATAATAGGTGGGTGATAAAGGCTTATTACTTTGCCTTGACTTGAGGGGAAACTGAAAAGTCATGTAATTTAATGATTGGGTATAGTTCAGAGAGAGGCACAACTTGAACAAAACCTTCATAAATCCAAAGCTGGTCAATACGTACCAAACCATGTTGCTTTTGTAAATAATACATTTCATATACAATTGGAAGTAAATACTTTGTACTTAGAATGTGAAGCACAGCACCAGGTTAAAAAAACATAAATTTTCTGAAGGAACAGATCACATATCCTGAAGAAACAATTTCTTCTTGGTGAAATGGGATACTCCTGGGTGAAAAATCACATAGACACATTTTTTTTTCAAGTCAGTGTTTTTTATGTATTTTGGGGGGAAGGTAAATTTATGGCCTAAAATTGTTTACTTGTAATGCTTTATTCATCTTCAAATGTCTCCCTAATTTTGTTTTCTGTTCATCTGTTTGTTCAAGTGTGGTTTGGGGGTGAGTGGGTGTCATGATAATTTTGCAGGTAGACTTTAAAACCTGAGCCGTGACCTAAGGCATCTGTTGATAGTTAACTATGGATGAGTCAATACCTGTAGCAACCCTAGGGAGCTCTAATAACTATCTTCTCGCCTCAACTCCACCCACCCCAATATTCCAGTGTCTAGGTTATAAAGAGTTTCAAAAATGATGTTATAGTGTACAATAGCCTAAAATGTTATCTGATCCATTGGTTTTTGCCAGCCTGACTCTAGCATAAAAAAATGAATTTGAGGACTCAGTTATGCATTATAGTAAGAAAGATTTTCCCAGAATTCATAGCTCTGGAGGATTGAAATACTGTCTGCACTCTTTTATGGCTATGTGAAAGTTTAAAGTATCATTAAATTGGAATAAGTAAGATGAATAAAAATATAAGGCCAGGAAATGAATAATTAAAAGGCAGTATTTGCCTTGGGGAGTTAAGAAATTATTGTGTTGATTTCATCTTGATTGGCATATGCAATTTTGAAAAGCACTAAATTTTGGCAGATGTAATTTTTATACAAGTACCAAAAATCAGGTTGAGTTATGGAGTTGAATTAATGACCCAGTGATTTTAAAATGCACTTATAAGTTACTTTAGAAGACAGATCTTAAAATTGCTTTCAAATATATATGTATTTAATTATTACCTAATAGAAATCTTTTCCCCCAGTGTCAAAGGTTTGGTTAAAAACAAGGTAGCTGAGGCCATTTAGTCCAATCTGCTCATTATTGTTATTTTTATAGAAATTCCTAAGAAAGGGATGAAAAACGTTCATTATAAGGAATTAGATGATGCTACTATTTGATGTGTTCTAAAGGTAAAGTTAGAGGATGATAGATTTGGAGCTGAAAGAACCATAAATGTGTTTTGATATCTTCCACCACCACCACCCCCATTTTCAGATGAGTTTTGATTTCACTGGATAACAGAATTAGAGCTAGAAGGAACCTTAAAGATCAATTATTCTCATCATCTATTTTATAGATGAGGACAATAAAGCCCAGAAATACTAGTTTGCTGAGCATCACTCAGTATTTGACAGACCTTGTATTCAAACCCAGGTCTTCTGATCTTAAATCTATTGTTTTTATTTTGTTGTTGTGTTTGTTTTCTGAGAATTATAAGGTTGGAAGTAGAAAAATATAATGAAGCTTAGGGGTCATCATGTCCAGCTATTTATTTGTCTGTTATTAATGAGGAAATGGAATAGTGAAGAGATTTTGCTGAAGTCACATCAGTGGCAGAGTAGAGTTACCAATAGTTCCTATTAGCTTTTGTCCAGCATTCTTCCATGATGCTTTGAGATACCTTGGATTTTATCTTGTATTTTTCCCGTGTTACTTGCTTCCATATAACCTACTCCATCTAAAATTTGTGACTAAAGGAATGCCCACAAAAGACATGTTTATTAATGTTTCAAAATATTTGTCAATACTTCCATTACTTCCCCCCCAATAAGATACCATTCTCTGTGTAGCATTTGTGTCCGTGTATAAGACACTCTTCAATAAATGGTATCTCAAAAATTGAGATAGGTTGATTTCTTTTTAAATTTTCATTGCTTATATAGATTCAGATCCATTTTTTAAAAAATCACAGGAATACATTGCCATGGTGTAATGGCAAGCAAAGTGCGACTTTTTGCTGTTTTTTTTTCTTTTGGAGTGCTTCTCAGTACCAAGGCAATCAAGTTTGATTGAGCCCTGCCTTTGTTTGAATCAAGAGTTTTTGATTGAATCAAGAGTCTGTGATGACCTGCTTAAGTCACAGGAAAGCCAAAGCCACATGAGTTTGAGTCACATGTTTGTGACACTCTCTGACCCTGAAGGAGTGTATACTCTGAGGTTAGCATTTTGCTTTGGGGTTCACTCATTGGAAGACTGTTCATGTGATTTGGTCAGATGAGACTCTGGGCAGCCATTAAGGAGCCCCCTGGCTTTGAAAACCCAGATGTTGGTGCTTCTCTCTCTGGTAACTATGTATGTGTTGCTATGGACAGACAGTTAAATCCCTGTCTGCTGATTTATGTTATTTGCTCTGTTAATTCTGCTTGTAATTTTTGTTTGTGTTTTCTCTGAAGTTCAGGGTGCTGACATTTCCCCCTAAACTATGTTAATGATATATGCATTTTTGATTAAAGCGAGATTGTAAACCCCTTAAAATTGCTTTCCTTAGAAAAGCAAATCAAGGAATCTGTGCTAGCAGCCATCTTGTGTGCTCATATTATTGGCCTTACTCCTCCACAGTACGCTGACCTTATATAACCTTTGGCAAGTCAGCCAAGTTGCCTGGGTTTTAGTTTCCTCATCTGCAAAAGAAGCAGGTTGCAACACTAAGGTCCCTTATAGCTCTAAATCTATGATTCTATAGTTCTCTGAGAAACAATACACATGATTAAAAGGCAATACCACAGTCAGCCTGGAGACAAAAAACACCTTTTCCTAAGATTCTCTGCCCTCCACCCTCTCTTAACTGCTGTTCTAAGAAGAGCTCCCATCACAGGTGGTAAATATTCTTGTAGAAACTTGCAGTGACAGGTGAAATAAAACAAAATGCATAGAGTTGGCAGGAACCATTTTAAAATTAGAGTCTTCTCTAGGAAATGTGACAGTTTACTTGGTGGTGAAGCAATGAGTGTTATGTGAAAAGATGTAATCATTTGAGTGTCAGAATAGCCTGTCACTTTCTCCTCATGCTCCCTATTTGCAAAACTTTGATTCCTCCTTCACTTGAACTGCTCTAGAATAATGTTATAGCTATGGGTAACTTTGCTGGAATAAGAATCAAAAGTAAATCAAACTAAAGGGACCCAATAAGAACACTTAATTATGCCAGTTATGAATTGAGTCCTTTTTCTCTGAGTGACTTCAAATTGTCTGGACCCCAGCTAGGAGTTCATGCTTCAAAAAAAGCTGCCCAAATGGCTATGTATCCCCCAGGTTCCTGCTCTCAGCCTTGTTTCTAAGTCTGGGGAATGGAGAGCTCAGAAAATCTCTGATACATTATGATGGTCCTGGAGTGGGGAGATATGGTTTTAAATACTTTCTCACATATTTGCTACCTGTGTGATCTTGGGTAAGAGACAAACTCTCTGAGCCTCTGTTTCCTCATCTGTAAAGTGAGAGAGTCAGACTAGATTACTTCTGAGGTCCTTTACTGCTCTCAATCTAGTATCCTGTGACCTTATAAATTCAATGGGGCCCCACTGTGACATGGTGAAAATTATTTCAGTGCTAAGTTCTCTTGCAAAAATATTTCTATCACTATCATCATAATCATAATCATTTGCATAATGATTTAAGGTTTGCAAAGTGGTTTACTAATATGTCATAAGGTCACATAGGTAGTAAGTATGAAACTAAAGTTTGAGTTTAATTTCTATTGAACTTAGCATGAAAAACCTGTGTTGAGATCTGAACTCTGGTATTAATAAGTTGTGTGATCATGAACAAATAACGTGTTAGTTTGAATTTCCCCTTGTTTCAAATGGAAATCATAATGGTAATACTACCTACCTCCTAAGGTGGTTGTACTCAAAAACACACATATTTGAATTATATAGGTGTATGCAAATATGATATTTCTGTTGAAAAACAAATGCTTTTTTCATTTTTTGTTTGGCCAAAGTTTTATAATATTGTTTTTAAAAGGAAATGTGCTCTCCTACCTCTTTACATCCATTTTATGAATTGAGCTTATGGAGTACAACTATGTAGTACAAGTCTGTATGTATGGAGCACAACTTCATAAACTGGGAGCTGCTACTGCTTCCTAATTACATGTATCACTAAATTTGACATGGCTACTCTTATTTTCAAAAATGTAACACTTGTTTTATTGTACTATAGAAACCCAATTTAAGTTGCCATTTGTTTATGTGTAAGTGGTGGGAGTCTAGATTTCAAGTTTGATTAATAGAAATGGCAATCTTGTAAAAAGTGATCAAACTTAAAATTTACATCATCTATCGAGGATTGAAACTCCTTGATTTAAAAAAAAATAAGGAAGTTCTTGATAAAGGCTTGTTTCATTACCCAGTTTCCCATCTAGGGCTCTATCCAATGATGTAATAGATAGAATCCTGGGACTGGAATTAGGAAGATCCGATTTCAAATCCAGACTCAGACATTTACTAGCTATGTGACCTTGGGAAGTCACTACCTTAGTTTCCTCGACTATAAAATGAGCATAATAATAGAACCTATATCCCAGGATTGTTGTGAAGATCACAAAAGATATATTTGCAAGGTGCTTAACACATTGTCGAGTAGCAGAAAAGTACTTAATAAATGCTTGTTTCTTTCTTTCTTCAATAGTGCAGGCAAAGATGCAGATCAAATACCTATCTTCACAAGATGATTTGGAGAGAATCAAAAATAATGTTTATATCAAAGAATCTATTTAGATACCTGTGTAGTGTTATTCACACCCACTTTCTAATTCTTATCATTTATTTTCGTATTTTTTAAATTTATTTTAGTTTTAATTTAGGGAATAAAGCAATTGTTTCCATATCAGTGTAATAAAAAGATAATTTGATTGCACATGGAACTGTAAATCTACTGTATATAACTTGCTATTCCTTTTTAAATATACAACAAATTTGTCATATATTTTTTTCTTTTTTTCCACCTCCACCACCACCTTAGAGATGGCCACCATTACATACAAGTAGGTGTAGCTATGCAAAATTATTCTATAGATACTTTCATTTTTCAGTTCTTTCTCTGGATGCAGATAAAAACTTTTTTCATATGTCCTTTATAGGGAATTTGGGTATTTATAATAGTCAAAATAACTTATTTGCTCGAAGTCATTCTTCAAAAAAAATTGCTGTTACTGTATACAATATTTTCTTGGTTTTGTTCATTTCACTCTTAGTTATTTCATGTAAGTCTTTCTTCCTATTATTTCAGATGCCATTTTAATTCAAGCCCTTACCTAGACTCCTATGTTACCTTTTTGGACCAAATCTTCACCTCCAGTCTTCTCATTTTTCGACTGTTATTTACACATCTGCTCAAGTAATATTTCTAAAACATACCTATGGTTATATTTCTTTTTTGCTTAAAAAGAATTCCTTACAAAATTTGCCTGACAAAGAAGTCCTTAAAGTGGCAAAAGTCTGCTTTGTTTTCATTCTACTTTTCTAGTTTTTTTCCTTATTAATTGCCTCCACAAACCTTTCTTCCATCCAAATTAAACTGAATCAAGCATACATAGGCTTGACAAAAGACACATTCTTTCATTCATTCATTCATTCTTTATTTGTTTGTTTTGATTTTCAGTACCAAATTCACTCTCTCCACCCCCTTCCCCACCCATTGAAAATGTAGGCAATATGATATTTGTTAGACATGTGAAAAAAGCAATTTTGATTTATAATTCCTAATATAAAAGAGTAGAATGCATGGAAATTAATTGGTCTCTTTCACTAGAAATCTTCAAGAAAAGATTAGATGATGTCTCGTTGGGTAAATTATAGAGAGAATTTTTGCTTATTATGGCCTCCAAGGTCCCTTCCATGTCTGAGATCATGTGATACTTTGATATTTGTCTTTGTCTTGACTTTTCTGCCCCTGGACCTTTGCTCAGACATGGATTCCTTCTACTGTGTTTTCCTAAAACATGTTGAATGCTCCAGTGTTCCAATTTTCATATACTTTCTTACATATGTTATCATTGTATTTGTCTTACTTTCTTCACTAGACTATAAAATCCTTGAGGAGTAAAGGGCAAAATATTTATATAAAGCACGAAAAAAATCAAAACATTAATTTGGGTGAATAAAAGATCTTGAATCTTAAGGGAAAATTAACAGGAAGTAGTTAAAGATCTGAAATTATATTGCAAGGCAGGAATCATCACAACTATTTTGCAGAGTCTCAGTATTTGAAAAGTAAATCATTAGCACAGACCACTAGATCATGAAGACTCATAAACAATGAGCTCAACAACCTTGTGTTTGATAAACAATAAAAACATATTGGGGAAGAAATTCTTATTTGACAAGAACTGCTGGAGAAATGGTAAAATAGCCTGGCACAAAAATAAGTTTATATAATCCTTTTATGTTCAGAAAACAATGTGTATGTATATATATATATATATATATATATATATACACATTGATGTACAGATATATATATATATATATATATCTGTATATATATATATATATATATATATATAATCTGTACATCAATGGTTTCATAATTTTGAAAAGTTGAAGAAAATAAGATCGGGTAATTTATACAGCTATAGCAAGGGGAAGAATTCTTAGCCAAATAAAAAAAAGATAGATCACAAAAGATAAATTAGTTAATTTTTACTACACACAATTGGAAAGCTTTTTTTAATGAACAACATTACCACAGCTAGGCTAAGAATCTGTCAAGAGGGGTAAATATCTTATAACTGTATAATATCCCAAATATCAAGGGAATTAATATGCATATATGATATACCAATCCTTGTATCTTGTTGCTGAGTTATGCCTGCTTAGAATTCCAAGAGAAATAGTTTAATAAATGGTTTCTCTCTGTCTGAAAGCTCTGAGCTGAACAGTTGTTGAATTTTGAGTTTTGAAGGTTACAAACTATTATGTAATGGAGATGTATGAATAACAGGACTTTTGGATGAGAGTGGGACAAAAGTAATTTATATAATTATAGAAAAGAGATGAGAGTTTGATTATTGATAATGAGCAAAGTACAGGTATTTGAAGAAGCAATGCAGAGATTGAAATAGAGATAAGAAAGGACAGATTCAAGAACTATATTAGTTAAACTTGAAGATGGAAATGATGGACACAGTGGTTTCCGTTGATGGGCAAAGTAATAGACTAGAAAAAGAGAACTGAAGAAGTCACTCAGTGGATCAGCTAATTTGGCTGAGACATTGTGCTTATTGGTGTTTTAGTTAAATGCAACATGGACCAACTCAGTTTAGCAGTGAAAGAATATAATCAACATAGAAGTGACATCCATCAAACAACTTATGCACAGTGCCTGAAACAGAAAGAATAAATTAAAGTTTACAATTCCAGATTTCGAATTAACACTGAATTCATGAATTCCTTTAATTCATGCACTACCTGGGCAAATTTCTGTATGTATGTGTCCATTTTACCCTGCTGAAACTGAGTATTGGTGGGAGAGTGCAACCCAGATTTATCTGAGGATTTTGATGTATTTATTATTCAGGCACTTCTTTCAGTATGGGTATCATATTGCTTGTTATTACTTATTTTGCTTTTTTTCCTATAATGATTACATTTAAGATCTATAAGTGTCATCGTTGAGTGTGCCTGGATTTATAAATAGAAACGTTGATGGGGACCCAAGAATCATAGTGCCAAGTAGTGATGTATATTTCCCCTCAACAATGTTGCCCTTAGGATGGTGAAAGAATGAGTATAAGAACTTGGTGGCGATTCTTCTCTGAAAAGCTACACTTGAAAGTGTGAGAGTAGATTGGAATGACAGATTGAATAGGTGTACACACACATCTAGATGAGAGGTATCAATTCACGTCAGTGGGAGGGGCACACCAAAGAACTGTTGCACGTACATAAGGCCAAAAGGCTTTTCCCAGGGATGTGAATAAAAGAGTACTTGGAAAAAAGAACTGCATACAACAAACAAGCATATAAAAGAATATTTGGATTATTAATATTCAGAAATACAGATCAAAACAACTCTGAGGTTTTACCTCTCACACAACAAATTGGCAAAGGAGTTACAGAAGTAGATGTGCACATTGGCGGAGCTAGAAATTCATGCAAAATTCTGGGAAATAATTGAAATGATGCCAAGAAATGAATAAAATGGTCATGCCCTGTAATCTATAATTTCATTTCCTAGATATATGTCTGAAGGATCTAAAATACAAATTAAAATATCTCACATATGTCACCACAATCATAGCAGTACTTTTTGTGAAGACAATGGACTGGAAAACAGAAGTGCATGTCCATTGATTGGAGAATGACTGAACAAATTATAATACTTGACTATAATAGAATATTGTCTTTCCCAAAGAACAAGCAAATATGATTAATTCAGATAAACATGGAAGTTCTAGTAGTCTCTGAGATCAATTTGAATCCACAACACAAGACAGCACACAAGAAAGTTAAGGCAATATTAGATTTCACTGAAGAATGTATGTATCTAGTAGTAGGCAAACAAAATTCGGCTACAATCTGCCTTCATCTGATCACAACCACAAAATTCTACTCAGTACTATATGTGCATCTTTATGTATACAAAGAGACATATATACTGTGTATGTATACATGCATATTGTTGTTGAGTCATTTCAGTCGTGACTGACTTTTCACAACCCCATTTTCAAGTACTTGGCAAAGATACTGAAGTCATTTGCCATTTCCTTCTCCAGCTCATTTTAAATATGAGGAACTGGGGCAAACAGGGTTAAGTGACTTGCCCAGGGTCATATTACTAGTAAGTATCTGAGGCCAGATTTGAAATCATGAGGACTAGTCTTCCTGATTTCAATCCTAGTACTCCATCCATTGCATATGTACATATAATGCACATGCACCTACGTGCATATAAAAACATTCATAGTAGGCCCACAGAATTCCATTGGTGGAGTGAAATCTTTCTACCATCGAAGGCTGTCACTTTCTGGTTAACGTAGATTCTTAGAGAGTGGCCCAGAAGACTGAGAGGTTGTGTGATTTGCCAAGGGTCACACAATCAGTATGTGTCAGAGATAGGCTTTGAATTTTTGTCTTTAAGAAAAACTCTTTACCCATTGAGGCAAACTGAGAATAAAAAGATATAGATATCTTTATTTATCTGTTGGGTAGGATTAGGAAGACCTAGGTTAAAATCCTACCTGTGACACATAATGGCTAGAGAAAGAGACCTTTTAACAGCCCAGACAGTTCTATAAGTTTCTTCTTGAAGTTCCAAGGAATTTGATCACCAGGACTTCCCTATCTCAGAGAAATCAAAGTTCTAGTACTTTAAAATATGGAGATATATATATATATATATATATATATATATATATATATATATATATATATACACACATATATACACACACATATATGTGTGTGTATTTATTATACAGACACATCTAGCTAGAAATTTCTAGCTATATCTATACAAACTATAGCACAAAGCTAACTAGTCAGCATAAAAATTAATATATATTGGGTGGTTTCTATATTTGGGATCAAAAATATGCTTCATAAGAGAAATTACAAAAGAAAAGATTTCATCAGGGGAAGATGGCCAGAGTATTTTTATAACAGAATGGACATTGAATAGAATACGGGAAGGAGCTGATATCTGTGTGGGGCTGGAGGAAGGCTGAAAGAATTAAGAATGTGTTTAAATAGGGATTGAATCTGGCAGGAGGTAATAGAAATAAGGGGAATTATGCCATTTTTCGCTCTTTGTATCAGGTGGAATCCAGAGGTTGGGAGGCAGTCTGGTGACATATATTAATGATAGGAAAGAGTTTAATGATGGGAGAAAATATAGAACTAAGCAGCCCCAAAGTTCCAATTAGAATGTCGATATTATAAGGAAGAGGTCTTAGCCAATGATTTCCCCCAGGTGATGAGAGATTGAAGGTTGAGTCATGGCATGTCCAAATAGAGAAATCAGCAATTTCCCAGTGAAGAGGATGCCATTGGTTACATGTTTGCTGTCCAGATAGACATTGATGTCCTCAGGGTCACAAAGTAATGCCATTCTTCTTGACTTCTGAAAGACAACTAAGGGAAATCTACTTGTTATACTTCCTTGTAGAGTGTGACCCTCTTCAGAGCACCACTTAAAGCTTAAAGCAGCAACAGCAACAAAAATCATTTGTGTCAAAATTCTCAAAGATGTCAGAGGTATTAGTGACCACTAGATGACCTGAGTGAATTGTCCTTCAAATCGAAGTGGTATATTCTGCTATGCTGATGCCTTGCCTCACTCTCATATTTCTTAGGAGGAAAAAAATAACTGTTTTTTCAAATTCATGGCAGCAGTATTAATATCTGACAAACTGGTCTTCAAAGAGAACAACAACATGATTTGTGAATAATAGTATACTTTTCATATTCCTCTTCTAAAGTCCTACTCCAGGGCCTCATAGTGGTGATGGTGGGAAAAATTATCCCAATTCCAGGAAAGACAATACAAATACATTGAAGACTCTGGCATGCTTATCGAGAAAAGTCAACAGCATTTATTAAGCATGCACTATAAGCTATTTGCTATGCTAAACACTCCGGATATAAATAAAGTGAATAAGAGTTCCCACTCTCAAGAAATATACAATCCAATGGGAGAGACACCTGTAAAGAACTGTTTGCAGACAAAATATATACAGGGTACACTGGAGATAACCTCATATGGAAGACAATAGCATTAAGGAGTACTGGAATGGCTTCTTGCAGAAGGTGGGAATTTTAGCTAAAACTTGAAAGAAACCAAGAAAGGGAGAGATAAAAATGAAAAGGGGAAAGAAATCCAGGAATGAAGGATGGCCAGTGAAAACAAAGGGAAAGTCTTGGAAAATGTAGCAGTAGTGGTTCATAGCTCTGTTAGATTTTAGAGATCTTCATCATTAGATGATTTGCAACTCTATGGTAAAAACTACAACAAGCCACAAAAATTGAGGCTGAGAGTCAAGAGGAGAATCCATCACAAGTAAGTCATGGATCCTTGAAGCAAACCACATTTCAAATTATGGTTTATGACTCACAAAGGCCCATTCCTTTCATAAATCCTGAAATATCTCAGGCAGGTATGATCTTCTCCAATTTGTAAATAATACTGAATTGTCCTTCATTGCTTCTAATTCTTCAAAGAATCCTTAATTTTGTCAATTTGCTTCTCCCTCTATTTGTGCATATCAAAACCCATCCTGTCCCTTTAATTCTTTTGATTATTATACATTTCTTTCCATGAAGGAGTCTCCTTAAATGCTGAAGGTTTTCCTGGAGTCTAAAATATTTTGTGACTATTCAGTAAAATGTTCAGACTGTCTACTGATTGTCACATTCCCTATGTTTCTGATTTATCTACTTTTATTTTCATGCCAATGATAATTTTATACACTTAATAGGCAAATATACAATGACATATTTTAGCCTATCACATCCTTTTGGCTAACCTTCAATTGTGACTCTTGCAAGAGTAAGGTAGGCAGTGTATAATGTACTGAACTTGAGGTCAGGAAAATTGGGATTCAAATCATGTCTCAGATACTTACAAGCTGTGTAACTCTAGACAATTCATATTAAACTCTCTCAGGCTTAGTTACTCAGGTTTAAAATGGAATTACAAAGAATACCAATGACACAGGGATATTATGTGTATCAAATTCAATAACATATGTAGAGTTCTATATTAAATGTAGTTGTTATTATTCTGAGATTCTGTTGCTTAATCATTCACAGTCATAAAGTTTTACCATGAGACTCCTGATATTAATACAATTAGAATTGGATTGTTGAACAACTTGGGATCATTCGACTGGATCATATTTAAGAAAGGCAATAGTGTTTTGAGTCTCCTTATATACAATCTTAGCCCTAGGTCATCCATCTATAATGTCTGATTGGTAGACAGAATAGACTTACTTAATGAGTTGTAGTATCATTTAGTTTATAGAGAGCTGGCCTGAAAACTATCTGGGCTTAAGTTCTACCTTTGACATATACTAACTATCTGTTCCCTGGTAAGTCACTAAATTTCTCAGTGCTCCAGGAACCTCACTTACTATGTGGCAGAATATGAGCTGATGTATAGCTATGAGGCACTGCTTTCTTCTCATCTAGTGTAGCAATATGGATAAGATCATAAGTCTATGGAAAAAAATAAAAATCTGTACAATAACATTTTTAAGTATGGATGTCTGAACTGCACTGTTTATTGTGAAAGCAGACTTCTGTGACAAAACCCTATAAAAAGCAGAATTGGACAAATGAAAAAAAGGCATTTGGGCAAGTGGAAGGTAATGACTTCATAAGATATCATGAAACAAAAAAACAAAATCAAAAAGAATGAAAAAAATAGAAGTAAATGGGAAATATCACACTGGAAAAAGAACTGACCTGGAAAATAGATAAAGGAGATATAATTTAAGAATTATTGGGCTACCTGAAAGGCATGATCAAAAAAAGAGACTAGACAACATATTTCAGGAAATTTTGTAGGAAAATGACCCAGTAATCCTAGAATCAGAGGGGGTGAAATAGGAATTGAAAAATCCACTTATCATCTCCTGAAAGAGATTGCAAAATAAAAACTCCCAAGGAATATTGTAGCCAAATTTCAGGGTTTCCAGGTCAAGGAAAAGATATTGAAAGCAGCCAGGAAGAAACAACTCAAATGTCACAGAGATGCAGCCAGGATCACACAAGATTTAGCAGTTTCCACATGAACACATAGAATATAATATTACAGGAGGCAAAGGAGATAGGATTACAACCGAAAATTACCTACCCAGCAAAACTTAATGTAATCCTTCAGGAGGAAAAAAATGGATATTCAATAAAATAGAGGACTTGCAAACATTTCTGTTAAAAAGAGCAGAAGTGAGCAGAAAATTTGACTTTCAGATAAAAACTCAAGAGAAACATAAAAAGAAAAGAGAAATAATAAGGGACTCATTATGATTAAACTATGTGCCTTCCTATATGGGAAGATGATACTTGTAATTTCTAAGAACTTTAACATTGGTAGGTGTAACAACAATGCCACATGTTGCTACTGTTGCTGTGTAAGACCAATAATGCCAGCACATAGGAGGGCTGCTACCATAGATTCTTTGATCAGATTTTCTAAGGAAAGCAACTTTAAGAGGTTTACAATCTCACTTTAATTAAACATACATATATCATTCACTTAGTTCAGGGGGAAAAGTCAGCACCTTGAACTTCAGAGAAAACGCAAACAGAAATTACAAGCAGAAATTATATAAACAGAGCAAAATAACACAAATCAGCAGACATGCTTCTAGCTGTCTGTCCAGGACATTACATACATACTTAGCAGAGAGAGAAGCACCAACATCTGGGTTTTTCAAAGCCAGGGGGCTCCCTAATGGCTACCCAGATTCTCATCTGGTTAAATCACATGACACTCTTCCAGCGAGTGAACCCCAAGCAAAATGCTAAACTAAGAGTATATATACACTTCTTCAGGATGACAGGGTGTCACAACCATTCGACTCAAACCCATGTGACCTTCCTGTGACTTAAGCAGTTCATAAAAGACTCCCAATTCAATCAAAGACTTTTGATTGAAACAAAGCCAAGACTGAAAGGCACTTTATTGCATTAGAGTTGAGAAGTACTCCAAAACAAAAGACAACAAAAAGTCCCACTTTACTTGCTTGATTCAAAAAAAAGGCAAGACTCAGAGGCACTTGATTGCCTTAGTGCTGAGAAGCACTCCAAAAGAAAAAAGCAGTAAAAAGTCCCACCCTGCTTGCCACAAAATTCCAACTCTAGGTCACAGTAAGATCAATCTCCTTAATCATTACTAAGAATACTAGTAAAGTCCTCTTTTATCTTGACTAGAGGTTGACTTCCAAATCCCATGGCTCTTCTTCTATAGGCCAATTACTCCTGACTCTTGCCTGGATTCACATGCAGGCAGCTCTCCATTCCTGCACCAGGCCCCAACTCATGTGAACTGCTCCACTCCAAGCTCCTGCTTGATGGTAGGCTCCAGGGGTTCGTGCCCACAGCTTCTGTTTCTGGGAAAATGAAGCTTAACAGGGCAGCAACATCTACTACCAATGCCACCATCTAAATTCACCTCCAAAGTCCAGAGGCTCTGTGTGAACGGCCCAGTTCACTTTAACAGTTCTCAAAAGGGGCTTAAGCTAAGACTCCTTCCTGTGGACAGGTTTCTGCCCTACGGTTCCATTCCCCTTCAAAGTTTGGAGGCTCCTTCAGCAAGTCTCTGCTATCAAAGGTCTGCTCATTTTAGGAGATCTCCTCTTTGCTCTAGAAGTCTTATCCAAGCACTTGTAGGTTTCCTCTCAGCTCAGTGCTCACAGCTCATTCTTCTTCATCTCTTCTTTTCTCAACACTGGCAACTTTCTTGACACTGGCTCTCTCTCAGTCTCTCTTTTCCATGCTGGCAGCTCTCTCTTGATGTCTTTTCTTCAACACCTTCTAGATGTCTGCTCTCTCACACTCTGGGTTTTTCTTATATACAGTTCTAGCTGGCATCTGATTGGATAGAACTACACAGTCAAGTCTCTGACTGGCTGAATTCATACACATCTGATTGGCTAGAACTTCAGGTGTAGGATTGGGTGAATTCATGCACATCTGATTGGCTAGAACTCAACACACACACAAATCTCTGACTGGCTAAAACTCAACGCACATTCAATCTAGCAAAAATTCCACCTTGCTTGCCATTACATTAGGGCAGATAGAAGGAGTATAAACAGATAGAGGTGATGGGTTTGAATTGATTCTAATGGGATGATCTAAGAAAAAAAGGGGATAAGAAAGAAGGATGCACTGGGAGATGGGAGAAAGGAAAGAAAGAAGGGGAAAAATTTTCTTATAAAAGGGGCACTCACGGAAGAGATTTTACATTGGAGGGGAAAAGAAGGATGATGGTGGGAAATACTTAAAATCCACTCTCATCAAAATTGATTCGAAGAGGAAATAACATGCACACTCAGGTGGGTATAGAAATTTATCTTATCCAAAAGGGAAGTAGGAGGGCAAGGGCACAAGAGAAGTGGTGGGGTGGAGGGGGGAGAAATGATTGTAGATGAAATAGTGGTCAGAAGCAAAACAGACTTGAGGAGGAATAGGATAAAGAGTAGTAGAGAAGGATAAACAATAAAAGAAATAGGATGGAGGGAAACACAGTTATATAGTAATCACAACAATGAATGTTAATGGGATGAACTCTCCTATAAATGAAAGCAGATAGCAGAATGAATTAGAAACAAGAATCCAACAATAAGTTCTTTAGAAGAAACACACTTGAAACAGAGAGAGACAGAGTAAAAATAAGGAGGTGCATCAGCATCTATTCTGTTTCAGCTGACATAAAAAGGCAGGAGTAGAGATCATGATCTCATACAAGGCAAAATCAAAAATTGACATAATTAAAGAGATAAGAAAGGAAGCTACATTTTCCTAAAAAAGGTAAAATAGACAATGAAATAGTATCAATACTAAACATATACGCAACAAATGGCATCAAAATTCTTTAAAAAAAAGTTAAATATGTTATAAGAGTAAATAGACAGTAAAACTATGCTAGTGGGAGACCTCAAATTTCCCCTCTCCGAACTAGATAAATCTAAACATAAAATTAATAAGAATTTAAGGAGGTGAACAGAATTTAGGAAAAGTTAGATGTGCTACACCTTTGGAGAAAACTGAATGGGGATAGAAAATAATATATCTTTTTCTCAACTGTATTTGGTATATTCACTAAAACCAATCATATATTAGGGCATAAAAACATCACAAACTAATGCAGAAAAGCAGAAATACTAAAAGAATCTTTTAAAGATTACAATATTATAAAAATTACATTCAATAAAGAAACATTGAAACATATATCAAAAATTAATTGGAAATGAAATAATTCAATTCTAAAAAATTAGTGGGTCAAATAACAAATCACAGAAATAATAAGTAATTTCATTAAAGGTAATGAGAACAATGAGACAACATAGCAAAATTTGTAGGTTGCAAGGAAAACAATGCTTAGGGGAAAATTTATGTCTCTAAATATTTATATAATATAGTTAAGAAAGAACAGATTAATGAATTGAATACAAAATTTAAAAAAATAGATAAACAAGAAATTAAAATTCCCAATTAAGCACCAAAAAGGAAATCCTAAAAAAGAGAAGAGATTAATAAAGTCGAAATTTAAAAATTGAACTAATTAATAAAACAAGTATCTGGTTTCATTGAAATACCCAATAATATGGGGGGAGGGGCTGTCTAACTTAATTTCAAAAAAGAAAGGAGAAAATCAAATTAATAATAACAGAAATGCAAAAGGTCAATGCATGACCAATGAAAATGAAATTAAAGCAATTATTGAGACCTATTTTGTCTAAGTATATGACAATAAATCTTATAACCTAAATGAAATGGATGAATATTTAAATATATGGGTATGTGTGTGTGTGTGTGTGTGTGTGTCTGTGTGTTGTCCACAGTAACAGAAGGGGAAAGAAAATACTTAAACAACCCTATCTTAGAAAAAGTTATTTGATGAGTCATAAATTATCTCCCTAAGGAAAAAGTCATCAGGACCAGATCAATTTGTAAGTGAATTCTAATAAACATTTAAAGAAAAAAATAAGTCCAATAGTATATAAACTATTTGGAAAAGTAGGTGAAGGAGTCCTTCCAAATTCCTTTTATGACAGAAATGTGGTGGTGATTCCTAAACCAAGAAGAGAAAAAAACAGGGAAAGAAAATTATAGATGCATTTTCCTAATGAATATTTATGCAAATATTTTAAATAAAATACTAACAAGGAGAGTACAGCAATATATCATAAAGATAATACACTATGACAATGTGGGATTTATACCAAAAAGGAAGGGTTCATTCAATATTAGGAAAACTGTCATCATAACAGGCACATCAATAACAAACCAATCATCATCATATAGTTATGTCAATAGATGAAGGAAAATATTTAACAAATACAACATTTATTCCTATTAAAAACACTAGAAAACACAGGAATGAACTGAGCTTTCCCTAAAATAAGAAATAATTATCTAAAACTATCAGCAAGCATTATCTATAATGGAGATAAGCTAGAAGCCTTCCCAATAAGATCAGGGATGAAGCAAGGATGTCCATTATTGCTATTATTGTTTGATATTTTACTAGAAATTCTAGCTGTAGCAATACAAAAAGAAAAGGTAATTGAAGAAATTAGGATAGGCAATAAGGGAACAAAACTATCACTCTTCACAGATAATATGGTATACTTAGAGAATCTTAGAAAAATAACTAAAAGCTGAAGCAAAGTGAAATGAGCAGAAGCAAGAGAACATTGTACACAGCAACAGCAATATAATCTGAGGATGCATTGTCAAAGACTTAGCTATTGGGATCAATACAATGATATAGGACAAATACTGAAGGAATTATGATAAAAGTTCTATCCTTCTCCAGAGAGGAAACATACGGAGTCTGAATGCAGATTGAAATGTAATTTGTTTCATGTTATTTTTTCTTGTTTTTCCTTCAACTTGGCTAATACAGAAAGGTTTTGCTTGATTTCACATGTATAATTGATATCACATTTCTTACATTCTTCATCTGCGGGGAAGAGGTGGTAGGGAAAGATTTTAGGACTATTTTTTTAATTATTTGAATAAATAACATTTTGGTGGAAATGTTTTTTAAATCCCTTTAGGTTGTAAATTCCATTAAAATATTGATGCCTTCAGGATAGATTCTCCTATGTGTATTTCATCAGATCTACCTGCTTTTAAGTGTCATCACCTACAATTTTTTTTTCACTTAAAACAAATCTCAGATTCTGAAGCAGGCCTTGAGACCTTCCCCAGTCTCTTCCTTCCCTTGACCCCATCTACTATGGTTTTCCTCTCTTAGATTACCTTCCATTTACTTTATGTACCTAGTTATTTGTATATTGTCATTCCTTAATTTTATCCTTGAGGGGAAGTACTAATTATGTCTTCCTTTGTATCACTAACACTTAGCATGATAACTACTCAACAAGTGCTAATAAATAAATTTTTTCTGATTTGTTGATTGATAATACATCAGAAGCTGAGGGAGTAGATTCCAAATTAGAAGCATCTGCTCCTTTTGATTCTCAGAATAACTTAGAGAAATGCCAGTAAATGGTTTCTAGTTCATGCAATTTGTTTACCTAGTTTTTCTTACATGTGCTTTCAGCATGATGTTTTTAGAGGTGTCAAAACACAATTTCTTTGACGACTGATTTCCTTCCCCTGCTTTTCATTATGTGCATGTGCATGTGTGCATGTGTGATGTAGCAATGCCATGTGGTATTTTCAATCATCTTGTACTTTAAATCATTATTGACTTTGCTTACTATATCTCTCCACTTAATAAAGAGATCCAAGTTTGCTATCCAAAAAGTTTCTGGCTTCTTTTGTTCTCCTCATTGTGGACATTGATAAACTATAAGTCAGCACCTTTACTTTTAACTATCATTTTTAAAAAGTAACAACTTGCTAAGACTCACAAGTTCAGAACTGAGAATTTTGGGGATCACTAACAATGTCTTCTCATCCTTATCCTTACTTGTAATTTAACATTGATTTTTTAAAATTTTACTCTTTGATCCAAATACATAAATCATAGGAGTGTGACCAGCCCCAAAGATCTGAAAAGTATCTTTTGATTTTTTTAATAGCTCAAGCATCTTAATGTAACACTCAAACATCTCATCTATCTTCTTTCATTCTCCTACATAGTGGATCTACTTCCTTTTAAAATTGTATATAGAGTGTCCCCAAATTCTTAGTACAGTTTTAACCTACCAAAAACACTAAGATCTTTGGGACATTCTGTATAGTCATTGTAAAAGGGCCAATCACCTCTTCATTTATAAGTAAGCCAACAATGACCTTTCAGAATTGTCTTCAAAAGAGGAACATTAGTACTTATCATAAATCAATTAAAATCATTTTTCAATCTTAAGATCTGTTATATGAAAAAATTAAAAGGATGAATTGTTGAGGGATTGAAGACAGCTAATGATATAAACATTTTCCACTCATTTCATCTGTCTCTTCCATTTTACTCAACTTATATTTCTAGTCCTGATCTTTCACTCTTGTTTACAACCACATGCTTGGCATTTCATTTCAATTCACTTCAACACATTTATTAAATATGCATTACATGCAAAAACATTGTTTTGGATATTTTTCCTATCATTTCAAATGTAAATGTCAAAAATAAATTATCTTTCCCTGGTAGTAATTGCTACAATCTAACTTACCTGTCTCTGTCAATAGAAATAGTAATCTTAGATCCAAAACTTAATAGTCATCTTTTATTTGTGTCACAGTGGCAAAAGTAATGTTATAAGACTTTGTTTTAATTCCTGGTTCTGCAACTATCTAGTATTATGACTTTGGATATTTTTCTTTAACCTGTAAGTCTCATTTTCCTCACCTATATAATGATTATGGACTAGGTGATTTTGCATGCCACTACCAAGGATAATAACCTTTATTTCTATGCTATATTATTTCAATTTTACTAGGCAAAATGTTGTTGTTGTTTGTCCTTCATTCTCAAAGAAAATCAGTGATGTCAGGAGGGTGGTGTCTTGACTTGCAAATGAATTGGATTTAATTGAGGGAGGGCCATGCAAAGTCATCAGCCTCACTGTCCCCTCCAGAGTTATTTGGGGTCCAGTGGCAAGACATAGGCCGGAATGACAGACAATGACCCTAGATGCAGCAGGAGACCTTCACTTTTTAAAGCTAATGTTTTTCTTAAGTCTTGGTATGTTGGAGGCGACATCAATTCAGTGATTAAAGGCTGGGTAAGAACTGAGGCAAAAGATGGCCTACTTTGCCATCTCAAAAGAATCAGCCTGGGAGAGAAAGAACCTCAGGGTTTCTGGTTGGAACAGAAACATTTGCTATTTACACTAACTCTGAGCCATCCAAACTCGAACAATTAGCAAGTGAGACTTGGGCTGGGACCTATCATTGGCCAAAATAAGCCACATATATCAATCTACTTGCTTGTCCTTCATTTTGGAAAAAGACCAATGATATTAAGAGGGTAAGCTCTTGATGTGCACATGAATTGAATTTAAGTAAAGTAGAGTTGAGCAGAATTATCAGCCTCAATCTCTCTTCCAGAGTCATAGGAGTCCATTGGCAAGGCAAAAGTCAAAATGACTGATGATGGCCCAGGAAGCAGTGGATGACCTTGGAATCTTTAGTGTCTGATTCAGCTCTAAGCACTCCATAGCATCATTTTCATGACTATTGGAACAAATTGATCTCATCCAGCCATTCAGCCATAGAAAGTCTTCACATTCATGGGGTAGAGATCCCCCTAAATCACCAATGGGTGTGAAGCCTGCAGATTACTCTCAATCTTGTTTACCTGTCTTCTGACACAATTTTAGCAGGGTATGGCTGTTGCACATGCTACAGCTTCTTGGAGCCACAGGTGAGAGTTGGGTGAAAGTGGACACTAAACATGGATGAGCAAGCCCTCACAGCAGAGGAGCTATTCCCTTCTAAACACCCCATACGCTCCAACCGATACCCACTGTGAATCTTGACATTGTTCTTTATAGACTTGAAGGCTCTGCATAAGCAAAATGTCTCTTATGTATACAATAAAATTATATAAGGCAAGGGGATTGAGCTTCAAAAATTTCTTTTTAATGATCTCATGAGTATTTACATCGTTAGGAGTAAAGCATTGAGATTTATTTTCTAAACTGTGCTCTACTGCCACAGAAGATTCCTAACATAAGTCCAGGCAAACAAAAAGAATTTCAGTGATACTGAGTGCCTCCAAATACTTCTTTTCACAAGCGATATATCAAATACATTGAATCCTGGGACACTATGAAATTTCCTCACTGTTATCCATAATAGTTAACTCTTTATAATGGGAAAATAAAATGGGGCTAAAACTGGGTTGTAGTAAATCAATATGGATTCCTTTTGGGAAATTGTTCAGTGCTTTCAATAATCCACAAAATATAACATGTCAAACACATTTAAGCAGAATGAAAGGTTTTTAAATAGATTTAAAGTGGCTTCATCACACAAACACAGATTGGAGATTGTACATCCATGTAAGTATTTGGAATACACAATGCATGGCAGCCAGCCTAGGAATGAACAACACATGGTCGGGTAGAGAGTAACATAGCAACTGAGGGAGTAGGGCAGCTGCAATGGAACACAGATGGTTTCTCAGGAAGGCTTAGTTGGTAATTCATTGAACTTCCAGAACAATATGCGAAATTAATTTATCAATCATTTCACTAGAAAAAGTTATCTAAGGACAGATTCCAATGTACAGTTTCTACTCTCTGAAGTGAAAGACGCATCCATTTCTCAAAGTACCAAAGAGTGTACTCTCTTATTAGAATTTCTAAGTGGTTCAGAATCTAAAGACATAAAGAAGGAATTTTTTCTTGTAATCCTTTGAATCATCACTGCCTATTAGCTTGAATTAGCACAAAGCAAAGAGAATGATGGAGTCAGTGAAAAAGATTATTTTAGGGTTCTCTTTTAATTATGAAAGAAAGAGGAGAGGGACAGTAAATGAGAGGGGTGGGGATGAATGAACATATTTGGCTAGTAGTGATAGATTCCATCACCACTCACTGTTTTCTAAAGAGTGGAGTAAAATTTAATGAAAAATAAATAAATATCATGATCCCTTCAAGTCCCTTTAAAAATGGCTGTGTCTTTTTTTTTATTTTAATATTTTGTATATGTATCTAGGTAGGGAGTCTTCCGATGGTGTATGCTCAGAGGTAGTATTCCTGTTTCAATTTGACTGTATGAGCTATAGAGCCAAAAGAGTTTATCTTTCAGTGGGTATTTAAAAGACAGCAACCATGCCCTCAATGCATTTTTTGTCCCTAAAAATTGGTTCATGACTTTTAATGTTAATGGGATGTAAGATCTTCCCTGCTCACTAATAGGCCTCACATGGAGCCAATTAAGGGAAGCTTACTTAGGGAAGGCTTGCTTGTAGGAAGGCTCACAACTTTTCCTAATTTTGAATTAGGCACTGAGTCATGAGGGTTGTGATGCCCATTGGCTCTGAGAAGTGTATAAATACTCTGAGGTGAGGCTTTGTTTTGGGTGCTTATGAGAAGAACTTTGTGATTTCCTGGTCAAAAGTGGCTGTATGTTCAGAGTTCCCTGACTGCTCAGAGGTAAAGGCTCTCTCAATTCAAGGATATATGTAAAGAGTATAGCAATATTGCTTTCAGTACAGCCCTATCTGTTGGTCTTTACTTCTCTCCTTATATTTTCTCTGTTTGTATTTTCTCTCAAGTTCAGGTTGCTGACTTTTCCCCTGAACTAGTAAATGTAATTACAGATTGTTGATCCCTTAAACAGCTATCTTTCCTCATAAAGCAGATCTAAGAACCTATGTTAGCCACCATCCTGGGTATGCCAGTGTGGTTGCTCTTACAGGACTCTATTACACTGCTTCCTGAATTCGAGTTGTGGGAATGGGTGGCTTTCTTTAAGCACTTTATCTCACCCCTCTGGGCTTTAAAGTGGCCATGAACATATGCCATTTGAAACACTCATGACAAAGCTCACATTTTTTGATTTTTCAGTTGTTTTTGTTGTGTCAAACTCTCCATGACCACAATTAGAGTTTTCTTGGCACAGATACTGGTGTGGTTTCCTCCTTCTCCATCTCATTTTACAGATGAGGAACTGAGGCAAGCAGCATTAAGTAACTTGTCTCTGAAGCTGGATTTGAACTCAGGAGGATGAGTCTTGTTTGTTCTCAGCCCAGTGCTCGCTCTATCCATTGTACTACCTAACTACTTAGCCTGGTTCTTTCCTTTGTTTGCTCTTTCTTGATATCATGTGAATGAATATCTATTCTGAGGTGCATATGGTTTCCATGAGTCAATTTCTTTAATTAAGGTCAATATTTTTCTTAGAAAAAAGGCAAAGGCCGGGTTGGTGGTTCTTGAGGAAGGAGGAGTGTTGGGGTGGCAGAGCTGGCTATAGAGAAATAGCTTTGCAATCAATGGCGCATCCCCTCAAGCTTGGAACAAAATACTCTTTGCTCTACAAGCAGTCATACCCCGACAAAAAACTCAAGAAATTATCAAGGAGAACTGCCCTGATATTCTACAGCTAAAGGGTACAATAGAAATTGAAAGAATCCACAGATTGCCTCCTGAAAAAGATCCCCAAAAGAAAACTCCTAGGAGTATTGTTGCCAAATGACAGAGCTCCCAGATCAAGGAAAAAATCCTGCAAGCAGCCAGGAAGAAACAATTTCAGTATTGTGGAAACACAATCAGAATAACACAAGATCTAGCAGCTTCTACATTAAGGGATTGAAGGGCTTGGAATATTTTATTCTGGAGGTCAATGGAGCTAGGATTAAAACCTAGAATCACCTACCCAGCAAAACTGAGTATCATCTCCAATGCAAAATATGGATTTTTAATAAAATAGAGGACTTTCAAGCTTTCTCAGTGAAAAGACTAGAGCTGAATAGAAAATTGGACTTTCAAACACAAGAATCAAGAGAAGCATGAAAAGGTAAACAAGAAAGACAAATCACAAGGGATTTACTAAAGTTGAACTGTTTTGTTTACATTCCTACATGGAAACATGATGTGTATAATTCATGAGACATCAGTATTAGGGTAGCTGAAGTGAATATATAATATATACACATATGTGTGTGTATATATATATATATATATATATATATATATATATATATATATAGAGAGAGAGAGAGAGAGAGAGAGAGAGAGATAGATAGATAGATAGACAGAGGGCACAGGGTGAATTGAATATGAAGGGATGGTATCTATAAAAAATAAAAGCAAATTAAGGGATGAGAGAGGAATATTTCGAGAGAGGGGGAAAGGGAGAGATAGAATGGGGTACATTATCTCATATAAATTGACAAGAAAAAGCAGTTCTGTAGGAAGGGAAGAGGGGGCAGGTGAGGGGGAATGAGTGAATTTTGCTCTCATCAGATTTGACCTGAGGAGGGAATAACATACACACTCAATTGGGTATCTTACCCCACAGGAAAAAACGAGGAAGGAGATAAAAGTAGTGTACAATAGAAGGGAGGGCAGATAGGGGGAGGAGGTAATCAAAAACAAACTCATAAAGGGACAGGTTCAAGGGAGAAAACTGAATAAAGGGGGATAGGATAAGAAGGAGCAAAATATAGTTAGTCTTTCACAACATGAGTATTGTGGAAGGGTTTTACATAATGATACACATGTGGCCTATGTTGAATTGCTTGCCTTCTTAGGGAGTGTGTGTGGAGAGGGAAGAGGGGAGAGAATTTGGAACTCAAACTTTTAAAACCAGATGTTCAAAAAAAATTTTTCTTGCAACTATGAAATAAGATGTACAGGCAATAGAAATCTATCTTACCCTACTAGAAAGTAAGGGAAAAGGGGATGGAGGGGAGTGAGGTGACAGAAGGGAGGGCTGACTGGGGAATGGGGCAACCAGAATATATGCTATCTTGGAGTGGGGGAAGGGTAGAACTGGGGAGAAAATGTGTAATTCAAACTCTTGTGAATATCAATGCTGAAAACTAAAAATATTAAATACATTAAATAAATGAATTTTAAAAAAGGGAAAAAATGAAATTGAAAAGATGTGCATCAGTTGGGGAATGTAGAACAAATTGTGGTATATAAATTTAATTGAATAGTATTGTCCTATAATTCATAATGAACAGGCAGATTTTAGAAAAACCTGGAAAGGCTTACATGAAGTGATGTACAATTGTGTGAGCAGAACTAGGAGAACATCATACATAGTATCAGCAGCATTGTGCAGTGATCGACTTTGAATGACGTAGCTTTCTAAGAAATACAGTCATCTAGGACAATTCCAAAGAACTTATAATGGAAACTGTTATCTACTTCCAGAGAAAGAACTGATGGAATCTGAATGCAGATCAAAGCATACTGCATCAACTTTATTTTTTCCATGGTTCTTTTGGCCTGTTCCTTCTTTCACAACATGACTAATATGGGAATATATTTTACAAAATTGCACATTTATAATCAATATCAAATTGCTAACTGTTTTAGGGAAGGGGTAGTGAGGAAGGGAGGGAGATAATTTAGAATTGAAATTTTTTTTAAAAAAATGAATGTTAAAAATTGTCTTTACATGTAATTGGAAGAAATAAAATACTCTTTAAAAAGAGAGATTTAAGTGGAGACTTGAAGAAAGCCAGGGAAACCAATGAATAGGTAGAGGAACAGTGTCCTGTGTGATAAACTTCAAAGAGTACATTGTCACTGGATAGTATTGTATACAGATGTATACATAGAGCAATATGTAAGACTGAAAAAGTAAAAATAAAGTGGCTAGGTTAAGGATGGCTTATTTGATTCTGGAAGTCATAGGAAACCATTGGAATTTATTGAATTAGAGTAAGGGAATGATTTTCTCAAACTTGTGCTTTAGGTGAAGGGTAAGCTCTTATACTCTAATTTCAGAAAAGTCAAGAATTATTTAAATAAAATTGAACCACTCTTCTGAACAGAGAATATAGCCACACATTTCTGGAAATAGGGAAAAGTCAACCAAAACAAGGTAGGATTTTCAAATTCCCTCAAACAAGTATGTACGTATGAGAGGAAAAAATAATTTACAACCTGAATGAGATATGTCAAAATTTCAGTTATTTGACTCAGATAGTACAGCTCTCTTATTCTTTAAACTTCATTGAAGTTTCCTGAAAATCATTATGTTCTTGTCAACTTGTGACTTTATCTTCTTTATACTCCCTGAACTTTATTTCTCAGCCCCCACCTTTCATTTCCTGTAAATACCATTAAGTTTAATTCAGTACTTACACTGCCTTGAACCCACTTTTTCTGTGTTCTACATTTCTCATAGGGCTACTTGATTTATTCCAGCTCTATAGACTTAGGTATTCTCCACAACATTATTTTAAGACTTTCCAGCCCATTAAAGGATAATTGAGTCCACTGACCAAACAGGAAAGTTTCTTTAGTTTGTCTAGCCTTGTTGGAGCATATGGAGCATCACTATTATGTTAGAGCACTATTTCCATCAGGAATTAATTTCAAGTTAGTTATCTTTTTTTCAGTCACTGTTCTTTTAATTTTAAATGGTTTCCTTATTTACTTTTTTTTAACCATAGTCTTTGAATGTCTAGAAACACAAACTAGCTTTACTGGATTCAAATACAAAAAAAGAATATATTGAACAGTTAATCAAATGACATATAACTTGTTTGACTAATTTCTATATTTCAAAAACATTGCCTCAACTTCTCAGTGAAAATTGATATTTAAACAAGAAGACTATTGTGTTGAGATCTGCATCACGAAAATAATTCCATTTCTCTTTTCTTTGGTTCAGGTGATGAGAGAAGTTAGTGGTCTAAAAGACAAAAATCCATATTTCTTATTTAACAGAATAGCAATTTTAAAATAATGACACATTTTTTTCAATATGTCATAAATGTATTATTGATTAGCTTCTTAACTCATGTAAACTAAACTGAACTAAAACAAAATAAAATAAAACTTTAAGCACAAAATCAAAAATGGATTTATGGTCAAGATAGATCCATGTGGTAGTTACTTTGAATTTGGTCCCATTAGTTCGGAGCTAACTGTAAAATGTCTTTTCTGTGGTTGGTCTAATGTCCAGGGAGAGAGACAAAAATACACTGGTTAAAGTTGATGACAGGGATAAAGGACTAAAATAACATATATGAAGCTTCTGGGAGAAAATTGGCTAAAACCGTGTAATGGGTCCTTGAAACATAAGTGGTCAACCGATCACATGGTCAGTTCACTATAGGGAAAGAAAGTCACATCATGATGGAGAATGCAGGAAAATCAGCTTGACTTTATTGGTTCCCTATGTAAATTGCATGCTGACTATATTGAATGTGCAAAATATTTTGACCTTTCCTGAGCCATTAATGTGCTGAAAAATAGTGGGCTAAAGAGAGTGAAGCATTGCTAACAATTGCTTTCTGAGCTGCTGCTTTCTCACATTGGCACTTTCCCCAGAAATTGCCTTATGTGTGATGAGTAGCAATTCCAAATATGACAAATTATCTTCTACTGGGAGACCCTAGGCTGCAAATCCATAAATGTCTAGGTTGAAGGAGAATGTTTCTGGCCAACCTACCTATTATCCTTTTGAAAGTTACTGAGGTAATAGATCAGGTAGCTCAGATGAGGGCTAATCTGCCAAAAGGAAGCCTCTAAGCTAGTGCCCTGGAAGTCATTTTTCTACACAACATCAGCCAGCAAGCTTGCAAGTGTCACAAGAGAAAGGGCAGATGTACTGCAATGTTTACTATAGTCTCAAAAGATTTCTAAACAGTCTTTCTAACATAAAACTCTAAATATTGAGGCACTTGCCTGATTTTGGGAGGTAGGCATGAAAGGGAGAAGCAACAAGAAAATTTCAAGAAGTTGAACAAATGAATTAGTTTTATAGAGTTATTGGCAATGTAAACTCAATGTAGCTATTTCCATCCTTGACTGATAATGTTTCATCACCGTGATAGCAACTACACATAAGATACTACGGTATGTAACCATAGAGATGCATAGAATGTGGGCCAAATGTGTCTACACCCTTTGAAACAAAGATCAAGGTAATGCACCCCATTCCTTAAAAAGGAGAATTGACCAAATGGAAAAGAAAGTCCAAAGGCTCACTGAAGAAAATAGTTTCTTAAAATTAGAATGGAGCAAGTGGAAGCAAATGACTTTAAGAGAAATCAAGAAACAGTAAAACAAAAAAAAGATTAAAAAATGGAAAACAGTGTGAAATATCTTATTGGGAAAAAAACTGCCCTGAAAAATAGATCCAGGAGAGATAATTTTAAAATTATTGGACTACATGAAAGCTATGATCATAAAAAAGAGCCTAGACATCATCTTTCAAGAAATTACCAAGTAAAACTTTCCTAATATTCAAGAATGAGAGGGTAGAACAGAAATTGAAAGAATTCACTGATCACCTCCTGAAAGAGATCTCAAAATGAAAACTGCCAGGAATATTATAGCCAAATTACAGAGTTCCCAGGTCAAGGAGAAATTAGTGCAATCAACTGGAAAGAAACCATTCAGGTACGGTGGAGCCACAGTCAGGATGACACAAGATTTAGCAGCTTCTATATTAAAAGATCAAAGGGCTTAGAATATGATGTTCTGGAGTGCAAAGGAGGTAGGATGGCAACCAAAAATCACCTACACAGCAAAACTGAGCCTAATCCATGAGGGGAAAAATTGACGTTCAATAAGATTGAGGACTTTCAGGCATTCTTGATGAAAAGACCAGAGCCAAATAGAAAATTTGACTTTCAGATGCAAGATTCAAGAGAGGATCAAAAGCTAAACAGAAAGGGGAAATCATAAGGGGCTTAATAAGGTTAAACTGTTTACATTCTTACAAGGGAAGATGATACCTATAACTCATAAGACCTTTCTCATTATTAAGGTAGCTAGACAGAGTATATATAGACAGAGGGCACAGGTGTGAGTTGCATATGAAGGGATGGTATCTAAAAAATAAAATTAACAGGTGAGAGAGGAATTTATTGAGAGAAAGAGAAAGGGACAGGGGTAGAATGGGATAAATTGTCTCATATACAAGAGTTAAGAAAAACCTTAAACCATAGAGGGGAAGAGAGGGGACTTGAGGGGGAGTTGATGAACCTTACCATGATCAGAATTGGCTCAAAGAAGGAACAACATACACTCAATTGGGTATAGAAATCTATTTTACCCTACAGGAAAGTAGGAGGGGAAGGAGATAAAAGAAGGATGGGAGAGGGGAGGCAAAGCCAAGATGGAGAGGCAGAGCCAAGATGGTGGAATAAAAGCTGGAACTTGCTTGAGCTTTCCCCCAAATCCCTCCAAATACCTGTAAATCACGGCTCTAAACAAATTCTAGAGCTACAGAACCCACAAAATGACATAGTGAAACAAATCTCCAGCCCAAGCCCAAGATAAACTGGAAGGTCAACAAGAAAGGTCTGGGAGCAAAGCTCAGTCCAGCATGGGCTGCACCAGCACAAACAAGGCTGGATCGTGCTTCAGGGGAATGAATCAGTGATACCTGTAGATGTTTCCAGTCTTCTCAACCCACAAATGACAAAACAATGAAGAAGGTCAGTGGGAAAACTCTGTGGGACCCAATTGAAAGAACAGCATGGTCCTGGCCCTGCCCCAGTTTGGTAGAGGTGGTGGTGGCAGCAGCAGCAACAGCAGCAGTGGCAACTTCCAGAGCTCCAGGCCCACAGATGTTGGGGAGATCAAACAGCTAATCAGAGGAGAATTGTAGGGATCCCTTTGCTGGAACTGGGGAAGGATTCTGTTGCTTTGCCCTACTTGGATCTGTGTCACAATCCTGTGTGGCAGTCCTGGGGTGAGGAAGAGCACTGGCCTTGAAGAACTTATGGCAGCTAGGGGCAAAGCCAAGATGGTGGCTGGAAAGCAGGGACCGGCCTAAAGCTCTCCCCCAGGACACTCCAAACACCTATAAAAATGGCTCTGAACAAATTCTAGAACTGCAGAACCCACAAAATAGCAGGAGGAAGCAGCTCCAACCCAGGACAGCCTGGATGGTCAACAATCCAGCTAGCAGCTGTTGTTGGGGTGAAAGACCAACACAAGCCCAACAACAAGCACACTACCAGCACACTGCAAAAGCCCAGGTTCTTTTGATCTGCTTTACTAAGGAAAGCAACATTAAGGGGTTAACAAGCTTATTTTAATCTAGCATACAAATATCGCTCACTTAGTCCAGGGGGAAAAGCCAGCACCCTGAACTTCAGAGCAAATGCAAATACAAAGATACATTAAAACAGACTAAATACAATTCATAGTTACCAAGAAAACCAAGTCTAGACATCCAGGCAAGCTGTAGGGCTCTAAACCATAGCTGCCTGGAGTCTCCACATCAGCGTGCCAGCCACCAAGAGTGAAAGCCCCGAGCAAATAGCTCTGTCTTCTCCATTTTTACAGTTTCAGACATCATCAAACATCATCTGAGTGACCAGAACTTAGGCACCTATGATTGGCTCTTGAGTTAGCACCTCCCCTTAGTACCCTGGGAGCTTCACACCCACAGAGGCTTAGCACCTAGTAATTAGTGGTTTGGGAGCAAAGATCTAATCAGGCCTGTCTTAGTTAGCCCCACCTGGGGCCCCACCTTAGTTATCAAGTCACACCCACATAAGTTTAGTAACTAATATGGTTTTGGGCCTGGGGCTTAGCACCTAGTAAGAAATGAAATGAAATACACTCAATTAATCAAAGGAAACAAAAGCCAAACTCTTCAAGGGCACTTGGTTGAATTGAGTGCTAAGAGACAATTTTATTTGCCAACACAATCACACAGAGCTGGGAGCTGAATGGAGCAGAGCTCCTCGTGGGCTGCGCCCAGACCAACCAGACAAGGAGCCGGGCAGAACAGGTCCTAGGGCTCTGAATCAGTGACCTGTGGAGGTTGCCAGATTTCTCAAACCACAAACACCAAAGACAACAGAGAAGGTTAGTGGGAAAAAATTTGGGGGACAGAGTGAAAGGAGTTCACGGTTCCACCACCACCCTGGGGGAAGTGGAGGTGGTGCAGCTGCAACACTACAGCTGCAGTTGCTTCCAGCCCCAGGACCACCTGGGTGGAAAAATTAAATGCTGGATCCCAGTGGAAGTGCAGAGCCTGCTCAGATCTGAGTCCAGTCTGGGTTGGTGGTTCTTGGGGGAGGAGGAGGGCTGGTGTGGCTAGCTTGCTGTGTAGAAATAGCAATGAAAACAACAGCACAGCCCCTCAAGCTTGGGACAAAGTACTCTGTACTCTACAAGCAGTCATACCCAGACAAAAGTCTCAAGGGTCAAGTAGTTGGCTGGGAACATGGCCAGACAGCAAAACAGACTCAGATGCAGACTCAGACTTTGAAATCTTTCTTTGGTGACAAAAAAGACCAAAACATACAGCCAGAAGAAGTCAACAAAGTCAAGGACCCTACATCAAAAACCTCCAAGAAAAACATGAACTGGTCTCAGGCCATGGAAGAGCTCAAAAAGGATTTGGAAAAGACAAGTTAGAGAAGTATAGGAAAAACTGGGAAGAGAAAAGAGAGTGATGTGAGAAAACCATGAAAAACAAGTCCATAACTTGCTAAAGGAGACCCAAAAAAAAATGCTGAAGAAAATAACACCTTAAAAAATAGACTAACTCAAATGACAAAAGAACTCCAAAAAGCCAATGAGGAGAAGAATACCTTGAAAGGTTGAATCAGCCAAATGGAAAAGGAGGTCCAAAAGACCACTGAGGAAAATACTACCTTAAAAATTAGATTGGAGCAAGTGGAAGCTAGTGACTTTATGAGAAATCAAGATATTATAAAACAGAACCAAAGGAATGAAAAAATGGAAGACAATGTGAAATATCTCATTGGAAAAACGACTGACCTGGAAAATAGATCCCGGAGAGATAACTTAAAAATTATTGGACTACCTGAATGCCATGATCCAAAAAAAAGAACCTAGATATCATCTTTCAAGAAATTATCAATGAGAACTGCCCAGATATTCTACAGCCAGAGGGTAAAATAGAAATTGAAAGAATCCACAGATTGCCTCCTGAAAAAGATCCCAAAAAGAAAACTCTTAAGAATATTGTCACCAAATTCCAAAGCTCCCAGATCAAGGACAAAATACTGCAAGCACCCAGAAAGAAACAGTTTGAGTATTGTGGAAAAACAATCAGGATAATACAAGATCTAGCAGCTTCTACGTTAAGTGATCGAAGGTCTTGGAATATGATATTCTGGAGGTCAATGGAGCTAGGCTTAAAATCAAGAATCATCTACCCAGAAAAATTGAGTATCATGCTCCAAGGAAAAATATAGATTTTCAAAAAATAGTGGACATTCAAGCTTTCTCAGTGAAAAGACCAGAGCTGAATAGAAAATTGGACTTTCAAACACAAGAATCAAGAGAAGCATGAAAATGTAAACAAGAAAGAGAAATAATAAGGGACTTATTAAATTTGAACTGCTTATGTTCCTACAGGAAAAGATGATATTTTTAAGTCATGAGACTTTTCTCAGCATTAGGGTGGTTGGAAGGAACTCACCCTGTGCCCTCTGTCTAGATAGACAGATAGACAGATAGATAGAGGGCACAGGGTGAGTTGAAGTATATGATGGAATGTTATCTAAAAAACATTAAGGAGTGAGAGTGGAATATATTGGGAGAAGGAGAAAGGGATACACACACACATACACACACATATATGTATATGTACATATATGTGTATACAAACACACAGCAGACACAGGGTGAGTTGAAGAATATGAAGGCATAATATCTAAAAAAAGTAAAGAGTGAGAGTGGAATATACTGGGAGAAAGAGAAAGGTAGAGATAGAATGGGGTAAATTATGTCACATAAAAGAGGCAAGAAAAAGCTTTTATAATGGAGGGGAAGAGGAGAGAGCTGAAAGGGAATGAGTGAACCTTACTCTCTTCAGATTTGGTTTAAGGAGGGAATAACATACACATTCAGTTGGGTATCTTACCCTACAGGAAAGTGGGGGGAGGGGAAGAATAAGGTGGGGTATGATAAGAAGGAGGGCAGATTGGGGGAGGAGGTAATCAGAAACAAACTCTTTTGAGAAAGGACAGGGTCAAAAGAGAAAATAGAATAAATGATGGTGGGATAGGGTGGAGGGAAATATAGTTGGTCTTTCATGACATGACTATTATGGAAGTCTTTTTACATAACTTCACATGTATAACCCCTATTGAATTGCTTGCCTTCTCAATGAGGGTGGAGGGGAGGGAAGAAGGGAGAGAATTTGGAACTCAAAGTTTAAAAACAAATGTTAAAAATTGTTTTTACATGCAACTTGGAAATAAGATATACAGGCAATGGAATATGGAAATCTATTTTGCCCTACAAGAAACTAAAGAGGAAAGGGATAAGAGAGGAGTTAGGTGATGTAAAGGAAGACACAGTGGGGGAAGGGGTAATCAGAATGCATTCCATGTTGGGGTGGGGGAAAAAGAGAGATGGGGAGAATATTTGGAACTCAAAATCTTGTGGAAATGAACGTTGGAAACTAAAAATAAGTAAATTAATAAAAACTTTTAAAAAGGAAGGTCATTGAAGAGAAGGCAGATTGGGGAGGGGCTAGTCAGAAGCAAAAGACTTTTGAGGAGGGACAAGGTAAAAGGAGGGACAGAATAGAATATATGAGGGAAGGGAGGAGTAACATGGAATGAAATACAGTTAGCAACAGTAATTTTTGAATAAATTTTGAAGCAAATCTCTCTGATAATGACCTCATTTCTCAAACATATAGATAACTGAGTCAAATTTATAAAAATAAGAGCCATTCCCCAATTGATAAATGATCAAAGATATGACCAGTTTTCAGGTGAAATAATCAAAGCTATCTATAGCCATATGAAAAAAAATGCTCTAATTGACTATCGATTGGAGAAAGGCAAATTAAAAGAATTCTGAGGTACTATCTCATATCTATTAGATAAGCTAATGGATGGAAACAGTAAATGACAAAGTTGCAGGGCATGTGATGAAAATGACAAATTAATGCACTATTGGTTGAGTTGTGAATTGATTCAACCATTCTATAAAGCAGTTCGAAACTGTGCCATAAAATCTGTAAAACCATAACATTACAATACCACTACTAGTTCTGTATCCCAAAAGAGATTTTTTTTAAAAAAGGAAAAGGACTATATGTACAAAATTAGTTGTAGCAGCTCATTTCTTGGGGCAAAGATTTGGAAATTGAGGGGATGCCTATCAACTGGGTAGTGGCTCAACAAGTTATGGTATGTGATTACAATAGAATACTATTATACTATAAAAAATGATGAGCAGGAGGCTCTCAGAAAAACCTAGAAAGACTTCCATGGAGTGATACTGTAATGGCAAGCAAACTGGTACTTCTGGAGTGCCTCTCAGCACTAAGGCAATCAAGTGCCTTGGATTGAGCCTTGCCTTTGTTTGAATTGAGTCTTTGATTGAATCAAGAGTCTTTGATGACTTCCTTAAGTCACATGGTTGTGATGCCCTCTGACCCTGAAGAAGCTTATACATACATATACATGTGTGAATATATATGTATATGTATATATATATATATATACGTATGTGTATATATATATATATATATATGTATGTATGTGTGTGTCTATGTGTGTATATATATACATATAGCATTTTGCTTTGGGGCTCACTCATTGGGAGAGTGTTTGTGTGATTTGGCCAGACAAGACTCTGGGTAGCTATTAAAGAACCCTCTGGCTTTGAAAACCCAGATCTTGGTGCTTTTCTCTCTGGCAACTATGTACGTATTACTGTGGACAGACAGTTAGAAGCCCTGTCTGCTGATTTGTGTTATTTGCTCTGTTTATATAATTTCTGCTTGTAATTTCTGTTTGTATTTTCTCTGAAGTTCAGTGTATTCACTTTCCCCTCTGAACTAAGTGAATGATATATGTATGTCTAATTAAAGTGAGATTCTCAACTTAAAGTTGGTCTCCTTAGAAAAGCAAGTCAAAAAATCAGTGCTAGTAGCCCTCCTGTGTGCTGGTGCTATTGGCCTTACACCTCCACAGCACCTGCAAGCAGCATTGTTGTTACAGATACAAAGTGAAATATACTGTGTACAAGGTAATGCAGTATTGTAAGATGAACAACTGTGAATGACTTAGCTACTCTCAGCAATACAACAATCCAAGACAACTCTGAAGGACTTATGACAAAAAATGCTATTCATCCCTAGAGAAAGAACTAATGGTATCTGAATACCGATTAAAACCTACTTTTTCTTTAACTTTCTTTTCCTTTAGTTTTTTTTTTGGGGGGGGGGTTGTCTATATTTTCTTTTGCAACAAATCTATTATGGATATGTTTTTCATGACTACACATGTATAACTTCTATCAAACTGATTGCATTCTCAGTAAGGAAGTTGGGGGGGCAAGGAAGGGAGAGAATTTGTAAATCAAGCTTTAGAAAATTAATATTAATTTTTATATATAACTGGGAGAAAATAAACTATACATTATAAATGAGAAAACAAGATTAGAGAAGTTATATGAATTTGAATAATTATATGAAATATATAATTCATTGTTATATGTTATAAAAAAAGGACTAATTACCTCGACTTCTGATTCTAAGACTCGTTCTGGGCTATGCTGCCTTTCATTATGTAGCACAATCTTCTACACAGTTTTAAGCCTTAATGATCTTGACAGTTTTTCTGTATTTTTCTGTTAGACTACTTTTTTGATTTCCTTATTTCTCTATTTACAAATATCAACAAAAGGCACCTTTTGGGGTTGGCACTTTGCTTTAAACATGGAGCTAGCTCACCAATGGCAATTACCATGAACTAATTCTTCATTTTTTTCTACCTTAGACCTGCATATTTAACCAAATCATAATTTTGTTCATGTTGTTGTTTGACTCAATTCAATTCAACAAATACTTATCAAGCAAACATATAGTGTATTGGGTACTATATTAGGTGTTAGGGATAGCGAATGGATCTATGATTTAGCTGATGTGAAAAACTGAGGAAGCATGTTATAGCGCCTAGATTATTGGACTTGAGGTCATGAAGGCCCAGGTTCAAATCCCATTTCATATACTTATACTAGATGTGTAGCACTAGGCAAGTTACATAACCTCTCTGAGCCTCAATTTTTTTTTTTTGCTAGGGGGCAGGCAGGGCAATTGGGGTTAACTGACTTGCCCAAGGTCACACAGCTAGTAAATGTGTCAAGTGTCTGAGGCCGGATTTGAACTCAGGCACTCCTGACTCCAGGGCCGGTGATCTACTCAGTGCGCCACCTAGCTGCCCCTCTGAGCCTCAATTCTTCAAATCAAAACTGAAAGATTTGGTATAGTTGGCTTTTTAGGTTCCTTTGAGGTGTAAAACCCAAAGTATTCATATTTAGACTAAGGATCTTGAAAGACCAATGCAGTTTGACAACTTCTTTGCAACTTATAATCTTCTTATAGAAATACCTAGAGCCCTGAGGTTAAGTGACCTGCTTTGGTTGATCTTACAATCATTAAGTAGCAGGTGTAGGATTTGTACTCAGTTCTTCCAGAATCCAATACTAACTCTATTCATTTTACCCTACTGCATCTTAGCACTAGAAATATAAATTAAAAAAAGAAACAATTCTTGACTTTAAATATCCTATATTTTATTGGTGATCTTACTTGTAACAAACACTGGTTAGGCTCAGAGAATCTGGAGGTGACCTTTCATACTATTCATTGCCAGCTTTGGTCTCAGGAATATACTGAGTTTAGTCTCATGTAGCCTTGCCCGTAAAGAGTGTCAGTAGGCTCTTTTTCATTAATCCTTGTTCTTATACCTCTACCATAGGGCATTAGGGAAGGAAAATTACTTTTAGATTACGTTGGCTTGTATGTAGGGTTTCCTCCAAACAGGATTAGAAAAAAAAAAAATTCTCAGTGTTTTAAAGAAGATTAGACTTTGGACATCTATTTTTTTTCTCCATGCAAAAGGAATGCTTAAAATACAAAATGCCAATAAGCATACATTAACAAAAGCTACATATTTGAAAGAGTACTCTATAATTGTTATGTCTTTCCCAGAAGACTAAGACTTATAAACATCAAAGCAGATGATTTTCCGTGTGACTGCTGAATATTTCAGTCTCTTCTCATAAGGTGTCTCTTCATGGTTGGAAATGTCTATGCCACTGGAAAGAAACACAAAGCTGAAGAGGGAGCAAGTGGTCCATAATCTAGTCTCAGTCTTGCCTGAGTGATACATTTCAATATATTAATTCATTTTATCCTCACAGCAACCATAGGAGGCATATATCATTTTTTCTGTCTTAAAGATGAGAGAACTGAAACTTAGAAAGGCTCAGTGACTTGCCCTGGGTTACACAGTAAATGTTTCAGATAGGATTTGAATTCAGGTCTTCCTACCTCAAACTCCTGTGCTCTGTCCACAGCACAACCTAGCTGTTGACTCTGTGTGTAGACACCAGCCCTTGTCAAAGGTCCGTGTTTGTATTTTCATGTTGAACTCACCATAAGTATTACTGTAGGCTCTTGTTGAAGTATGTAACCTATAAAGGAGAGAGATAGACAGAGAAAGACACATACAGATAGAGAAAGAGACAGACAGACAGAGAGACAGAAAGAAAGAGAGACAGAGAGAGAGAGAGACAGAGGGACAGAGAGAGAGAAATACTACCAAGGGAATTAATTTTATCTCAACCTCCCTTTAATCACCTGGGAAAAAAAAAGTCCTTACAGGATTCCCATCTTTCATGACCCTTCAAAAATAGCTGAACTATATGTGGTAACTTTATCTGGCCCTCATTATTGTCTAGTGCGTTCTGTAACTTATTTGAATATTGACCACAATGACCATTAGGGATAGATACTTAACTTTTTCCCCTCTCCATTCTCTTTTCCTTATCCTTTCTTCCTTTAAATGTCTAATTTAAGTTTCAAGACAATTGGTTCCAAGAGTATATACATTTTGTTAATAGAATGAACCAAACAGTATCTTCGCAAAGGAGTAGTAGTTCAGCTAATTGTTTGAATCAACTATAGTTCTCCTAGTAAGGCTTGGTGGAGCACTCTGTATTTACTGAAGAGCTAAGATGGCCAATCAAAGGAGAAAATTCTCATTATATTTTCAAAATACATGAGTGATACATGGTAATGTAATTTTTAAAAAACTAAATTAATATTTTTTTAAATACTGACAATTAAAGTTTAAGTAAAGGAAATATACATGCAAAGAAACCATTAGAAAAAAAAAACAAGGAAATTTGAGTCAATTGGGATAAATTTCATACCATAAATTTCATATTGTGAAGAAGAAAACAGTAGCTAATCAGAACTATGATCAATTATCATTACCTCCTATTTGGTGGCAAGGCTATGACATCTAAGAGGAGGGAGAAGGGCCATAGCCCTTTAATAAGTAGGCTTAATTGTGTAAGCTAGAATGAAAAGAAATAAATCACAGTCTGCTATGGATGCTTTCGGTTTGCTTAGTGTATCATGTCTAGTAAAATAAACAACCTGTAAAGGTACGAAAACCTGGGGGCAACAGTGTTTATTTTCAAATACAGGCATATAATGAATCAAACCTAGCAGATTCATATTCAAAAACACAATACGGTAACTACACTACATGGAAACATTATTTTTATAGGCTTAGTTTGTTTACCTTCACATAAAAAGAGAACATTTACTAAATAACACTAAAATTTCTTCATTACATTGGGAATGGTGGATATAAGGGAGTAACTGCCAATAGGAAGGAAGGCTATAAAAGTATGCAGTAGGAGAAGGATTCTTTTCTATTAGGTCTGCATCCCAAAGGCTGATATTATTCTTCAAGAAAACATGTGATATAAATTTCACACATGGCACTGAAGGTTTTTCCTCCACCCCATTCTCTCCAACAGATTTTTTTTTTCACGAAAGAAGTATCATTGCTGACACAGAGCATCACCCAGAAATCTGTGTTCTCATGCAGTTATGCCAGGACACTTATTAAACTGAAACCACTGTTCTAACAGAGCTACCTTTTGAGTAATATATCACAATGGCTCCTTTGCTCCAAAAATCTATTACTCTTCCGCATCAGCAGCCTGACAGGGTTACAATGATGTATTTGTCTAATACATCATGAGCAAGGAGTTCTGCTGTTTTACTCCAAGGGTAGTAGTACTGTTGCTAAGGAAGAATGAGGCTTAGGCAACCAAGTGGACTAGACTTTATCAGGCATGCTTGTAAGTCGTGAGAAAGGAGTTGCATTTGTTTTCCTGGTGAGGAAAGTTAGTGTGAGGAGTCTGATAACTCTCTTGGGGGAAGCAAATGAAGCAGTACTACATTTCTCACAAGACTGTAAAAATCAGAGAGCAACAGGAGTCCTTTCAGGATAATATGGGAACTTTCAGCCAGGTCATGATTTTTTCATTAACCACATCAGACATGAATTTTCACTGAATGCTACGGATCATAAAGTCAAACAGAAAACATGGCCTCTTGCCAGTGAAGTTTATAAGATATTAAAGAAACTCATTTATAAAAAGTTGTTTAAAAAACATTTTTTTCTCCCTCCTGGTTGATAATTTCATCAATGTGAAGAGTTCCTTGCATAGAAGTTCCCTGCTTCAACAGGGATCAGCAATCTGTTAATATGTTATCTCTAAGAGTTGCCTGAGAGGAGAGAATGTGTCAATGTCTCCTCAGTTTCTGAGGACAGCTAGCTGAAGAGGGGCAGGGGGATTAGGGAAAAAAGTGATGATGATGTCTGAGGAGAAGGACTCAGGCCCAGGTGGAGGCAGTTTTGGAGGTGTGGTGTTGCCAGGTGTGGGAGCTGGGTGGCAGCATCCAGGCCAAAAACTGCCACTATTTCTAGTAAGCCCAGCAGAGGGCTCACATACAGGGAAATCACTGTGGGCACCTTTATCTGCAACTCCTGCTCTGGTCTCCTGTGAGTCTTTCAGTTGCTGAGGGACAGCACGCCTATTTGCTGGGAGATCTGAGGGGGGGAGGGTCTATTAGAGGAAGAAGAGACCATCGAGGGGCCTCTTGGGGTGGAGATGAGAAGCTTCAGGATGAATAAGAGATCCAGAGAAGAGAGGAGTGCATCCGAGGGAGAGGAAAGAGGGGGAACTGAGTGAATGAACTGAATGATGTATGCCAACCAATAACTAACCATTCATGGGAATTTTGCAAAGAACATCCTTTGGTTAGTCTGGAGAGGTGACCTCTGGAGAGAGGAAGACAAGGGTCCTCATTTCAAGGGAATTTGTTTCAAGGAGTGGAGGAACTATAAGGTCTGAGTTGGAATACTCAGTCTTCAAGCAATTGTGGACCATTAATGAGTTGTTGCTGAAAGTGTGAATTGGTCCAAACATTCTGGAAGGTAATTGGGAATTATGCTTAAAAAGTGACTAAAATGCCCATACCCTTTGACTCAGAAATTCCACCCTTAATTGGCAATATAAACTTTTGAAATACTCTATTCTCTAGATCCCAGTAAAAAAAAGAAAAAAACCCTTGCTATTTCAAAATGCTTATAACAATGCTTTTTATTATACATGTAACAAAGACCTGGAAATGGCGTAGCTGCCCATCTTTAGGGGAGTAGCTAAAATAGTTGACATAAGTAAATGTAATGAAAGATTACAACTATAAAAAAATGTCAAATAAAGAAATTTCATGAACTCTGTGTCTAATAAAAAGTCTTGTCTACCTAAAAAGGTATATTAAACCTTAGGGTGATCAATTTAGAATCTAAACCTGGAAGAGAACTTGTAGGCCTTTCTTCCAACAATCTGGCTAGCAGCTTCTGTGGGGTTGTAAGATCCACCCACAGCCAGCACCCAGAAAGCTGCCAACAGCACAGGTTCTTTTGACCTGCTTAACTAAGGAAAGCAAGGTTAAGGGGTTGACAAGCTTACTTTAATTCAGCATACAAATATCAGTCACTTAGTTCAGGGGAGAAGGCCAGCACCCTGAACTTCAGAGCAACATACAAACAAATTACAAACACCAACAGACAGACCCAATACAGATTCATAGTTACCAACATCTAGGTTCAGCCTGGGAGCTCAGAACAAGGGCTGGCCCAGAGTCACACGGGCCACCACTGCTGAGGCAAAGAGCTCCAAGGAAGAGGAGGCCAACCCCTAGTTTTATATCTTTTTCGGTGTCAGGGGTGAGTCACACATGCGACTCACCTACATGACCTAGAATCATCACAAAGAGGTGGACTTAAACCCATGCGGTCTAAGAGCCTCTGCTCTCCCAGACATGTAAACTAGGCCTTCCCTGGAGTTAGCCCCACCTTGGGCCCCACCTTAGTTGCCACTAAGGTTTTACACCTAATAGGGGTTTGGGCCTGGGGCTTAGCACTTAGTAAGACTCAATGAAATACACTGAATTACTCAAAGCAAACAAAAGACAAACTCTCCAAGGGCACTTGTTGAACTAAGTGTTAAAGAGCCCATTTTGCTTACCAACACAGCCTTAAGGTCAAAACACCTCATTTTACATCTGAGGAAATTGAGGTAAAGAGAAGTTAATTGCCTTGCCCAAGGTCACATAGTTAATAAATACATCAGATATTATTTTATCCCAGGTTATCTGATTCTAAGTCTGATGGCCTAATCATTATGCCACATTTCCTCTCTTTCATAAGATTGTGAAAAATATCTCAAAAATACGTGGCAGTTGAAAAGTAAGACCATCATTTTTGATGTATTATATTGAATGCTATACTTCAACTGAATCAAATTCTAGTCAAGTAAAAGCATATTTGGAAAAGAAAAAGCTGCACAATAATACTGAAGAAAGTAAGCATTATCTAAAGGTTTACTTTTGTTATCACCAGGCCACAGAAGTGTAGAACTTCAAAGCTGACAGGGCTTTTAGAAACCATCTAGTTCACCAAATATTGTAGCATATGCCTATAATCACTGTTTCTGGGAAGATTGCGGATTAAGCCCATCAGTGACCATTGAAATTCTAGGCTAGGCTAGATAGAGAGACCTGGTTTTTATTTGTGTGTGTGTGTGTGTGTGTTTATTTACTTTTCGTTTTCAACATTTATTCCCACAAGATTTTGAGTTACAAATTTTCTTCCCATCTTACTCTCTGCCCACCCAAGAAGGCATGTATTCTGATTGCCCCTTTCCCCAGTCTATCGTCCCTTCTCTCACCCCATTCTTCCCCCCTTATCCCTTTCCCCTTACTTTCTTATAGGGCAAGATAGATTTCTATACCCCATTGCCTGTATATCTTATATCCCAGTTATATGTAAAAACATTTTTTTAAAATTTGTTTTTAGAACCTTGAGTTCCAAATTCTCTCCCTTCTTCCCTTCCCACCCACCCTCCTTGAGAAGGCAAGCAATTCAATATACATTATACATGTATCGTTATGCAAAACACTTCCATAATTGTCATGTTGTGAAAGACTAACTATATTTTTCTCCATTCTATCCTGTCTCCCTTTATTCAGTTTTCTCCTTTGATACTGTCACTTTTCAAAAGTGTTTGCTTTTGACCACCCCCTCCCCCAATCTGCCCTCCCTTCTATCACCTTCCCCCCTTATCCCCTTGTAATATCAATTAAGTTGGGACTTTTATACTGTTTTAGAATGCTAAGTTAGTTAAGTATATTTGGTTGAGCCTTACTAGGTGCAAAGCCCCAGACCCATACCCCTAATTAATAGGTGCTAAGCCTATGTGGGTGTGAGGCCTGCAAGATCCTAAGGGAAGTTGCTAAGACCAGAGTCAATTGTAGGAGCCTAAGTCCTGGTAGCTCAGATGATGCTTGATGATGGCTAAAGAGTGTATAAAAAGAGAGAACTGAGCTATTAGCTAGGGGCTCTCACTCTTGGAGGAATGTTGATGTGGAGAGTCTAGGCATCTGTAATTAAGAGCCCTCCAGCTTGTGAACCCAGATGTCAGTGCCTTCTTGGTAACTATGAATTGTATTTGGTCTATTTATAATGTATGTTTGTAATTGTTTGTATTTGCTCTGAAGTTCAGGGTGCTAGCTTTTTCCCCTGAGCTAAGTGAATGATATTTGTATGTTGAATTGAAATAAGATTGTTAACCCCTTAACATTTCTTTCCTTAGTAAAGCAGATCAAAAGAACCTGTGCTGTCAGCATTCTTGTTGTTGGGTTTGTGTTGGACTTTTACCCCCATAGCAGCTGCTAGCAGAATGGTTGAAACACCCCTTATCCCCTACTTTCCTGTAGGGTAAGATACCCAATTGAGTGTGTATGTTAATCCCCCCCCCTTAAGCCAGATCCGTTGAGAGTGAAGTTCACTCATTCCCTTTCACCTACCTCCTCTTCCCTTCTGTTATTACAGCTTTTTATTGCCACTTTTATGGGAGATAATTTATCCCATTCTGTCTCGTTCTTCCTTCTGCTGCCAATATATTCCTCTCTCACCCCTTAATTTTATTTTTTTTAGATATAATCCCTTCATATTCAACTCCCCATATATATATATGTGTATATATATATATATATATATATATATATATATATATATATATATATATATATACACATATATAATACTGAGAAAGGTCTCATGAGTTACAAATATCATCTTTCCATGTAGGAATGTAAGCAGTTCAACTTTAGTAAGTCTCTCATGATTTCTCTTTCCCATTTACCTTTTCATGCTTCTCTTGATTCTCTTATTTGAAAGTCAAATTTTCTATTCAGTTCTGGTCTTCGTTGAAAATCCATTTTTCCCCTGAAGTATTACACTCAGTTTTGCTGGGTAGGTGATTCTTGGTTTTAACTCTAGCTCCTTTGACCTACAGAATATCATATTCCAAGCCCTTCAGTCCCTCAATGTAGAAGCTGCTAGATTCTGTGTTATTCTGATTATATATCTACAATATTAGAATTATTTCTTTCTGGCTGCTTTCAATATTTTCTCCTTGACCTGGGAACTCAGAAATTTGGCTACAATATTCCTAGGAGTTTTCCTTTTAAGATCTTTTTTTGAGAGGCAATCAGTGCTTTCTTTCAATTTCTCTTTTACCCTTTGTTTCTAGAATATCACAGCAGTTTTCTGATCCCAGTCTGGTGTGATAAATCCTTCCCAGTGACCATCCAGGCCATCTTGGGCTGGAGACTAGTTTCATTCTGTCATTTCATTTGATCTGTATCTTTAGAATTTGTTTAGAGTCATTTTTACAGATATTTGGAGGGATTTGGTTGGGGAGAGGAGCTCAAACAAGTCCTAGCTTTCAGGATGCCATCTTAGCTCTGCCCCTGAGACCTGGACTTAAAAAAAATCGTCTACTATAAATACAACTCCTTATTTTACAGAAAGGAAAATTGAGAAACAGAGAAACAAATAACTTCCACAGTCATGACTATTTTAGTTTAAAAGAGATGGAACTATAATCCTGATGTTCTGACTTCAAATCCCAAAACCAGTGAAGTAATTCATTTATCCTAGAAAATTTTGAGGGACCCTTAAGTCGTTTTTTGTAGAGTAATAATTATTGCCTACACTTCCTTGTTTCTCTTAACGTGCCTAGCACAATGTCAATAATAAATGATATGTAACTATATTTTGATTCCATTTGAATCTCAGAATATCAAGACAGAAAGGACCTCAGGGATCATCTACCTTATTCCAATCTTGACCAAGAACCCCCACCCAAACAAAACAGATGATTTTTCTAGAGGACTGACAAATATCCAATGAATTTGTTCTTCCATTAAATTGCATGTTAAATAGATCATCAGTTCTAGTTCATTGTTTCATCATATTCCCCAAGGAATATGGTCATTTAAAATGACAACAAATAATATTAGTCGTATGATTTTAAGCTCAAAGAGAAGGTGTAGTACCAATGCAATACTCACAGTGCCTATGGCGGCTATGAATATACTGGCATAGTACTGAGTCACAAAATATAATAGACTCTCTTCATTGAAGACAGAATCAAAACATTCATTCAAACAACAGAAAGCCAAATCCCAAAACCAGAAAGCCAAATCCATCATAGTAACAAGGAAATCTATATATATTATCAATGCAGGGGGCACCAACATCCCCAGGCCTTCCCTCCATCAGGCCCTCTCATAAACCACACTTCCTTAGGCAAAATGAGAAGAAAAAAAAAAACCTCATGAACTTCTCTCCTAGTTTAATAGTTTCATGTGTATAAAGTCTGGAACCAAGGTAAAACTAAAAATACTCATTGAATACTATGCAAAGTTGGAAAAATGTACAAAGGAAAGGTTGTATCAATACCATCTGGAACCAAAAGTGATCAGGCATACAAGAGAACAAATAGTGCTTTGTCTTTTGTAATCTTGCTCCATAAAGAAAGAGTTCTATACACCAGCACTGAATATCCAGTAAACATGTTTCAGAAGTTCTGAATTTTATAAAACCTTTTTAAAGCCCAGAAGATTCTTTGTTGTCCCTTCAGTTAAGGAATACATAGATCTGGGCCTTGATATAACCATCAGTTATTATTTTTCTCTTATTATGATGGCCAAGGGAAATTGAGTTCTTGCCAAACTGATGTTTAGTAGCCATTGCCATTAAAAAAACAAAACAAATCCAAAAAAAAAAACCTTTAGAAAACAATAATATGGCTTTTTGTCATTTCTAGTATTTCCAGTAATGGTACTCGATGGGGCTTCTTGTGAGAAGTCTTTGATGGAAATAGTTAAATGAATATTAAAGAAATCTAAAGAATATCATTGATATTAAATGAGATGCAACAGAGTTGGAGGCTTTTCCTTTTTTCATTTCTCTCATAATGGAAAATCCTCGCATGAGCTGCCAGTCCTTGGTGCTCTCAAAACAAGGAAGAAAAAAGTAAAATGTCGTCTGAGCTTTCAAAAGCCAACAGACACTCAATATGTGATGATGACTGAATATATTCACTGTACTTAGAGCCTATATAAATATAAGTGCCTACAAAAATTTGAATTAGAGAAGACTTCTGTGAATTTGCCTAAGTAGAGAAGAAACATCTATTTTGATTTTTCTTGCTTTCATTTAAGACAAGTGGCAGATAATTTCACAGCTGTCAGTTAATGCACATAATGAATGTCTTATAAAAGGATGAAAGCATAAAGTTCTATTCACATTCTTCAACTATGTAAAATAAATTTAAAAGGATGTCAAGATTTTCTGTAAAATGGTAAATGCAAAGAAATTCAGAGTTAAGAGCACAGTACATTGGGGGAAAGGCCTAAAATCCTCCCCTATGCCTGTACAGTCACATAAATCAGGGTAAGACTACGTGTAGCACTAAGGACACAGATTTTTGCTTTAGACATTTGAATCCATTTTGATGGAGTACACTCAGATATTTCTGATTCTTTGGTATAGGAACCAACTTTTATTCATTGTCCATCTGTCTTTTCAATTTCATGCTAAACTTTGACATTTTGTATTATACCTTTAGAATTAGATTAAACAAGACAATCTCCTCCCCCTCCCCCCCAATCCTTGCCAGCCAGGGGAAGGAATAGACATCTATTCTATCAGAAAAAAAGCTGCTGCAGGATACATATGCTCCTTGTAACTAGGAGAAATTTGGAAGGCTAAATTATGGCCATATTATAAAAGTAAATTATTTTAAAACTAAATTATTCTTCTAATATAAAAGGTGAAAAGAATCGCCCCAGTTTATAGGCCCATTGATTTAGTCCCACTCTTTATTTTACCATTGAAGACACTGCCTCCCCACAGAAATAAGGTTAACTTGCCCAAGGTCACATAGGCATTATGGCAGTTTGAGATATGAATCCAGGTGTTCTGACTTTAAACCTACTTTTTTTTTTTCCAGTATATCGCAGTATTCCCTGATAATGTGCTTTAAAAAGGGTGTGGGGGAGCAATTGGGATTTCTGTTACATATTTAATAATAGCCTTGGTTTATTTTATTTTCAATATCACTGCTTTGTCTAATTTGGATTTGAGGCCAAATCAAACATTGTTATTAGACACTATATTGTAAAATATGAAAGTCCAGCTGAGAAATGTAATTGTGAAGCACATGGGCATCTGCCTTTTTTTTTTTTTTTAGCGCTCCCAGGTTCTATTACCCAAACTGGCTTCAGAACCTTTGGGACTGTTGGAACTTTCCTTAGGTTATGGTTTAGCCTGATGTGGCCAGGAGACTCTGTAGCACTTTTCTGATCTCAATGTAGTACCTGACCTTACAAAAACAAGAAGAAAAAAGATAGTTTGAAGAGGATTCCAGATATCTCTAAAGGAATAAGAAAAAAAAATGTATGGGAGTTTTTTGAAAGTATCGTTTGTCTGATAGCATTTATGTAATACAAATTCTCCTAAAACCAATTAGTCATATTTATATTATAGTTGAAGGTGATCTTACCTTTTCTATCACTACTAAAAGATAGAGTCGCATAGGTGGAAACTATGTCTTATTTCCTCATTGAGTAACATCTATACAGGGCTAATGGACTGACCATCCAATAGCAGATTTATTGAATTCAATCTCAGGTTCGGTAACCAGTGTCAGGCAGTAATGTTGATTTGTATTTTATTTCAAAATTGGTGGTTTGAAATTTTCAATATTTGGCTAGTTATTTTCACTTTAGGGTAGTAGGATTAAATTCAGGAATATATATTCGCCTATTTACAAAGGATCTATGCTTTTGTAAGCAAGGGGTTATATTCCAAACTCCCTCAAAAGTAGATTGCAATGAAACCAATTCAGAAGGCAATTCCTCTATAACAAATAAGTCATCATGAGTTGTTTGAGATGTGTAGGAGTAATGTTCAGGATTTTATAATTAATAAGCATCGGATGTGGTATTTGAACTGAATTCTTTCTAAATCAAATTCAACACTTTATTCATTATACCACATCATCTCTACTAGGTTAGGGCCCAAAGTGTTGGCCATGTATATCAGCATGACAAATAACTTTTAAAAACTGGAAGATTTTAAAAATATATACATACATATCCATACTGTCATCCATACTGACAGTGGTCCTAGGTAGCCATCTGGGTACTCTATGTTTCCAGAGATATTCAGAATCCTCAAAACACTTTTGTCTTCTTTGGTTCTCCTAGAGAAGGTACTTTGTTCAGCCTAAAAAAGACCCTGACATGTTGGTGAATTTTTCCTGGAGGAATCATAAGAAAATGGAAAGATAAATGGAATTGGAGTCAGGAGAGATCATTTCCCCCCAAAATAATCTTTTCTCTCATACTTATTATTTGCATGATGCTAATTGGTACATAAGTAAAATATTCTAAGCTCTTTCCTCATTTCTAAAATGGAGATAATATTGTTAACACAGCACAAGATTATATTTATGATTTAATAAGATCATATTTGTAAAGTTTAAAATAAATTTTGGTTAATATGATTATTCCTACCTCTCAAAGGCATTTTCCATATGCATCAGGTTTTATATTACACCAGCACACAGAAGGGCTGCTAGCACAGGTCCTTTGATCTGGTTTTCTAAGGAAAGCAACTTTAAGGGGTTAAAAATCTTACTTTGATTAAACATACATATACCATTCACTTAGTTCAGGGGAAAAAGTCAGCACCCTGAACTTCAGAGCAAACACAAACAGAAATTACAAACAGATCAATAGACAGGCTTTTATCTGTCTGACCAAATCACAAAACATACATAGGTACCAGAGAGAAGCACCAACATCTGGGTTTTCAAAGGTGGGGGTGGGAGGGGCCTGCTTCAACAGCTACCCAGAGTCTCCACACCAACACTATTTCAATGAGTGTGCCACCAAAGGCAACATGTCAATCTCTGAGTTTATATACACTTTTTCAGGGTCAAAGGAAGGGCATCACAACCATGTGACAAATCCATGTGATGTAGGCCTTATTGTGACTTAAACACTTGCTCAGGGTCAAAGGGCATCACAACCATGGGACTCAAACCCATGTGAACTAGGCCTTCCCTTGATTTAAGCAGGTCACCAAAGACACCCCATTCAATCAAAGATTCCTTAGTGCTGAGAAGCACTCCAAAACAAAGGCAACAAAAAGTTTACTTTGCTTGCCATTACATTTGAAAAGCAAAACTCATCAAAGGTACTTGATTGCCTTAGCATTCCAAAAGAGAAAACAGTAAAAACATTCCATCCTAATTACCATAACAGTACTGATGGCCTTGGCAGTAGTCTAGAACCCTGTCTATATGTTACACATACATATTATAACATTTTAGTAGCAAATCTAGTCAGTTTAGTGAGGACAAGGGGGCGGGGTGGGGGGGGGTGATCTATACCGTTGTTCCAATGAATTTGTGAGTTTTGAATCAATAGGTCAGTATAATTAAAAAGGTTGATTAAATCTCTTGCCTTGATGTACATGACATTTTGCATACAAGAATAGTTTATATGTATTACCACATTTAAACCTTATAACTGTAATGTGACATTATAGTAACATTAGTGACCATAATATAGTAACATTATATGTAACTATATATATATACGTACATATATATACACACCTTATTAATGTAACATAGGCACTATTATTTTCATTTTACAGATAAGGAAACATAGGCCTAGAGAGGGGATATGTCTTGCCTGAAATGACATAGATAGTCAGTTGTACAACTGTTATTTGACACTGGTCTTAGAATTCTAAGTTAATTCCTTTTTTTTTTTCTCTAGCTCATGCCTATATAGGCACAGCTAAAGAAAAAAAATGCAAATATTTATTAGTGGGGAAAATGTGTTGATCAATTCCACAGCTCCCCACAGACTTTCCCCAACAGATGAGTGTTTAAACAATAAATAAATCTGACAAGGAAAACAATTAATGCATTATTTGTAATTTCTTTTGATTTTGGCTGCATGCTTTTGTTTAAGTCCACCCTATTAAAAAAAATCTGCGGCTGATAGATCAGTTTTTTTTTTATGATAAAAACAAAAGATCCTGCCATATTTCCTTTAATTTTATTGTTATATTATTATCAAAATAACATTATCATATTACAATCAATTATACTTTATTTGCTTTCTTTTTTAAAGTATGAATTAATAAAGTAAATAGGATTTTTTTTTAATTTTCAGCAAAGATACTGGAGAAAATGAGCAAAAGGTCAATAATAGAATGAATAAATGGAATGCAGCAAAAGAAAATTATAGTTAAATGTCAAATGGGAAGATGTCACAACTATGCAATGGCATAGCAAGAAATAATAACAGAATAACAACAAGATCCTCCACAATGTATCAATAAATAAATTAAATGAAGACATAACATTGAAAACACTAGCTGTCAAATAAGAATTTAAATATATGGGCAAAGAAAATAATAAATTGTTTCAAGCAAACGATACAGAATATCTCCAATACAAGAGTTCTGAAAATAGACTAGTAGATTTTCAACTAAAATTTTTAGAGTTGGAAGAAATTAATTTTATAATCAAGTTAAGAGACAAAATATGAAGAGCATCTCCTAAGATTTCTACAAAGCCAAGATAAGTGATCATAAAGGCATAATACAGGTAAGTAATATGAGATTTATAGGTTTTATAAAGGAGACAGGATGAAATCAAAAGTCTCACTACCATAGTTTAGAAAATCATGCAAACTGCTGCCACCCATATCCAGAAATATCTGACCCATGGGGCAAGGTATATATTCATAGAATCTATAGATTCTATGGAAATAGATTGGATAGAATTCAGAGAGAGCAACCCCAAGTTTAATTCATTCAACCATATTATAGTCAAGCCTCAGAATTCAACAATAAACAAATCTTTGAAGAACTCAGATGAAGTAACTTCTCATAGGAAGAAAAATATGGGCTTAATGATGTAAAAACAATTGTCATTCCATGAAATATGACCTGGTGATTTTACTCTTGTGTTTATGCTCTGAGGTCATTGACCAAAAGGAAGTCCATATATGTACAAAAGTATTCACAATAACATTATTTGCAGTAGCAAAAAGCTAGAAAGATGCAGTTATTAATTATAAAATGTCTGAGTGCATTGTAATAAATTAATCTAATGCAAACTTATCAAATTTTAAGTCAGAATGGATATGAAGAATTCATAAAAGATGGGAGATTTATTGAACACTTACTAGAAAGTAAGAATAACAGAACAAAACAAAAGTAGACACAATGAGTACTGGGCTATAATTAACAACAATGAGTATGGTGACATAATGAAATATAATACATGAATGATGTAATAAAATAAGGATAATAAAGACAATAAATTATTACCAGGAAGTTACAAGGTTGTAATAAGACAACCATAAAAGGCAATAGTATTTAGGCAGCACATGACATTCAGTATTATCACCAAATAACTGATATTAAAGCATACTTGCTATGTGTCCGTTAAGAAATAGTGAAATTTAAGACAGCAATGTTACATTTGCCTTGAGATTTACTCAATATGCCAAATTGTTTTGCTTAAAAACCATTTTTTAAAAGAAATCATTATGGGCATGGTATGGAGTTGTTAATTAGGAAGTGGCTTCTACTTAAAATATAACACCAAAATATAGATGTCAAATATTTTTATTATGTTATTATAGAATATTAATAGAGCAGCTAACTGGCCCAGTAGTAGTTAGAATGCCAAACCTGGAGTCAGAAAGACTCATTTTCCTGACTTCAAATCTGGCCTCGGACATTTACTAGCTCTCTGACCCTGGGCAAGTCACTTAACCCTGTTTACCTCAGTTTCCTCATCTGTAAAATGAGCTGGAAAAGGAAATGGTAAACTGTTCCAGTATCTTTGCCAAGAAAACCTCAAATGGAGTCGTAAAAAGTTGGACATGGATGAACAACAGAATATTACTAATATTTAATAAAGAATAATCATCACTTCTCCCCCTACCTGAGGAATAATAACACCCTAAGATGAATACAATAACATTATCCAATTAAGGCATACATGATCAGTTCCATTTGTTAAATTTATAATAACGCAGGGATTATTGTGTTTTTTTTTCCTTTTTTTACACTTTGCAGCACTATACAGCAACAATAACTTATATTACATGCCTTTTTCCTGAGGAAGAAAACTTGGTTTAAAATGAAAGCATTCAGCGTTATTTTCTATTCATCTGGCAAAAGTTACCAGTGGTGATTTAAAAAATGGTTGCTTCCAAGTTTATTATAGTAGTAATCATGTATCTCATGAATTCAGCATTTTTTTTAAAGAAGCATAGTGTATTTAAAGTGAGATACTATTTTAGGCGTAATTGGCCTGTGTCTACTTTCATGAGACAGTCTGAATTCATTTAATAAGTTAATTGAATTTGGAAGACAATATGATTGAAAAATAACAAATATTTTTTTTAAGAAAATAACTAATTAGGGGCAGCTAGGTGGTGCAGTGAGTACAGCATGGGCCCTGGAGTCAGGAGGACCTGAGTTCAAATCTGGCCTCAGACACTTGACACACTTAATTAGCTGTGTGACCTTGGGCAAGTTACTTATCCCCAATTTCCCTGCCTTCCCCCCGCAAAAAAAGACTAGTTATTTGAAAATTCTGTGGCTATAACCAAGGTAAAATGGTAGAAAATTTGAAGTTTTATGAATGAAGTAGGAAAAGGATCTATTGATAACTCCAAGAAATGGAGTTATGATTTAACAATTTTATTTATTTCTTCTTTCTGTTCTTTGTTTATTCCCTCCAAAATTTTAAAAATACAGTGCAATGATAATGTTGTAGGTAGGAGTGAGCTGGAACCAATTCTTATCTGTTCTCAAAATCCCATTTCTAAATGTTCAATGTGAAATTGTATACCTCGGAAATTGGCAAATATTACAAATCAGGATATGATTTATTGTTTTGTTGATTTCTAGACTAAAGAAGTTTGTGAACACAATGTCAATGTAGAATAAAATTAAAAGTATCATGTGTAAATATTCTTAATTTTAGAGAGTCAGTTGTTAAACATTTCCCAACACACCCCTGGATATAAGAGAAGTAAGTTGAATTTCAGCTCTAGTGAGATCAATGGTAAGTTTATCCATCTCTATCACCATTACTTTATTCAGATGACATATGAGACTAAAAATATTTGTGCTCCCTACCTCCCATCCACTAAAGTCTTCCTGCTTAAGCATTCAATCAATAAGCATTTTAATAAGTTCCTACTGTATGATAAGTGAGGCAGCTAGATGGCTCAGTTAATAAAGCACTGGACCTTGAGTCAGGAGACCTGAGTGGTGTGACCTTGGGCAAGTCAGTTAACTTATGTTTTCCTTAACCCACTGGAGAAGAAAATGACAAACCACTCTTGTAACTTTGCCAAGAATGATCTCTAAGAATCAGACATGACTGAATGACTGAACAACAACAACAAAATGTGCTAAGTGCTGGAGATGCAAAGACAAGAGTTAATACTCCCTGCCCTCAAGATGCATCCTTTCTCTTTAAGGAGACAACATGTACATATATTATAATTTACAATCAGTATAAAAACAGATATAAGCTACTGTTGGAAGTAAGACACTAGCAAGGGAATTTGGAAAGAATTTACATAGAAAGTTGTCAGTTGAATCTCAAAGGTGACAAAGAATTCTAAGACATGAAGTTAGAGAAGGAAGGCATCACTGATACACAGAATAAGCAGAACAATTAATGGAAAGAGGAGATAGAGTTTTGTTGATTAAAAATAGTAAAAAGGCCGGTTTAACAGAAATGTAGAGTGCATGAAAGCAGTAAGGTGAAGTTAGACTTACAAGGTATGAGGTTGGTTATGAAGAGTTTATAATTGTAAATGGAAAAGTTAATATCTGATCCTAGAAATAACAGATAGGAGTTGAAATTTTTGATTATGAGAATGACAGTCAGATATGCACTTTGGGAAAAAGCATTTTGACCAATCAGTCCTCTGTGAAGAGGAAAAAATAGAGGTGGGAAGAGACTTTTGACAAGGAGACGACCACTTATAGCACAATTATAACAACCTAGGCAAAGCATTCTCTTTCTTTTTGTCAAAATCATCACTATCCTTCTGTCTCATGTTCATAATTTCAGTATTATTCTTGACTCCTGTGTCCTCCTCCCTACGTGTGAAACCAGCAGCCAACTATCGCTATTTTAAGTCTACAAAATATCTTGCTTATGACCTCTTTTGTTCTATTTACATAGCTACCACCTAAGTAAAAATTTTGGGGACATTATGTATAATTCATTTCCAAAACAATTAGTACTTTTTTTAAATACCAAGATGTGAAGACATTCAAAATGAATAAAAAAATTAAGTAAGCCAAACCAATAAAACAATTACACATTGATTACAAAACTGAAATTGAGAAGAATAAAGTTGTGTTTTATATTATTATAAAGATAATTTTGGATAAAAAGAAGAAATGAAGAAATGTATCTTCTTCCTTTCACCAGAAAAGTTGGGAGCTATCAGTGTAAAAAATTGCATAACTTAGTCAATTGGTTTACCTTAACAATTTCTTTCTTTTTCTTATTTTCTTTCCTTCCTTTCTTCCCTCCTCTTTCTTTTTTCTTCCTTTCTTCCTTCTTTCTTCATTCCTTCCTTCCTTCTTTCCTTCCTTCCCTCCTTCTTCCTTTCTTCCCTCCATCTTTTATTACCTCTTTCGTCCCTCATTTTCTTTTTTTGCCCTTGCTTCTTTCCTTGCATACTGAAGATCAAGGAGGTTTGGGAGAGTAGACATATCTGGAAAACTTATCATTAAGAATTCAAAAGTTTGATTAAATAAACAAAATTCATCTCACCCTCTCTCCAAGAAAGAAGAAATAAGTTATATTGGAAAATGTGCTGCTTCTGACTCTGCCACTCTTTTCTCAGACACTAAGTAGCTGTGTGAACCTGCCACGTCACTTATCCTTTATATGTCTTTGCTTCTTCACTTATAAATTGAGATGGGCTATATGATCACCATGCTTCCTTTGAGCATTAAAGTTTTTATGATATTTTCTCTAATTGAAAACATATCACCCTAATTATGGTACTACCTTATAATTATGTAGCTCTTAGTATTTTTCAAAGCACTTTCCCAAACATTAACACATTTAGTCCTTACAATAGGCCTGTGTAATATGGAGAACAGGTATTATTGTCCACGTTTTATGCAAGAGGAAAGTAGGGCAAAGAGGTTAAGTGCCTTCTCTAAAGTCGCAAACTAATTGTTTGTCCTTTGTTTTCAAAGACAACCAATGAAATCACTGAGTGATGTCTTGCCTTGTGCATGAATTGGATTTAGGTGAGGCCTCACTCTTTCTTCCAGAGTCATCAAAGTCCAGAGGCAGGACAAAAGTATGAATGACTGGTTATGGCCTGGGATACAATGGATGACCTTGGTGTCTTCAATATCTGACCAAGCTATGAGGGCTCCTCACTACCTACTTTAACCACTTTGATGACCATTAGAACAAATTGTTCTCATTTACTCCTTCTGCCAGGGTAAGTGTTCATATTCTTGGGGGAGAGACACATTCCCCAACTCACAATGTGTTTGAGGGCTGTAGGTTATCCTCAAGTTGGCTTAGCCCATCTGCTGAAATGGTTTACTGGGGTGTGGCCACTGTACATCTAACAGTTTCTTGGAACCACAGGTGAGAATTGGGTGACAGGTGGACACCAAAGTTGGCTGAGCAGCCACGAAAAGTTCTCAGCAAGCCATCACACCAGAGGTGCTAGTCCTCCCTGAGCACCCTGTAAACCCCTCAAACTAATTAGTGACACAATGAAAAGAAGAATGTAGGTTTTAATTCCTAGTCTTGTACTCTTTCAACATGACTTTCATGACTTTTGGAATTCTCAAAAGAATTTGGTCCCTTTCAAGATTTAAATAATATATGATCCAATAAAGGTTAGAGGTTTGATTGGTAGCATTAAATGGAACAAATGTATAGGTTTTGGTCACACCTGAAATCAGATACGGAAATATGATTGTTGGAATGGAGGAGCATTTATTATTAGGAAGAAGGGAGATAATCTTTTCAGGTTGTCAGGTATAATTCAATATAATGGCAAGCAAAGCAGAACTTTTTGTTTTTGCTCTTTTTTCTTTTGGAGTTCTAGTTCTCAGCACTAAGGCAACCAAGTGCCTTTGATAGAGTCTTGCTTTTATTTGAATCAAGATTCTTTGATTGAATCAAGAGTCTTTGATGATTTGCTTAAGTCACAAGAAAGCCTAAGTCACATGAGTTTGTGTCACATGGTTGTGACACCCTCTGACCCCTCTGAGGTTAGCACTTTGCTTTGGGGCTCATTCATTGAAAGAGTGTTGGTGTGTAGACTCTGGGTAGCCATTAAGGAACCCCCTGGCTTTGAAAACTTAGATGTTGGTGCTTCTCTCTCTGGTAACTATGTATTTATTGCTGTGGTTAGACAGGAGCCTGTCTGTAGATTTGTGTGATTTTCTCTGTAATTTGTGTTTGTATTTGCTCTGAAGTTGCTCTGAAGTTTTTCCCCCTGAACTAAGTGAATGATACAAGTATGGTTAATTAAAGTAAGATTGTTAACCTCTTAAAGTAGTTTTCCTTAGAAAAACAGATCAAAGAATATGTGCTAGCAGCCCTCCTGTGTGCTGGTGTTTTTGACCTTATACCTCCACAGCAGCTGCAAGCAGCATTGTTGTTACATTCACATCCCAAAATGTTAACTTAAGTAACTTAAGTTTCCTTACAGGTGATTAACAGCTTTAAGTTTGGCTAGATTGAGAAATGTCTATGATTACCCTTCGATTTCACATCTCCTGAGAAATTACCCACGTATATTTTATATTACATCATTATACACTTGATTATTTGTGCTCCTCTTTGTTGTTCTGAATTGCCTGTTTGTTCCAGTAGCATTCACACAATATCAAATGAATTAGAGAAAACCCCTCAGAACTTTTGCTATATCCATTGTGGTAAATTTATGTGATAGCTTGGACAAAAGTTCCAAATATTGACAGGCATGGATGGGTGTGTCAGCAGTCACCTGTCACCTGCATCTTTGTAGGAAATATGAGGGAATTTCACCACATATAGTGATACTCCTTCAGTTCCCAACCTCACAGTTCCTCAACCTACATTTTAAATTACTTTCTTCTTTACCCCTCCTCAGTCACAATGCAAAAATGCTCCATATACATGATCACAAATTCACTGCTTCAGTGGTCATAAACCTTCAAATTGCTTTATTTGGTTAAAATCTAATTTGCAATCCCACCTTCTTGCCTTCCAAAATCAAACCCAGTTTTTCCCCCTATATGTGACCTGTAATTCCTGCACCCTTCACGTCTTTTCCACATTATCATCTTTACACTAACTACACACTCTTTCTTTCATCTTAACCCATTGGTGAACCAGTTCAATTCTACACTATTTTATTTTTTGAGTCCCTTTTACCTTTATCATGTCACCAACTATTCCATCATATGGCTGAGCCATGGATCTTTCACACAAATTGATGCCTTCTCTCTACTCACATGCTACTGAATGAAGCTGAAGAAAAATCATGAAACCATGCTGACTAGGTCCACTATAAAATTATTTTATACTTCCTCTGTCCCAGAGCTGCTTCAAGACAATCCTTTTACACCACCTCCCCAATGAACTTACTATCCCACTCAGCAAATCAGCTTATTCTAAATCTTTTTTATCCCTCCTTAGACCTCCTACAGCTTTGCCTTCCCCCACCCCCACCCTCTCACCTGAGTACTTTGGGTTATACTTAACTGGAAAAAAATAAACCCATTACCAAGATCTCTCTCTTCTCCTTTTCTCCTCATTTCGCTTCAACTATGCTCCTTCTTCTATTTTCTCTCCTTTCACTTCTGTCTAATGTGAATAGGTAGTTCTTCTGGCTAAGGCAATCCCATCTATATGCTCAAGTAATCCCATTTCATGTTTTTCCTAGTATATTGCATCTTACTTCATCCTTATTCACATTTATCCTTTGTCTTTCTGCAACTATTGGCTTCTTCATTACTGCCTACAAACATGCCCAAATCTCCCCCATCTTGAAAAATGATCACTCAATCCATCTATTCCCAATAACAATTCTCCCATAACTCTCCTGCCATTTGTGACAAAACTCCTAGGCGATCTATACCACTGTCTGTACTACCTCTCCTTTTAGTCTCTTTGTAACTCTCTATAATCTAGCTTCCAACTTCATCATTCAACTGATAATGTTAACAAGCCATCCCCTAATTGCCAAATTTGATGGCCTTTTCTCAGTCCTTATCCTTCTTGACCTCACTGCAGTCTATGACACTTTTGATGACTGTCTTCTTACTATACTAAGTTTTTGTGACATTACTCTCTTGGTTCTTTTTTTTTTCTATATCCTGACTTTTTTCTCAGTCCCCTTTGCTGGATCTTCATCTAAGATCATGCCCAGAAACCATGGTTGTCCCCTGGGTTCCGTCTGTTATGGTAATTAGGGTGGGACCTTTTTTTACTGTCTTCTCTTTTAGAATGCTGAGGCAGTCAAGTACCTTTGATGAGTTTTGCTTTTCAAATGTAATGGCAAGCAAAGTGGATTTTTTGTTGTCTTTGTTTTGGAGTGCTTCTCAGCACTAAGGAATCTTTGATTGAATGGGGAGTCTTTGATGGCCTGCTTAAGCAAGGGAAAGCCTAGTTCACATAGGTTTGAGTCATGTGGTTATGATGCCCTTTGACCCTGAAGAATTATATATATATATATACATACATATACATATACATATATACTCTGAGGTTAGCATTTTGCTTGGGGTTCACTCATTGGAAGAGCGTTGGTGTGGAAACTCTGGGTAGCCCCCTGGCTTTGAAAACTGAGATATTTGTGCTTCTCTCTCTGGTAATCATGTATTCATAGCTTTGGTCAGGTAGCTAAAAGCCTGTCTGTTGATTTGTGTTATTTGTTCTGTTTATATTTTCTCTGTTTGTAATTTCTGTTTGTATTTGCTCTGAAGTTCAGAGTGCCTGCTTTTCCCCCTGAACTAAGTGAATGATATATGTATGTTTGATTAAAGGGAGATTGTAAACCCTTTAAAGCTGCTTCCTTAGGAAAGAAATTCAAAGGACCTGTGCTACAAGCCCTCCTATGTGCTGGTTTTATTGGTCTTGCACAGCCATAGTAGCAGCAAGTAGCCTTGTTGTTATACCATCCTGGATCTTCTTCTCTTTTCCCTTTATACTATTTCATTTGGTAGATTCATCCATTTTCATGGATTCAATTGTCATCTCTAGCCCGATGATTTTCAAATTTGCTTATCCAGCCCTAACCACTCTAATTGCCTATTAGCCATCTCAAAATGAATGCTCAATGGACATTTTAGATTCAGTGTGTCAAAAATAGAATTTATTCTGTCTTCCTCTAAAACCTCCACCATCCTAGAATTGTCAGTTTCCTATCTTTCTACCCACAGTATAGCTTGCCAAGAAATCCATTATTGCTGGTTTCGGGGCAGGCAGCAAAAGAAAGAGCCTTGCAAATTCTGATTCTTATAAAGATTATTAGAATAATCATCACCGGTTCTGCAAAGCTTCACAAATGCCATATCAGATAAAGTGATGGATTTGGAGGAATTCTAAATTCTTCCGTTGATACAAGACACAGCGCTAACCTCATAATATCATAATTTAAATCCCACACTTAATACTTAAAACCTTTTTAAACTTGAGTTTTTCTCATTTCTTAAAAAAAGGCAGGGGGGGGAGTGAGGATGGGATATAATCAGATGGTTTCTGAGGTTTCCAGTTCTAGATCCATGATCTAACTATGTGACCATAGTCATGTCACATAACCTCTTGTTCCTTACTTTGTTTTTCATCTATAAAGTGAAGATAATATCTCTAACATCTACCTCAAAGGATTATTGTGAGGCTTTATGTAAAGTGTTTGCTGAATTATATAGTTGTTATTAAGTGTTATTGTTATTACTGGAAACCATTTTGAAATATTTTCTTGAGAATAAATATCTATATAATACCAAGCGTTATGATGTTCCCCAAGGCCTCAGCACTCCTAATGAGTCAGTCATGGGAAATGCACAACAAAACAATAGGTTAGGTTAATAGCCTTATGGGACAAACTGAAAAGAGTCTTGGGATGTTTTGTTTTGTTTTGATTAATGTTTAATGAAACATAAATAGCTCAAGATTATGATGGGAGAGAGAAAGAGAGAGAGAGAGAGAGAGAGAGAGAGAGAGAGAGAGAGTTATAAGGACAGAGACAGAGTCAAAAACAAAGACAGATTCTCTAACAATAGACCAAAATTTGAGATTTCAGCCCTACCCAAGACTCCTTTTATTAATTCAAAATATTTTAAGGTATGCATAGGCATTCTAAATAGACCTTGCCCTCTATTTACAACTTTATTCACTTACCTTGCATTGTACTCACTTTTATCATTTGCACAGTGAAAGTCCATGGCTTCTTTTCCAACTCTGAATCATATGACCCTATATTTCAATAACATCTTACAGACACTCAGTATTTTCATAGTAAAGTAGGCTTTAGGAGAATAGAGGATATTCAATTACTAAGTCATCTTTCAAAATGCTAATTAATGAAGACACTGATAGTTGTTCAGTCATTTAGTAACATCAGGCAAATTTTTGTCCTCTGGTATCTAAAATTCAGACAACTAATACATTTCTTTGTATCATGCCATGGTAGTTCAGAAAAAAAAAAAACAGTGAAGTGAATAGCAGGTCTACAATTCATACCTAGGTCATTGAACTTCAAATTCAAGTAACTTTTCTCCTATGCCAAGCTGACTCAGAAAACTCACATTTTTATAGGAAGCACTGTAGATAAAGAATAATCTGGACCTAAAATTAATTATAAAGAGGAAGTAGGTAGAATTAATTTGCAAGATTATATAGAAATTTTAGTGATTAATCAGTGCTTCTCTGACAGAAAAGCTCATCTTTTCAACATGACAAATTTATTGTTAAACTAAATGGTCACAGATCACTGAAAGTGTTCATCTTTGAGTAATCAAAATACGTACTAAGAGGACAATAGTGTGGTGCATGATGATTGTGTTTCCCTGGGTATGATATCCATGGTGACCTGCATGCAAAAAGACATCCCAGTATGACCAGTAAAAAATATATGAATTCAAGTAATCAGAGCAAAATTAGAAGTTTGTGTTTTGCACTGACAATTATTTAATTTTAATATGTTTTTTAACCTTCTGTTTTTGTTTTCTACAGTTTGAGTTCCAAATTCTCTCCTGCCTTCAATCCCCTGACCACTCACTGAGAAGGTAAACAATTTGATAAAGGTGATACACGTGGAGTAGTACAAAAGATATTTTATATTATTCATGTTGTGAAAGGACACACCACCAACAAAAAAACAAGATATAAAAAAAAAAATAAAACTATGATTTGAACTGCATTCTGATTCCATCCAGACTTCCTCTGGAGGTGGATAGCATTTTTCATCATTGATCCTTCAGAATTGTCTCAGGTCGTTGTGTTGCTGACAATAGCTAAATGATTCACAGTTGATCATTGTACAATATTGTTGTCATTGTCTATAGTGTTCTTCTTATTCTGCTCACTATTTCATATCAGTTCATGTAAGCCTTTCCAGGGTTTTTCTGAAAGCATCCTGCTCATTATTTCTTGTAACACAATAGTATCCCATCACAATCATGTACCACAATGTTTTAAGCCACTCTTTAGTTAATGTTCTTCTTCTCAGTTTCCACTTCTTTCCTCCTCCCACCCCTACCCCCTAAAAAGATTTGCTATAAAATTTTTGGTCATACAAGTCTTTTACCTTTTATTTTTAGTTTCTTTGGGATGCAGACCTAGTAGTGGCATTACCAGGTCAAAAGCTATAGTTTTGCAGCCCTTTGGGCAGAGCTCTAAATTGCTCTCCAGAATGGTTGGAACAATTCACAACTCCAACAATGCATTACTGTCCCAATTTTGCCATATCCTCTCCAACATTTGCCACTTTCCTTTTCTGTCATGTTAGCTAATCTGAAAGTGTGAGGTGGTGCCTAAGAGTTGCTTTAATTTACATTTCTCTAATCAGTAGTGATTTAGGGCATTTAAAAAAAATATAACTATAGATAGTTTTGTTTTCTTAGCTGAAAAATACATGTTCATATTTTAACCATTTATCAACTGGAGAATGATTCGTAGTCATATATTTTACTCAGTTTCCTATGTGTTTGAGACATGAGACCTTCATCAGAGTAACCTGCTACAATTCCTCCCACTTCAGCTTTCTGTTTTCCTTCTAATCTTAGCTGTATTGCTTTGCTAATGAAAAAAATATTAATTAATGTAATGAAAATTATCCATTTTACATCCCACGATGCTCTCTATCTCTTGCTTGGTCAAAAATTCTTCCCTTATCCATTTTTGTCCATTTTTGATCTCTATAGTATAAGGTGTGAAATGTTGGTCTAGACCTAGTTTCTGATTAATTGCTTTCCAGTTTTCCCAGTACTTTTCAAAGGTTTTCTTACTTTACATTTTACTAGTCTCTCCTTTGATTTTCAGGATTTCCAACTTGGTGTTTAATTTTGGATTTTAATTTGTGTTTTTTTCCAGTTTTTTTAGTTGCATGTCCAATTCATTGATCAGTTCTTTCTCTATTTTATTGATGCAAGCTTTTAGAGATATAAATCTCTCCCTAAATATTGCTTTGGTAGCATCCCATGGATGTTTGTATGTTGTGTTATTTTGGTTGATTCTTTAATGAAATTATTATTTTTATGATTTGTTCTTTTACCCACTCATTCTGTGGGATTAGATTATTTAGTTTCCAAATAATTTTAATCTTTCTTTCCACAGTCATTTGTTGAAGTAATTTTTATTGTATTTTTACTTGAAAAGGATGCATTTAATATTTCCACTTTTCTGCATTTGATTGTGAACTTTTTATGCTGTCGTACATGATCAATGTTTGTGTACATAGGTACTGTTGAGAAAATGTTATATTCCTTTCTATGCCCATTCTATTTTCTCCAGAAATCTATCATATCTAATTTTTCTGAAATTTGATTTAGCTCCTTCACTTTTTTGTTTATTTTTGGTTAAATTTATTGAATTCTGAGAGGGGGGATTTGAGGTCTCCCACTGATAGACTTTCTCTATTTCCTCCTGTAACTCATTTAATTTTTTTTTAAAGATTTTGGATGCTATACCATTTTTTGTGTGTAAGTTTAGTATTGATATTAGTTCATTGTCTATGCTACCTTTTAACAAAATCTAGTTTCCTCACTTATCTCTTTTAACTAGGTCGATTCTGCTTTGTCTGACATCATGATTGCTACCTCTGCTTTTTTTTACATCATCAGACCCTTACCTTTACTCTTTATAAGTCTTTCTGCTTCAAGTGTGTTTGTTGTAAATTATATATTGTATATTAATCAACTCTGCTATCCACTTCCATTTAATGAGTGAGTTCATCCTCTTCCCATTCACAGTTATAATTACTGTGTATTTTCTTCCATCCTGTTTCCCCCTCTTTTCCTTCCATCCTATTTCCCTCTCTTTTCCTTCTGTCTCTCTCCTTTCACTCTTCTCACAAGTGTTTTGATTCAGATGACAACCTCCCGCTATTGACCCTTTTTTCTATCAGCTTCTCCTCTCCTGCTTTTTCTGTACCTCCCTATGGGTTAAGATAGATTTCTCTACCCAACTATCTATGTATGTTATTCCTTCTTTCAGACAATTCTGGTGAGAGTAACATTACTCATCCCTCCCCCCCATCTTCTTTTTTACCATTGTAAACACTTTTTCATGCTTGTTTTATGTGAGATAATTTACCCCATTCTACCTCTCAATTACCCCTTTTCTTAGTTCATTCCTCTTTCTCATCACTTTTTTTGTTACTGTTTTCTTTTTGCCTCATCCAATGATAGTCAATTCACATTCATGCCTTTTTCTCTATATAAATTCCCAACTTCCCTAATAATGATAAAGTGCTTGGGAGTTATATCTTTCATTTTCTGATGAAAGAATGTAAAAAATTTAACCTTATTGAATCTCTTATGATTTCTCTTTTTTGTTTATCTTTTTGTACTTCTCCAGTCTTATATATGAAAGTCAAATTTTCTATTCAGCTTTGATCTTTTCATCAATAATTCTTTAAAGTCTTTTAATTCATTATACACATGCATGCATGTATGTATATGTGTGCATACATATATCATACATAATGAATATGAATTTATGCTATACGTATTTTATATATACATGTACACACATACATATACTCTACATATGCTATCTATCTATATCTATCTCTATCTCTATCTTTTTATCTTTCTATCTGTCTGTCTATCTAATTTCTCCTGAAGAATTTTGCTCACTTTTGCTAATTAGGTGATTCTTGATCAGTGGCAACCTAGCTCCTTAGCTGTCCAGCATATCATATTCCAAGCCCTCTGATCCTTTAATGTAGAAGCTACTTAATTTTGTGTTATGCTGACTGTGACTTTACAATAGTTGAATTATTGTTCTCAGGATGCTTGAGGTATTTACTTCCCTTGACTTGGGGGGTTCTGGAATTTGGTTATAATATTCCTCAAGGCTTTCATTTTGGAATCTCTTTCACAAGTTGATTGGTGGATTTTTTTGATTTCTATTTTACCCTCTGATGCTAGGATATTGGGGCAGGTTTCTTAAAATATGATAACTAGGCTTTTTTTATCATGGCTTTCCAATAGTCTAATAATTCTTAAATTATCTCTCCTCAATCTATTTCCCAGATCAGTTGTTGTTCCAATGAGATATTTCATATATTATTCTATTTTTTCATTCTTTTATTATTTTTTGTTTCTTGATGTCTTTCAGTGTCATTGGATTGGCCTTCTCCAAGCCTAATTTTTAAGGAATTATTATCTTAAGTGGAATTTTGTATCCCCTTTTCCATTTGGCCAATTCTAATTTTTAAGGAGTTCTTTTCTTCAGTGAATTGTTGTAATTTTTTGTATATCATTTTCTATTTGGCCCATCGTGCTTTGTAAAGAATTCTTCTCTTGAGGGGATTTTTTTGGGCCTCTTTTCTCATATTGTCTATTCTGGTTTGTAAGGTGTTATTTTCTTCAGTATTTTTTGTGCTTCCTTTACTAAACTGTTAACTCTTTTTTTCATTATTTTCCTGCATCACTGCATCTCTTTTCCCGATTTTTCTCTACAATTCATATTTCTTTCTTTAAATATTCAAGTTATGTTAACTATGGTGCTTTTTCTGGATCTCATAAATTTTGGTGTGTTATTTCTTTATCATCATTTTCTTTAATAAAATTGTTGTTTATATGATTTGTTTTTTGATTCACCCTTTTTTTAAAACTTTGTTGTATTATATTTACCTTATAGATTCAGGGGAGATGCATTTGAAATGAAATCAAGAACCAATGTGAGAAATGCGAAGCAAAATATTACACTTTCTTTCAAAAAAAATCTCATTAACTTTTTTCCCTTAAGAATCCCTTTGCATGTGTACAAGGAGCCCATGAGTTTTTTTTTTAATTTCCCTTCACATGCTTGATACTTCAATTTCATGTGCAACAAACAAAGACCTTATGAGAATAATGTAATCCTGAAGTTAGTAAATAAAAAGGACTGAAGTTTTCTCTTTCAAAGAAATGAGTTCACTGCAGTCTAATGTGAACCTTTCCTTATGCCCAGTCTTCCTTTGAATACAGACAAGCAATGTCTGCATAATCCAAAGACAGCCTGTGTCCTCATGAGTCTATAACACTATTCGTTCTCTATCATGTCATATCCAAAATCTCCGGTTTATCTTGTTTTCTTCTGGCCTCACTATTTACCAATATATATTTTTGATTTATTTATTTTATAAATAGCTTTTTGAGAGGAAGGTAGCTATATATTCATTCTTGAGTTTAGGTCATCATCAAAAATGTCACTTCCATTTAACTGGGAATGCGAAAAATGCTTTGCAAAGATGGTTCAAAACAACCTATTTGGCTCCTCTAGAAACAATCAAAATCCTTCATATAATTTTGAATTTTCCTTTCTGAAGGTGAACTAGATCAAAAAGCTACATGATGGAGTCACAAAAGCTCTGTAGTTAGAGACAGAGTCCATCAGATATAATCCTGGCTCTATATCTTACTGTATATCCAGCCTTACAGGAGTCAATTGATAAATTGGCCCTTGCTTTCTTCATTGTTAAAACAATGAGGTGGAAAATCTAGATAATCTTTAAGGTCCTAATAATTATAAATCCTCTTTACTTTTTTAAGTAATATAGACAGTTTTAGCTAACTGAATTCTATATCAATGAGTCTTACTATATCAATGAGTCCTTTTTAAATCAGGGGTTATTAACATTTTTTGTATGTACTTTGGACCTCTTTGCTGTTCTGAAGAAGCTTCTAGATATTTTCTTAGAATTATAGTTTTTAAATAGTCAATGTTAACATTTAATTTTCAGTTAGAGGTTAGTGAATTTAAAGATGTGTTCACCTCCCCCCGCCATTTTAGTTCTATTAGTCAAGTGTTCTTTGGATACCCACTTTAAAATTCTTATTAAGCATCTTCCAATCCTAATGACTATTTAAAAATTCAATTGCATGATTTTTCTCTAATTTTTATACCATTTAAAATAACCAACATTCAGAGTGTGTTAAACATAAAGAAGACAAAGTTTTGTTTTTTTTTAAAAAGAAAAAAAAACAATTGACATTGCAAACTTGGTCTAATCACTTGGATTATCAGAACGTTAGTTTATATTTAGGTAAATTCTGCAAATAACACTTACTTCTCCATCTAAAGGAATTTGGCAGAATGATTAACATAAACCACATTTATTTATCTGTCTATTTCTTAGCATTGACTTAATCAAAGGAAGGCTCCCTATGCTCAAAAATGATTACTATGATTATTATTGTTAAAATTTTAGAACCAAACTCTTTCTCCTTTTCAAGTTATTCCCAGCTTAATAACATATCCTCAGAACCTATGTAGGAGAGAAAATATTCCTTTTCTATCTTTCCTATTATGGGTGAAACTGAACTACTGGTCTCCTCTTAAATCCGTGGAGAACTTCTTTCCCAAAGAAATTGGACTATTGCTCTAAGGATTGCAAAATCTAGATGAATAATCACCAGCTACCATACATACAAAAATTCAGTTTCTCCAAAAGTAAAAGTTCTCTAGAGGAAGATTTCAGTTTGATGTGAGGGGGCAAAAGCCTAGAATTTTAAAAGATATTTATCTAAAAATAGGCACAAATGGCCAGTTATTCCCTACCTAACTTGAGAATTTCATGAGGAAGAAAGAAAATTACTGTGGGAGAGGAAATTCTCTTTCAGGAGCAGATGAAATTAATGGTTACTGAAGTCATTTCCAAACTGGGATTGGGTCATTTTATGATCTTAAGAGCTGCTATTTTATGAAATCATCAGTAGTTCCATTGTTGCCTCCTCCTATTCTATTTACTTAGAAACTAAGCTATAGAAGTCATAATTCTGAAGAAATGAGGATTAATTTTTGTTTTCTCTGTAGAACTAGATAATTTTTTTAAAAATAATTTTGATCTAACTTGAATATTTTGTTTCCCTCTATGGGCAAGTTAATTGCTAAATTTCCAGAAGGCTTCTAGCTGGCAGCAATACTCAGTAAATAATCTTGTTTATTTGGAGAAATAATTAGATGAATATTGTAGAAATAATCTGGACAAAATGACAGTAGCACATAGAACAATTTAACCTTCCTTTAAAGCATCTGGTATTACTTGGGATCTGAAAGAAACATCATACCAGATGACCTGGGCCTGATAGTTTCATGTTTTTATAGTAGAAGGTGGCATCATTGATTTAATAAAAGCTATGCTGGTTAAAAAGATGTAACAATGGGCTTATTAAGGTTTTTTTTTTTGCTAGGATTTTTAAATTCTCATTTTGTTTTATTTTTATCAGTTACAGGTAAATTTTTTAATATTTTTTTTAATTTTGACTTCCAAATACTCTCACTTTTTCTTTGTCCCTTTTGAGAAGGCAATTTGATATAGTGACACATGTCCAGTCATGCAAAACATATGTCCATATTAGCTGCATTGCAAAAGAAAACAGACAAAAAAAAGTTTAAAATAGTATCATGTGATCTCCATTCAGACTCTACCAGTTCTTTTTCTGGAGGTGAATTGCATTTTTCATCATACATCTTCTGAAATTGTCTTAGTTGATTGTATTGCTAAGAATTGTTAAGTGATTTTACAATTGATCATCATACAATATTGCTATTATGATATACATTGTTCTTCTGCCTGGCTCACTTCACATCAGTTCATATAAGCCTTCAGAGGTTGTTTTTTTTTTTTTCTGAAAGCATCCTGATTGTCATTTCTTATAGCACAAAGTATTCCATCACAATTATATAATACATTTTGTTCAGCCATTCCCCAGTTTATAGGCATTCTCTCAATTTCCAATTCTTTGCCACCAAAAAAAGAGCTGCTATCAATATTTTGGGACATGTAGATCCATTTCCTTTGTCTTGGATCTCTTTGAGATATAGACTTAGTGGTGGTATTGCTGGTTCAACAAGTATACAGAGTTTTGTAGTAACTTCAATATAGTCCCCATTGTTTTCCAGAATGGTTGGATTAGTTGACAAATCCACCAATAGTGTATTAGTATCCCACTTTTTCCACATCCCCTCTAGCATTTGTCATTTTTAAATGTCATGTTAGCTAATTCGATATGAGGTGGTATTCCAGAGTTGTTTTAATTTGCATTTCTCTAATCTATAGTGATTTAGAGTATTTTTCATGACTATAGATAACATTGATTTCTTCTGAAAACTGTCTGCTCATATCTTTTGACTATTTATCTGGTACTATAAAATATTGGGTTTTGCTAGTTTGATTGGCATGACATAGAATAAATAAAATAATTTATGTAGAATCATTTTTATTATATTGGCTCAGCTTGCCTATGAGCAATTAATATTTCTTAGTTTTTTAGACCTGATTTTACTTGTGTGAAAAGTGTTTTATAATTGTGTCCATATAGTTTCTGTGTTTGTTTAGGCAGACAGCCTCCCAAACATTTTATATTATCTACAGTTATTTTGAATGAAATTTCTCTTTTTATCCCTCCCTTCCAGACTTTCTTGGTAATATATAGGAAATGCTGATGATTTATGTGGGTTTATCTTATTTCCTGCTATTTTGCTGGAGTTGTTAATTATTTCATCTAGTTTTTTAGTTGATTTTATGTGATTCAATAAGTATGCTATCATATCACCTACAAAGAGTGTGAGTTTTGTTTCCTTATTGCCTATTCTAATTTCTTCCATCTAGTTTTCTTCTCTTACTGCTAAAGGTAGCATTTCTATTCCAATATCGAATAATTTGGAAAGTAGAAAATCCTTGCCTCACCCCTTTTATTGGGAAAATTTCTGATTTCTTCCGATTACTAATAATGCTGTCTAATGTTTGAGGTAGATACTATGTATCATCTTTTTTAAAATTTCATTTATTTCATTCTGTACTTGAGAAATAAAACAAGCATTTTCATATAGTAGAATAGGAAAAAGTGTACATGACACTATAAATCTATTATGTATAACTTGACATTCCTTTTACATATATAATGAAGTTATCATGTAACTTTTATTTTATTTTCCTTCCCTCTGTTCTCCCAGTACATGTGTGTGTGTGTGTGTGTGTGTGTGTGTGTGTGTATATATATATATGTATATGTATGTATGTAAAACCATTCTATACATATTTCTAATTATCATTTCTTTCTCTAGGTGCAGATATGTCCTTTGTAGTCAGTGTGGGTATTTATAATAGTCAAGATGACTTAGTCACTCAAAGTTGTTAACACAATATTGTTGTTACTCTATACAACATTCTCTTGACTCTGTTCACGTCACTCTTCGTTATTTCATGCAAGTCTATTCATGTTTTTCTAAGATCATTGAGCCATCATTTCTTATAGCACAGCAGTGTTCCATCACAATTATATACCACAACTTGTTCACCAATGTTGGATTCAAGGTATAGTGTGTCCAGCTGTGGCTGACAGACCAATATGAGTCTGGAATACACTGCCACAGTTTGGGCACAAATAGCCTAGGTGAACATTTGGGGTGGAGATGTCTCTAAATTTGCCCATCTCCTATTTTTTCTTTCTTCTTCCTTCCTTCCTTCTTCTCTTCCTTCTCTCCTTCCTTCCTTACTTTCTTCCTTTCTTCTTTCCTTCCTTCCTTCTCTCCCTCCTTTTTTCCTTCCTTCCTTCCTTCAAATGGAAACGATTCCATTTCCTGCCATGGCATTGGTAGACTGTCCAGGTTTCATAGGCATACAACAATGAGCTTAGCACAATGGTAGTTTGATAGGGAGTCTAATACCTCTTCTCTTCCACAGTTTCCTTCAGAGCTCCCAAACACTGAGCTAATTCTGGCAATGCATGCCTCAACCTCATTATCGGTGTGTACATCCCTGGAAAATATATTGCCAAGGTAACTGAACTTATCCACACTATTTAAAACTTCTCCATTTGCTGTTACCAATGGTTCCAGATGTGGGTGGTGTGGTGCTGGCTGGTGGAGATCCTATGTTTTCTTGCTGTTAATTGTTAGGCCTGACAGCACAAGCAGCAGAAAATTGATCCATACTTCATTGCATCTCAGCTTCAGAGGTTTCATTCAGTGCACAGTCATCTGTGAACCAGATTTTTAGCGGCAATTTGCCAAGTCCTTGAGTGATCAAGTCAAGGGTATTACTTGTTACAGATTAGGGTGGCCTGGTCTAATTTTAACCCTGTCCAAGTCTTTCCTGGGCTAAGGGAAAACTTTGTTTTGGAAACTCAGGCCTAATGCTCCTAATTCAAGGAGGGTCTTGACTGTGTCCTGCCTGAACCAACTCATCAGGTTATCATATTGTGTTCAATTTGGTCCCATGTTATTTGGTCATATCTATGTTTAATCACAAACTTACAGATATTCACGCAGTTTCTATGTTCTCAGAGAGCCTTTGGATTAAGTCAAGGTGACCACCAGGAAGATTCCATCACTGCTTACCATAATTGTCAATAGTGAGAAGAAACAACAAATTTTGAAATAATTTTAGAAAGAAATCTATTTGGTAGAGGAGGAAATTTGGAAGAAGGCATCTTCTCTAATCTCTGTAAAGGTTATATTATGTAGAATTTCAGAGAAGAATACCAGTAAAAGAACCATATGAAACAGTTTAGTTATTTTCTTTTTTTTTAGAAAAGGCAGTTTCCAGGCAAGGTCCCTTAACGTGTATATCAGTAGGCATAAACATTGAAATTAAGGTCTACTGAGATGTAAACATAAACATTCAAATGTGGGGAACCCAAAAGTTTAAAAAGATTTGTCCAGCACTAAAATTTGAAAGCATTGCTTCTGTAGCACTCAGCTTTCCTTAAAGTCCAACTTTCCCAGTCATGGAAAATCTGGGCAAAAAAAAGGAGAGACATTACTTTGGGATAAAGGTCCATCTAGTCAAAGCTATGTTTTTTTCCAGCATGTACCAAAATAATGTCTCTCCCTTTTTGCCAGATTTGCCATAGCTTTTCCCCCAAGGAGCAAGCATCTTTTAATTCTATGGCTGCAGTCTTGTCGGAAGTGATCTTAGAGCCCAATAATATTAAATCTGACACTGCTTCTATTTCTTCTCCCTCTGTTTGGCAAGAGGTGCTGGGGCCAGTTGCCATGATCTTTGTTTGTTTTTTTTTAATGTTAAGCATCAAGGCAGCTTTTAGCTCTTCTCTTTTATCCTCATCAAAAGACTTCTTAATTCTTCTTCACTTTCTGCCATCAGAGTGATATCATCTGTATATGTGATATTGATATTTCTCCTGGCAACCTTAATTCTGGCTTTTGATTTGTCTAGCTTGGTATTTCTTATGATGTACTCTGCATAAAAGTTAAATAAATAAGATGAAAATATACAGTTTTGTTGTATTCTTTTTCCAGTCTTAAACCAATCAATCAGTTGTTCTATATTTGGTTCTAACTATTGCTTCCTGACCTACATACAGGTTCCTCAGCAGACAGGTAAGATGATCTGGTACTCCCATTTTTTTTCTTGAAAACTTGCCACATTTTGTTGTAATCCACACAGTCAAAGGCTTTAGTGTAGTCAATGAAGCAGAAGTAGATTTTTTTTTTTCTAGACCTCCCTTCATTCTCCATCATCAACCAATTGCTGACAATTTGGTCTCTAAATCTTCTGCCTCTTAAAAAAACTAGTCTGCACTTCTGGTAAATCTTGCTTCACATATTATTGAAGTCTAACATCCTGTGGTAAGACCTCTGCAAATCCCTGGCCTAGGTCTTGCTTAAGTGTTGCTGAGTTTCAGTAGATTGCTTCTGGATTCAGTCACCGTTAGTTCACTGGGATGTTCACATGTTCAGAGGGAAAGAACTGTTGGCTGTCCTTTTCTCTGAGTCCCCTGACCTGGTTATTCCACTGCAGGATTCATGTTAGCCTAAAAGGTAGAACCAAGTCACTATTCTGCTCCTAGACTCAGAGCCATATAGCTACATTTCCATATTTTTTTCCTTACTTGGTAGTCAGTTAGGGACTTACTCTCTCACTACCATTCCTCTTGGTACCTGGAACTGGGTAATGGATGATTGAATTACCAAATGGCACTTATTCCTACAGCAGCATCACTTAATGGATCCCCTGGAATCTTTTCTGTGCTTTCTGTCCAGGTGCTGTCTCTCAGCCCCCTTTTCTATTCCTGGGGACTGTAATTTTCCCCTCCATATGCTCCTGACCATCCACAGCCCCAAAATCTATAGATCTCATAACCCTCACTTGGGGAAAAATGATTCACTGTGATTTTCCTTGCCTTTCTCAATCAGGATTTGGTCTGGTGAGTTACCTAAATTTTTGTAAAGAAGGCTCTAGGTAATCATCCTTCACCTTAATTCTACCCCATAGCTTGTTAGTGACAATTGAGCAACTCTTCTTTAAGTAATTGAGATAAACCTATGTGGTAAATCTTCAATGCCTCTATAAAGTTCATAATATACTTTGTTTTGGGAAAATATCCCCCTTATGAAGCTAGGCTAATAAGGTTATATTATTTCTATTATTTACCCAATTCATGTTTTCTTTTTTTAATTTTCCATTTTTGTTTTCATATCAGTGAAATAATTTGATGAAGAAAAAGGCACAGAGTTGACATTTAATAAGTTTTTCTTATTGAATTGAATGAATTATTACTGATATTATCAAAGAAACATAAGTAGCAAACTTCCCCAAACACTCTATTGCCTGAAGAAAGTCTAGTGTTCTTCACCATTCACCAGAAGCACCAGTATAATGTGTGAACTTCATTAATTACTTTGCAAAATTGGGTGTTTACAGAAAAAAAGACATAATTGGAATTTTAATATCTCAGGATTTGAAAATTATCTGAAGTGATTTTTCACGATGCTTGAAGATGGTGAAGCAATTGAAAGTTACCATTTTGTTTGAAGTTATAGACTGTACCCCAAATTATATAAAATCATATTGTGGCCAATTTCTTGCCTCATTTTGGAATTTGCAATGCTAGGTTTTTTATGCCTGTAAGAATATATGATATGATAATAGGAAAAAGATAATTCTGACTCCAGTGAAGGTAATAGTATACATTGAGCACAGTACAAACAAAAGCCCTCCTCTGGAATGACATTGGAAGAGAGAATTTGTACATAGCATTTTTTTTTAAAAAAATGTTTAAAATTTAATTCTTTATCACATTTCTAATTGTGAGCTTCTTTGAAGTAAGTCTTGAGAGCTGCAGTTTGTTAACAATCAGTCATGAGAGGTGTTGGAGAATATTGCTTTTTTGGAATTCCTTTTGTGTCATAGGATTCATTATGAAGAGAGCTTAGAAACAGATTTCCAACAAGAAAAGAAAGTAAAATTTAAACAACACAGATGCAACCTATTGAAGAGTTGACAATGTAAGTGATATAGGAAGAGTACAATTTAATAAGCACATGAACATCCATTCTATGTCTTTGAAGTCCAGACATAGAATATAAAAGGATCCAATTTCTGGTTGATATAGAGCTTGGGGAATCATAATCCAAAGATATCAATGGAATGCAATGGTTAGCTGAAATGAATGAGACAAAATGTAGAAATAAGTAGGAAATCATACCTTGTGGTCCAGAAATCAATTATGCAAATATAAGAAAAGGAAACTAGATGTAACAACTTGCCATTCTTTCACTCATTCACTTTTTGGATGTTTTTCAGTCCTTTAAGCTGTGTCCAGCTTGTCATGACCCTATTTGGTGCTTTCTTGCCAGAGATACTAGATTAATTTACAATTTCCTTCTCTGGTTCATGGTACGATGTGGAAACTGAGATAAACAGGGTTATGACTTGCCCATATTCACACAGCTAGGAAGTATTTGAGCCTGGATTTGAACTCAGAAAGATCAGTCTTATGAGTTCAGACCAAGAACTCTATCAACTGTACTAAAAATTAAGTAATTATTATGTGAGCATGATATTAGGCACTGGGGAAGATACAAAGTGAAATAAGAAGTTATTCCCATACTCAAGAAGTTTATGATATATGCGCACAAGACTATAAAGCAAATCAGGGTATAATAAGATATAGAAATGTGAAAAAATGAAATTAATGTTCTCTTGCTATAGGAATGACTTTTGATTGCTTAAATCAAAAAAGATTCCATAACGAACATGAAATTGTATATGGTCCTTAAATGAGGAATACTGAGAGCCAGGGTATGTAATTTCAGGAATGATAACAATAATAACAGATGTAGAAAGGTCACAAAGTTTGATTTAAGACTGTTTTTGTAGGATGGCAATAAATTTAGAATGTAAGGGGGAGTAAAATAAAATAGGGATCAAGTCATTGGTTAAAGATACATTTTGGGGGGCAGTTAGGTGGCACCATGAGTAGATCACCAGCCCTGGAGTCAGGAGGACCTGAGTTCAGATTCGGCCTTAGACACTTGACACACTTACTAGCTGTGTCACCTTGGGCAAGTCACTTAACCCCAATTGCCCTGCCCTCCCTCCCTTCCACAAAAAGATACATTTTGGTGGACCTAACCTCCTAGTGAATAAATGGCATAATTAAAATATTTTGTTAAAGCAAAAATAGTTTAGAAGTACTATGCAGAATGAGTGAGAAGTGGGAAGGCCAATCTAAGAATCCTAAAAGCAAAATATTCTCTCTCTTATTATGCTATTTTTCTGCCTGTTGAATCTTCCTTTTCCTTCAAAGTCCAACTATTAAGCATTTAGGGAAAGGGGAAGGCAACAAACCAACAAACATATATATATAAAATAAATCACACACTGTGCAAAACACTTTAGAAATATTACCTCACAAGAGTCCTGTGGGGTACTTGCTCTAGTATATAGCTAGTTTACATCTGAAGCTAAATTTGAAGTCAGGTATTCCTGACTCCAGACTCATTGCTATATTCATGGTACTGCCTACCTGCCTATGAAGAGTCTCATAGATTTTCAGAGTTGGCAGAGACCTTAGTATGCATCTAATCCATTCCACACATAAAAAAGTATTCCCCGTTAAAACTCATCTAATAGAGGACAATTCCTCTTCTACTTGATGAATCCTTGTGATTGGGACCCCATCATTTATTTATTAATTGAGTCAGCCTATTCCAGTTTTTGATAACTCTAGTTGTTAGGAAATTTGTTTCACACACACACACTTTAAGACTAAATTTACCTCCTTGTAATTTCTACCCATTGTTCATTGTTCTAGCCTTTGGTGTCCAAAAGAATAAATCTCTTCCCTCTTTCTGATGTCAGTCTTTCAAGACTAAAGAGGAGTCTTATGCCTCCCTCATTTTAAACTCCTCTAGGCAAACATCCCCAGTTCCTTTGACTAATTTATCTTATGTGAGATGTTTACAGTGTCCTTGATGGGTCATTATCCAGCCTTTGCTGATCAATTCCAGGGCTATGAAATTCACTAGCTTAAGAAATAATGCATTAAATTTTTGATATCTCTAATTGCTATACATTCCTATATTGAGTTGAGATTTCCTTCCCAGCAGCATCTGCCCATTAGCCCTGTTTTGCATTGTTGACAGAATAAGCCTCTTCTAACTAACAACTCTTCCATTTTATTTGTTTCCCTAGCTCCTAAAAACAAATAGAACACAATTTCCTTGTAATATCCTTAGTATTCTTTTCTTTTTGGGAGTGGTAGTGGCAGTGGTAGTGTTGAAGATCTAGAATAGATAAAAAGGGAATTCTATAACAAAGGTCACTATTATGAAAATATAATTCTAAAAAGAAATATTAAATGCATATCCAGTAGTTTAGATATTTTAACGATATTAAACTCAACAACATTTCAGTTTAAACCAGTATTTGAAAAGTTTCTTGCTGTTTGTGGTTTAAAAATGGTGTGATCTATTTAAAATCAAATTTTCTTACCTCTTTTAATTTTGACAAGAATACTACAAGTTTAAGAGAAAGAAGATTTTGGTTGGCTCATATGAGGTAGCTAGGGAGCTCACTGGTGAGTGCTGGCCATAGAGTCAGGAAAATCTGATTGTGAATCTTGTATCAAATGTTTAGTAGTTGTGTGACCTTGCACAAGTCATTAAGCACTTTCATCCTCAATTTCCTCATCTGGAAGGCATAGGGATGATAGAAAATGCATCCTAGGATTGTTTGAGGATAAAATGAGATAATATTTATAAAGGACTTTGTAAACCTTAAAGTATCACAATAATGCTAGCTAGTATTATTAAGAATTATAAAGACCAAATTCTTTAGAGTTGAAAAATTGAGTTATATTATCTATACAGCTCAATTTAATAAGATGTCAGAAAATATTAACTTGACCACTTCTCAACATGTTTTGTGATCATGTTGATGTTATCTTTCCCCCATACTAATTAAGTCCTTTCATCTTTGCTGAGACCAGCAGCAGGGTAGCAATTAGTTTTTATATTGGCTCCAAGAAATAGAGATATTTCCTTTGATATGGGCTTCTATCCAATAATGGGAATGAAGCAATTCCAATGTTGCAGGACTAAAATGACATGAATAACATTTAATCCATATCCTATACAATGAATCATTTTATATAATGACCATAAACAGTAGGTAGAATTTTAAATGCAGTTTAATTCTTCCAAAGTATATGTTTCATACTATTAATTATTGGCTTAAAGAAACAACAAAAACAACAACCAAGAAAAGGACAGAGTTACTAGTTATTCGAGTATTTACTTCACCAACATTCTTATTCTGAGATACTAACAATAACCTTCCCATACTTTCATCAAATTTTCTCAAAAGGAACTTCCATCTAAAAAAAAAGCTGACATGAAACATAATTAATATTTGAAAAAAATTATGAATATATCTTTGTACTTTTCTATCTCATTTCACTCACATCAATAGTTTTTCCAATGTTTATTTACATTTTAAATCCATATGGCATTGGAAAAATATTGTCTGATTCTTTCTGTTATTATGATTCTTATTAAAGTTTTATGTTTGAGCCAACAGTATAGAAAAACAAAAGTCCTACAGACAGACCATATTATAGTAATCGATACTTTAGAAATATTGTTCCTAAGTTAGTTTCTCTCTTATGTTATGGGAAATATATATTCTGGTGAATGGGACTCTTGGGTCAAATATGTCAAATTAGAAAATGTGTTCTTGGAGAGTTAAATCAATGTGTACCTGGGAATTGAGAGGAATCAAAAATGTTATTATTATGTATTTTTAAAACTCAGGGATCAGGTAACTGTAGGTACAGTGGATAGAGTGCAGGCCTTGAGTCAGGGAGACTCATCTTCCTGAGTACATAGTTATGAAACCCATGGGAGGCTCAGGGCCATACTGAGGGGAATATGGGACTCAAATTACATTAGTGTATGGACACCGTCGTATGGGGAAAATCAGGTTAAATTATACGTCTTTGGCAGCACAAGAGGAAAAACAAGAAGTCAAAGGATCCTCAGATTTAGAGCTGCAAGATATCTTAGATATCATATCTTTCAGTCTCTTCACTCATCTGTAAAATGGGAATAATACTAATTGTACTGCCTAATTCTCAGGGTTGTTGTGAGACAAGTAATAGAAACATTTTAAAACATCATAGAATTGTGAGATATTTTGCTGATGAGGAAACTAAGAAGTAGAGGGAGGCAGTGAATGACTCTAGAAGAAAGTAGACTCCTTAGTATTCTTAAAATCCAAGGCTTCCCCCCCCACCCCATTGCACCATGATATAAGAAGGAACAATAAAATCAGAGGGGGAGATGATATTGTCTGGGGCAACTCTTGCCTAGTCTTGAAGGAAGACAGATTTGGACTGGCAATTGAAGTGATAGAGGTGAAGGAGGTGATGGAGCCCAGACAAAGGTGATGGAGTCTAATGTGTGAAAAACAGCAAGTAGTCAGTGTTGCCAAATCCTATAGTGCATCAAGGAGAGCAAATTACATTGAAAACAGAAAGGTAGGAAGGGGCCAGAATGGAATTTTGGTACAATTTTTTCCCCTTAAATATCAACTTTGTGTTTCAGTAAGATACTCTTAGGATAAGCCAGAAGTGTGCTGAAATCAGCTCCTGCAAACTCATGAGAGCTGATTGTTAAATTTTCAGTGTGAACATTTATACTTCAGAAATAGGCAAAGCCAGGGGGTGAAGCCAAGATGGTGGCTGGAAAGCAGGGACATGCCTAGGGCTCTCCCCCAGGACCCTCCAAATACCAATAAAAATGGCTTTGAACAAATTCTAGAACTGCAGAACCCACAAAATAGCAGAGGGAAGCAAGGCTACAGCCCAGAACAGCTTGGATTGTTGCTAGGTAAGGTCTATTGCACATGAAGCTGGGACCAGAGCAGAGCAGAGCCCAGCGTGGGCTGCGCCCGGACCAACCAGACTGGGAGCTGGGCAGAACAGGCCCCTGAATCCATGAGCTGTGGCAGTTACCAGACTTCTCGACCCACAAACATCAAAGACAACAGAGAAAGTTAGTAGGAAAAGATGCAGGGAGAGTGAAAGGAGTTCATGTTTCCACCACCACCCAGGGGGCAGCAGGGGTGGTGCAGCTACAGAACTACAGCTGCAGTTGCTTCGGGCACCAGGACCTCCCTGTGGGAGGAATTAAGTGGTGGATCAGAGCAGGAGTGCAGAGCTTGCTTAAGATCTGCATCTGGTCTGGGTTGGCAGTTCTTGGGGGAGGAGGAGCACTGGTTGTGGCAGAGCTGGTTGCACAACAGTGCAACACCTCAAGCTTGGAACAAAATACTCTCTACTCTACAAGCAGTCATACCCCAACAAAAAACTCAAGGGTCAAGTAGTTGGCTGGGAATACGGCCAGGCAGCAAAACAGACTCAGATTCAGAATCAGACTGGAATATTTCTTTGGTGAAAAAGACCAAAACATACAGCCACAAGAAGTCAACAAAGTCAAGGACCCTACATCAAAAACCTCCAAGAAAAACATGAACTGGTCCCAGGCCATGGAAGAGATCAACAAAGATTTGGAAAAGCAAGTTAGAGAAGTAGTGAAAAAATTAGGAAGAGAAATGAGAATGATGTGAGAAAATCATGAAAAACAAGTCAATGACTTGCTAAAGGAGACCCAAAAAAATACTGAAGAAAACAACACCTTAAGAAATAGACTAACTCAAATGGCAAAAGAACTCCAAAAAGCCAATGAGGAGAAGAATGCCTTGAAAGGCAGAATTAGCCAAATGGAAAAGGAGGTCCAAAAGACCACTGAAGAAAATACTACCTTAAAAATGAGGCTGGAGCAAGTGGAAGCTAGTGACTTGATGAGAAATCAAGATATTATAAAACAGAACCAAAGGAATGAAAAAATGGAAGACAATGTCAAATATCTCATCGGAAATACCACTGATCTGGAAAATAGATCCAGGAGAGATAATTTTAAAATTATTGGACTACCTGAAAGCCATGATCAAAAAAAGATCCTAGATATCATCTTTCAAGAAATTATCAAGGAGAACTGCGATGACATTCTAGAGCCAGAGGGTAAAATACAAATTGAAAGAATCTTCTGATCACCTCCAGAAAAAGATCCCAAAAAGAAAACTCTTAGGAATATTGTCGCCTAATTCCAGAGTTCCCAGATCAAGGAGAAAATACTGCAAGCAGCCAGAAAGAAACAATTTGAGTATTGTGGAAACACAAGCAGAATAACCAAAGATCTAGCAGCTTCTCCATTAAGGGATTGAAGGGCTTGTAATATAATATTCCGGAGGTCAGTGGAGCTAGGATTAAAACCAAGAATCATCTACCCAGCAAAACTCCAAGGCAAAATATGGACTTTCAGTAAAATAGAGGACTTTCAAGCTTTCCCAGTGAAAAGACCAGAGCAGAATAGAAAATTTGACTTTCAAACACAAAAATCAAGAGAAGCATGAAAAGGTAAACAAGAAAGAGAAATCATAAGGGACTTACTAAAACTGAATTGTTTTGTTTACATTCCTACATGGAAAGATGATGTGTATAATTCATGAGACTTCAGTATTAGGGTATCTGAAGGAAATATGTATATGTACATATATATATTTGCATGTGTACTTGTTTATATATATATGTGCATGTGTGCATGTTTATATATGTGTGTGTGTGTTTATAGATAGATAGATAGATAGATAGATAGATAGATAGATAGATAGATATAGACAGAGGGCACAGGGTGAGTGGAATAGGAAGAGATGATATCTAAACAAATAAAATCAAATTAAGGGATAAGAGAGCAATATAATGAGAGAGGGAGAAAGGGAGAGATAGAATGCAATAAATTACCTCACATAAAAGTGGCAAGAAAAAGCAGTTCTGTTGGAAGGGAAGAGGGAGCAGGTGAGGGGGAATGAATGAATCTTGCTCTCATTGGATTTGACCTGAGGAGGGAATAACATACACACTCAGTTGGGTATCTTACTCCAAAGGAAAGAAGGAGGGAGGAGATAAAAAAGGGAGGGTGATAGAAGGGAGGGCAGATGGGGGAGGAGGTAATCAAAAGCAAACACTTTTGTAAAGGGACAGGGTCAAGGGAGAAAACTGCATAAAGGGGGATAGGATAGGAGGGAGAAAAATATAGTTAGTTTTTCACAACATGAGTATTGTGGAAGGCTTTTGCATAATGATACACATGTGGCCTATGCTGAATTGCTTGCCTTCTTAGGGAGAGTGGGATGAGGAGGGAAGAGAGGAGAGAATTTGGAACTGAAAGTTTTAAAAGAAGATGTTAAAAATGTTTTTGCGTGCAACTAGGAAAAAAGATATACAGGCAATGGGGCAAAAGCATCTCTCTTACCCTACAAGAAAGTAAGGGAAAGGGGGATAGGGGGAGTGGATTGAGAGAAGGGAGGGCTGACTGGGGAACAGGGCAATCATAATATATGCCATCTTGGAGTGGGGGGGTGTAGAAATGGGAGAAAATTTGTAATTCAAACTCTTGTGAAATTTAATGCTGAAAACTAAACATATTAAATAAATAAATAATGAATTAAAAAAAAAGAAATAGGCAAACCCTAAGAATAATGATTTACTTTGTTATTTTGTTGATTGTCTAAATTTAAGAAATTGATGAAGAAAATGTTAACAATGAAAATTAAACTTCATAAACCTGTTGTGTTTGCATGTATTCTTTTTCTTCCATAGAGCTGGTTGTTAAATATTGACCAGCAAATTCTGCCAATTAGAAGAATTAGCTTTTCAAAAATAGCTGAATGCTAAAGAAGTAGCTTGTTCACTTATTTGTAGACTACTTCAACATCTGGCTTAGATATCGAAGACTAAATTATAGATCTGTAGATTTTAAATTATGCATATGTGTTTCAAATAAAGTAATTAGATCAGGTTTTTCTCTGTTGATTTTGTACCTCTAAAAATAACTCTATTGGCTGAGCTAATTTACTTCTTACCTTATTTCCAAGAGGTCAAGAACAACAAAAATATTTCACCATTTAATGTCTAAATATTAAAGACAAGAATTCAATCCAGAAAACCCATGATGAAGGAAAGAAAATATGACAAGAATCCAGATCTCCTATTCTAAGGAAACAAAATGTTAGAAGAAGTTTTCTTTCCTGCCATTTCAGGATGAATGTTGGTTCCATGGCAATAATGCAGCAAAGGTCTGTTAAGAGACTCCGGGATTTTGGCTGGCGTACTTTTTATGCTTAGCCTCACAGCTGGTGCAGGTGCGTTTCCAGCCCTAATAAGTAATAACATTCCCAGTGGAAACATTCAACTGTGGTAAAACAGACAGAAATCTATTATAAATGTGAGTGCAATGTCAATGTTTACAGAGGGAGGTCAAATAACAATATTCTGTTTGGTAAATGGCAGTACTGTATGAGCAGAAAGCATTCATAATATTTGCATTCTTATTAGAGTGATACACAAGACTCATAAATATTGCATAGATTTTCTAACTTCAATTTTTTAAGTTCTCAAATCAAAATTTTTTTCCATGTCTTAAAGCCACAAAGTTATTACAATTATGACATGTTTTCCAAATGTTTGAAGTGTCATGTCAATCTAGTCTCCTGAAGTGAACAAACTCTAGCTTACTATTTAATGAGGTCTAGATTTGGTTATTCAAAAATGCATCCCAGCACGGGAATCTTCAAAAGTTATTTCTTACTCAACATCATCTGAAGACAGTAGGCAAAGAACATGACGTTATTTATCTAACCATGTATTAAGTTTTAATAAGTCTTTACAATTGGGGAGGGGGAAAAAAGATTGGACTGATTCCCCCTGTAATCTGAAAGGGCAATTAAGATAGGATTAAAGATTAGACCTGTAATTTCATTGATATAGGAAAACCTCATATGAGGAAACCTTTTCTTTTTTTTTTTTTTGGAGGGGGGAAGGCAGGGCAATTGGGGTTAAGTGATTTGCCCAAGGTCACACAACTAGTCAGTGTGTCAAGTGTCTGAGACTGGATTTGAATTCAGGTCCTCCTGACTCCAGAGCTGGTGCTCTACTCACTGCACCACCTAGCTTCCCCAAGGAAACCTATTCTAATAAGACAGGTTAGCATGATTCTTACAATTTAGAGAGTCTTAGAGAAGTTGCCTAGAGCACTGGCAGGTTAAGTGACTTGCCCAGATTTATATATCTAGTATGTGTAAGATTCGAGGCTTGAACCTAGATCTTTCTTACTCCAAGGACTTTATACTGTAGCTACTATCTTTTTTGTTGAAGTGTGTGTGTGTGTGTGTGTGTGTGTGTGTGTGTGTGTGTGTGTGTGTATTTGGTGGGTGTTTAGGAGAAAAGGGAGGTTTCATTTACTCTCTGAAACAATTGTTTAAAAAAATTAAAGGGGAAAGTTTTATCTATACATTCAGGGGAAATACTTTGAAATAGAGGCAAAGATTACAAATAATATTGGTTTTTCTGCTTGTTGATCAGCACATATCCAAAATTCCTTAAAATTACAACTTTTTGGTTTTAAGTTGATTCCTGCTATAATGTTTGCTATTCTGATTTTCTATAATGAAAAGAGATATTCTTTTATGTGAAAAAGGAAGTGGTGAGCCTCCTTTTTAAGTAAATTAATTAAGCTAATGCTGTGCTAGAATCTGCATTCTATCACAATTTTATGTATAAGCTTCTGATAGCATTCAGTGGCAGCAAAAGAACCAGAGCCCCACTGAGGCTGCTTTTAAAATGAAGGAAAGAAAGAAAACAAAAAAAACCAGAAGCAGCTTACTTGAAAGGTTAGAAAGTGAAATTTAAGCAAAACAGATGTTCACTACAGATGTGTAACACATTCTTATGCTGATTCCAAATGTAGATATGGAGATTTTATTTCATTTTTAACTAAAGACCACCTTCATGAAAATATTTTGCAATTTCTGTATGCCATACCCTCTTTCCATTATTGTGACTCAAAGGTGACTTTTTACTGATGAATCAATATGATTTTATTGAACATTTATGATAAATCTTCTGTAAATGCAGTAACCTTAACTTCCAAATACAACACTGAATTTGAGAAATGACCCTTTGGAAAAATGACCCTCACCAAGCCATCCTAAGTGGAATATTTCTCAGGGACATAATTATGTTTATTATTAAAAGTAAGCTAGAAAAAAATAAGTTGAAAGATTAATAGAGATATAGATAGATAAGAGTAAGGATTCATTGATAATAATGGTTTCTAAGATATTTATGAAATCATAAAAACAGCATAAATCCCAGGGTACCCTGCAAAGATGAATCATATTCACTAGAGTTCCAAAGCATCTATTAAATAGGTATATGTAGGAAATCTTAAAGGAAAGATCACTTTGGGTCTAACACATAGAATCCAGTCTCATCTTTTAAAGTCCCCCCACCCCCATCTTTGGGTAAACAACCATTTAAATTGCTAACATCTCTCAAAAGTTTAATTTATGGAATTATCAGTTACTCTCGCTTTGCTGAGGCAACAAAGTGTCAGAATGGATAGAGCGATAGACTGGGAGTATATAAGAATGAGCTTCAATACAGCTTCAGACACTTAATAGGCTGTGTGACCCCGGGCAAATATCTTTCCCTAAATCAGCATCCATTTCCTCATCTGTAAAATGGGAATAATAATGACATATACTTCACGAGAGGGTTGTGATAGCACATGTGATTTGTAGACCTTAATACATTATACAAATGTTATTATTGTTGTTACTAGTAGTATAAATTACTGTGAATGACTCACCTTTCTAGCAGGCAAATGGTTGATATCCTAAAATGACTAGAATAGTTTTTAACTGATAGGAAAAAAAATATCAAATAGCAGCAAAAATTCCCCCAAAGAGCAGAAAGTTTCTTTTGGGATGGTAATTTTTTAGAAGAATCAGTGAAACATGTCTAGGTCACTATGTAAATTCTCTACTGTGAACTACATGAAGACATAGAAAAATATTTATGCGGAAGAAAGGATTTGTGGGTTATCTACTCTGGTGGAGTTAATAGCAATACTAAACATGACATAGGTTTATAAGTGATTAATCATTTTGATTACCAGTTTTTTTTTAATCTCAAAATTGAAATGAGAAATTTTGGGTGGGAGTTAGTTTCATAAATGCCAGATAGTTGGGAGAATGGCAGAAATTAGAAGTAGTGATTAATTCCAGTAGAACTAGATAAATGCACAGTATTAAGACATCACAAAGAGAATAGGAATTGTCCCAAAGGAGAATAAATCTCTATTGGATGCAGAAAGCAATCCAGAGACATTTAGCATGTGGATAAACCCAACCTTGTATAACCCAGTAACTTCTGAGGAATCAACATATCACAAGAAAGGTCCATGAACTACTATTTTTAAAAGAGCACTACAAACTGAGGGCATTTAGTATTGTGTAAGATGCTTTCTAGTGCTTAATGGCAGTGAAAGCATCACTGCAATATATCATATTGTAATAAAGTTATTTGAAATTATGGTCCTGTGTAAAAAAAGGAAAAATGATAAAAATTAAGTCCTTTATGTTATGCTTACGAGGACGGAAAGCTATGCCATATATATTTTAATAGGATCAAAATATATGCAATGAAAATACTATAGACAAGTTAAATTAACATGTAGTTAGCTGGTAAATTCAGAGCCAACAGATTAATTCATTTCTTGACACTTCTAGACACCTGATAAATTACTGTAATTTAATAAAATATATTTTCCCCAATAGTTAAAATAGTCAACTGAGAAAATGGGAGTTTTTGTCTGGGATGGAGTGTAAAAGGAATCATTTTAGGACCCACGACCCTGACTATCAGACCAGGCCTGAAGAAAATTGATAGAGGACACAGTAGAGGTAAGAAGCAGAATGATAAGATTTAGATGTCTGAGGGTGGGAGAGATTGGGCACCCACAGAGAGTAGGGAGCTACAAAAAAGACAGGACGTTGACACAGACAAGAAACATAGCTTATAATTTTATAGACCCCCAAGCCTGGAACTTTCTACGTGAAACACCAGGACTTCAATTCTGTATGGTCAATGGAAACCTAAAAAAAAAACCAAGATGCTCATTAATTATGAAAAGAAAGCATTTTTAAAATAACACAATATTTATAACACTAAAAATTGCATTTAGAACATGTATGTAACTATTATAAGGAATAAATGATAAGAGTATGCTCAGGAAGTATGCTAATAGGAGATATTATAATATCCAAAATGTGAAACAAGTTGATGAACAAACATTCATGTGAATAGCAACATTCATGCTACATTCAACAAATGATCACTTATAAGCAACTTCTATTTGCGCTGAATAAAATGGGCAGATTTCTTAATGTGTCTCTTTACTTCCAACTTCAGCAGAAAAATATGCTAAATTTTCCACTGAATGAATATAAATGACCATAGATAAACGTTTGATTAAGTAACCATTGATAATATGCTAGCATACATTCTCTTTGGAGCAACCATAACTCTCATTAATGTAACTATGCACAAATTAAAGTAAGAAAGGATCAATTCACCTATTTCAGAGTATAAGCAATGATATTTTATAGGCTTCAATTAGAAAGGAGTGTTATCATAACAAACCCATGTAACCAGAATTTATATCAACCAACATTATCCTTTAAACTTTATAATAGATAAACACTTAAATTTCCCATTGGTTTTGATGCATGTTCATTTAACTCTCTCTGAGTAAGGTGAAAGGTATTTACATTATTAAAAGTGTAGAGACCAAACTTTGCTTGTAACATTAATGGTAAGGCTAACTTTATGGAGCCTTATTGTGTTCTCCTAGGAGCTACCATATTCGCTTTTTTTTCTGGTTGCCTGCTATGATGGTTAAGTATTCTTTTATTTTATTGACTCCTTACAAATTTTCTATTAGTGCTGGTAGGTAAAGAATTTCACTCAAGCTAACAATTTCAATTGACATTTGTCAGATAGGCAGTAAGGTACATTGGATAGAATGATGTTTTTGACTCTTACTAGCTATGTGACCCTTGGTAAGTCACTTGGCTTCCCTGGGTCTCAATTTTCTGAAATGTTAAATGAGGAGGTTGGACCTGATGACCTCTAAGGTCCCTTTCAGCTCTAAATCCATGACTCTATGATGGTATGGAGTTCATAAAGAAGCCTCTCTCAAATCCCACCACCTCCATAAAACTTTTCCTTATCACATTTGCCAAATAGAGCTTTCTAAATGACAATCTTTTTCAGTCATGTGGTACTGCCTTGTATCATTATTTATAAATTAGTTTTATCTCTAGAGTACATGCTACATTAAGAAAGAATCAGTACAATAATATTGTTGACAATACTAATGTCATTTACGTAATGTTTAAGATTTGCAAAATGCTTTATGTCCATGATATCATTTGATCTTTGTAATAGATCTGTGAGTTAGGTGCCATTTTTACCTTTACTTTACAGATGAAGAAATGGAGGCTCAGAGAGGTGAGTTGCTTTACCTAGAGTCACATAGTTCTTATATGTTATATTAGGAAGGCAGAATTTATGATTCCAAAGACAATCTCATATGTGCCTGAAAGGTTCAGAACCACAGGATATAAGGAATTCTCTAGGCAGAAGGCAGGAGAACTAAAGCATGTATTTACACTCCACAGTAACAGTCCCACAAACCAGTATCCCCATTTTGATATTTTGATCAAAAGCTTCCAGGCCCAATAAGTCCGCCTCACAAGAGTAACCAGGAGGCCACAGAGAAGCAAGATGGTATAAGGCAAAATCGTATACATGCTTCCCCTCTATGGTAAGAAGATTACCCACTGGCCTCCTGTCCTTACTCAGTACTCCTCGATCCACATGGGTCAGCTCTGCTTACCGGCAGCTCAACTTCGGCTGTAGGGGTCTCTGGCTCCAACCGGAAAAGGAAAAAGGGGTCTTCAAGCTGTCCTCTCCCCTCTTAAAGAGTTTTTGATATCCTCAAGCGCAGCCTGAATGACCGGGGCTGATTGGTTCTTGAGTTGGCCCCTCCCCCTAGCGTAGACTAGGTTAACACCCAATAGGGCGTGGCTCTGGAGTTAACACCTCCCCTCAGCCAGCCCCATGACTCATCACACAGGAAGTTCTCCCCTTCCCGGAAGAGAAGCAGCAGCAACCAGCAGGGTAAGCTGAGTCACTCAAGGAAAACAAAGGCCACTCTGGCCACATATGTCTGAAGCAAGATTATAACCAACTAACACCTTCCTGACTACAGATCTCCAACTATGTATTCTGTACCATACTGCCTCTCTTTGTTTCCCTTATTGTACTTAAAAGAAGACCTTCTACACAATAGAACCAAATATCTGTTGAATGAATGCATGAATACTGGTCTATATCACTTTTCTGGTTGGTTAGATCATTACCACCATTTTTTAACCTAGTAATTTGAAAATTGAACAATTAAAACACTCAATTCATACTACAACAGAAATAAAAACAGTTCACATTTCATAATGCTATGTCATTTTTAAATATTTATTCATCTCATTCTTCTAAAATGTATATATTTGAAGGACATGCTGAAAGAATTGGTAACTGTTTGACCAATTATTGTAAAAGTAGAATAAAAAAAAAGAATGGCATTATTAATAATGAATATCTTAACTGGGAAGCAGATTTTATGGGACCCAGATTCCTACAAAACATTTATTGTAATTTGGATTTTTACTTAATCTATAATATATAACACAGCTTTTTAGTCAATGATTATTAATCATAATCAATTGACAAATAAATTATCTAATATGTCAATTTGATGAAACAAATATTTGTTAATGCCAATTATGTTCAGGTATCTATTAAGAAAACACTGTTGTAATGAACTGATATATGAGTTCATGTAAAGTAAACAGAAGAAGAACAACCTATATGAGAACATTATGAGAAGTGCCACTTTTGAAAGATTTAAGATCTCTGATCAAAGCATTAACCAATTATGATTCCATTGTACAGACAATAAAGAATGCTGCTCACCTCTTGACAGAGAGATGATGGGTGAAGGATTTGTGAGTATATATGTATGTATGTATGTATGTATGTATGTATATATGTATGTGTGTATGAACATAATATTATTTCAACATCATATAATATATTTTTCTTGATTATTCATATTTTTAATCATCTTTTTTCCTTGGGAAAGGAAATGTAGGAGGGAGGAAAAAAATAAATGTTCATTAAGTGAAATGAAAAAAAAATTACAAGCATCTGCCATAAAATTGCATATGACTTTAACCAAGTTAATTTCCCTCCCTTTGTATTTGGTTACATCTGCTAGATAAAAATAGCATCTGTTGAGACATTGTGGGTGGGATAGGTTTGATGTATATGTCTCATGCCTGATTTGAAAGAACCTACACTAGGATAGTCCTGTCCTAATCCTGATGAGGTTGAAAGGGGAATCTAAGCTCTGTCTTCTCTTCCAAACAGATTTGAACAGTTTTAATAGGTCTTGAGGGGTATGCATATTTAAGAAGCTAATAAGAAAAAGTTATGTTTTGGTTGATTTGATTCATTGTACTCAGTATGTGAGGAAGGTAAATGGACAATAATTGAGTTTTCTGGTCAGTCTCTGAGTCTACATCAATAGGAAGCAGATCCTTAGTCAAGAGCTTTTTAAATCCTAATGGTAGTAGGAAGGACAGAAGAATTGGGGTGAGGTTTCAGTCACCCTAAATGAAATTTGTAGAGGGCCAGCTCTGAGATAGTCCATGGTGAGAAAGGTACATGCCAGGTTTTCCTTTAAGCCTGAGCCTGTTTTAGCTGTCCCTGAGTAGGTGCAGAATGGCATGTGGAGATCAGCTATATGTTGTTTAGGCCTCCCAGGCCTGTGCAAGGCAAGGCCATCTGAGGAAAGGTCTCTGCAAGGCAAGACCATACGAAGATAAGAGGACATGGTCCAGAACTGCCCTCGCAGCTGTGATCCACATGGGAAAGAACAATAATGTTTCAATAAAGTTAGCATCTGTAGAACTAAGTAACAGCATGTTCATTGGGCTGCATGAGCCATGTGTCAGGATGTTCCAGTAAGGTAACAAAGCAATGCAACGCTTGGTCCATGTATCTGATTTCATAGAGTAAATAAACTGACTGCTCCTGCTCAATAAACGGAGTTGTGCTACACTCTGCCTGGCCTGTGTTTTTCTTTCACTCTCTCCAGCAGCACACACAGTGCCACCCCTGCAGGTGGCAGAAATTATGATCATATTTCATAGAACTGGATGGTGCATGAAGTAAACTCTAATAAAAAAGTGGCACAAAATAGATTCAAATATTTATTAATACACATGTGTATTGACACACACATATATGTATATGTGTATATATACATACATATACAAAATTCTAGCATTTTAACCTAGAAAATGAATCCACTGAAATAAAATTACTTCTATAACAATGATTTTGTATTTGAACTATAAGATTCTCATACCAAATTTCATTCATGATACTCATTTTAGATTTGGCCAAATATGTGCCCAATATTCACCATTTATCTAGTAATTTACAAAAAATTAAGTTGAGTTGTAAAGTGAGCTAATTGACCTCAACAAGAGAAAATTCTTCATCTTTATTAAAGCCACGAGCTTTCCATGACTAAGTATAATCCCTGACCATATAAAAAACATAATCCTTGTGTTGTCTCTATAAACATTTATAGTATTGAGAGAATCCAACAGACTTTTTTTCTGTCAGTCATGGGCCAAGGGAAGAGAGCAGCTAGATGAAGAAGACATCATCTAAGAGAAGAGCAGAGGGTAACAGAAATTAAAACATCAGACTTCATTGGAGGACTGATATTTCATACTGGCACAGTAAGTGACATTGAAGAACAGTTGGAGAAACTTGAGGTACTTTCCTTTGTTGTATTTTGCTTATTGAGGAATATATAATACGAATTTTTAAATTCTCTCTTAAAACATTATCTGATAAATTTTGGCTCTTAAGCTAGCTAATGGCATGTAGCACTAGATTATTGAGCTGTCCAGCGAAGAATCTTTCCCAGGTCTCTAAGGAGAAGTTTATAACCAAAGAAATATAATTTTAACAAAGTTATCTGGGTCTTTCATGCCAGTGGCACTTCTGAACCAAGAATTACACCCTTGTGAATGACTTCTGGGATCATTTGTAATGCAGTGAGGTGTTATAGTTGAAGAATTCAGTTCAATTCCAATCTCAGGTAATTAGTAGCTATGTAATGTTGGCCGGGTCTCTTCACCTCTGCCTGCTTCAGTTTCCTCATTTATAAAATGAGAATAATGCTAACACCTATCTCTCAGGTGCATGTATAAAACAACATGTCATTTTAAAAAGTATTTTGAAAACAAAGCGTTTTATGAATGCTAGTTTTATTGTTGCTATCATTATTTCCTTAGGATCTTAAAAGATGAAGTTTTAGTAGTATATTTTATCCCAGATGTGGCTACTGTATACTGAGAATAAATATCATCAGGCAGAAAACAGCGTCAATTTGGAATCCTAAGAACATGTTAAAGACATTTTATGAAAAGTTCCAAGAAGTCCTTATTTGATAGCTGGAAATTTCTTATTTCTGCATAGCACCACAAGTCAACTCAGGGCTGGGAGCAGAGGTTGCTGCCATGTCTGTCTCAAAAATCGACTTCAGGTGTTTAAATTATACTTTCCTTAACTCAAAGGAGGAAAATCCAAAAGAGGAATTTCTGGAGAAAGGAAAAAAAAAGTACTGAAAGCTTTGCAACAACAGAAGGGTAGAAATCAAATAGATAAACTATTTGGTTATGAATATATTGTCTATCAAACAATTTGACTGCAAACATGTTTCCTCAAATATGTAAGGACCAGCTAGCTTTGATGATCTATTTTGATTAAATGGTTCATTTTCATTGATAACTTTTCATCTTGCTTAATTCTTTGCTCAATTTTAGTTTGCTATAAACTCATCTGGACTCAGATTTAGCAAATGTTTTAACTTCTGTGAACTCTAGTTTCATTCATATGCACACATAATTATAGTAAGTAATATGCTTACATATTTACAAACATATATTAGTGTGTGCTTATACATGCATATACTTCACCATACCTACATGTTTATATATGTGTATATTTATACATGAACTTATATCACCATATTTACATATATGTGTATATGTGTGTATATCTTTCCCTATTTCAAAGAAATTCGATATATTAATATCTGCTAAATGCTTTAAATTTCTGCTAGAAAAAATATTTCATACTTCTTTTATGTGGTATCTTCAGAAGGACCAGGCATATAAAGGTATTCAACTTTTTAAATGCATAATGAGTGTGTTTTTTAACGTTATATATTTTCTTTAAAGCAACATTTGTAGGTCCTGAAATTCAAATATAGCTATTACACTAAGACTATAATGGGAAAAATGGAAAAAAAAAACTTTGTGATGAAATTTAAAACCCAAGAGCCAGGGAAACTAATATGTATACAATGGAAATATTTATATAGGAAATTGCTTCCATTTAAGAAGGGAATAACCCAAATGGGACTGGAAAATTAAAGTCCTATGTGGATTCAATAATGTGTTCATCTGCTTTCCTCTTTCCACATAACCACTGCTGTTCATCATAGACTCTTACTCGAACTGAGTCTAGAGCATCTGCAACTGCTATCCACACTAAGATGAATATTTATTCAATAATTTAAATAGCACCAGAGCACCATGAATTGTAAATGTTATTAACAAGGGAATTGCATTTTTCATATTACCATATACAAATCAAAAGTTCTGGCATTGTTACCTTCTGGCAAATGAAAATTTGAAAACTGTATAATGACATATGGAACAATGATATTGTTTGAAATATTAAAAGTTTGAGTCAAATTTCTCTATAATACTCATTTGGATTTTTGTCAAATGTATGCATTCTATCCCATTTAGCTAGAGAAATTAGTAAATGGCAAACTAGTGGGACAGATTCCAAACTAATGGCTAAATTGCAAAATAGATCTTTAGCACCTGGTATTGTGCAATACATGCAGTACTCAGTGAATAAATCTTTGTTAAATTGAATTGGTGAGTAGGGCAATTGGAAAAAAATGGCGGCTGAGATCCAAGACAAGCAAATACTAGGTAATGGACTTATGGATGTGTTAAAGGTCTGAGATGTTGTGATTGTATGAACTGCTTTCACCCACACATAGATCACAACCCATCTATAATGTAGAATTTTATAGGGTTGTATAGGGCTTGCAGAACTTTAATGTCTTGCCCATGGTAATAGCTAGAAAAATGAGGAGACTGGAATAGATTCCATACAAGTCCTTTCTACCTCTAGATCTCTAATCCTATAATATTATGGTCATACAAAGACCAAAGGAGAGATCTGAATCCAGGTTTTTCTAACTCCAAGTCTAACATATACTCCACTATGTCATAACACCTCTCCATTTTGAGACAAATAATTCAAATGGCTCATATTGCAAAGATTCTGAGTTTTCCTTAAGATTCACAATAGTAATATGAAATTCATTAGAAATTATTCCCTAAGGATGTTGGACCAATGTGCTATTGTGTCCAGCAAAGCCAAAAAAATACATGTTAAACCTCATCAGAAAAGCATTAAAATAAAAATAGAAAATGTGCTTCTGATATTATGTATATTATAGTTTGTCCATATTTGAAACAATATTCAGAAACCTACTCCCCCAAATTCCTACCCCAGATGTTGTCCATAGAAAATTAGCCAAGCCACAATTTCGGTCATTATACTATAAAATATAATGGAACAAGAGAAAACACAGTTGAGGAAAAGAAAAATGATCAGAGAAATGCAGAGGATGTGTTACTTTGAGGATATAGTATGAAGAGTAGAAAAATTTTGCAAAAGAAGTTGAGTGGGAGTAGCAAGCTCAAATTCATAAATATCATTTAATGAGATAAATGTGTACTTGTTCACCAAAAGCAGAAATACAAGGATGAGGGTTTGAACTTTGGAACATGAACAAGTAAGTTCAGGATAATTCAGCTTATGGAACTTATCAATTTAATTGTTGGTACCAACAGAAAATAAAAATGAATTTAAAAGGGATTTTGAAAAATTTATCAGTGACAAAGCTCTAACAGCTATTAACTGAATCTAAGTGATACCTAATTATTGTTCTTGAAGTGAATAATATATTTTGGGTCATTAGCCCTAAAACCAATATTGACAGCAAAATATTAGATTTTACAGGCCAATTATCTGATCCATTAAGCCAACCTCCAAGTTCCTAAAATTGCTACAAACATTTGTAGAAAGGGTGAGGGGCAAAACTAAAGCAAAATGGTTATGTAGGTAAACTTTGTCTTCAGGGATTTCTCCTATTTTTAAGAATCAATCTCATCTTCAATTAACCTTCTCCCAAGAGCCCACATCAATGTGATATCCCTGGAGAGACTTTACCATTATTCTATCAGTCATCTCACAGGTAGTTAGGCCTACTAAATCAGGCTTTTTGTCATGCTGTGGGGAAGATATAAAGACAAAAATGAAAGTTTCTAATTGCAAATAGACATCTATCAAGGGAAACATACACACATATAACTAAATACAAAATATGTATAGAATCATTCAATCAATCAATAAGTATTTACTAAGGACCTATGATGTGCCAGACATGGTAGGCAAGGGTTGCTGCTGCTGCTGCTGCTGCTGCTTGCTGTTTGTCCTTCATTCTCAAAGAGGAACATGACATCAGGGAGGTGATGCCATAACATGCAAGTGAATTGGATTTAAGTGAGGGAGGATTGTGCAAAGTCACTAGCCTCACTTTCTTCTCCGGAGCCATTTGGGTCCAGTGGCCAGACATGGATTAAGACAACCGGAGATGGCCCAGGATGAAGTGGGGGACCTTCGAGCTATGATCTTTAACATGTCTCGGTTTGACTGAAGCAGTGTCCATTCAGTCACTAAGGCTTTAAAAAGTGAGGCAAAGAATGACCTCTCCAAAAAATAGATCTGGGAGTGGAAGATGCTCAGGATTTCTGGCCAAAACAGAAACAATTGCTATTTACAACCATTCTGAGCCTATCAGCGCCCAAATAGTGATTCAGTAAGGCTTGGTCTATGGCCAGAGTGTTGGGGTTAAAGTTGGTCTTTAGGAGGAAAAAATATATTAAAAAAGTTTCAAAAATTAAAATTTACATTCCCTTTAGGGTGTGATACCTTATGTGGAGAGAGAAGAAAGAAAGAGAAGAATGTAAGGAAGGAAGGAAGGAAGAGAAAGAGAGAGACAGAAAGAAAGAAAGGAAGGAAGGAAGGAAGAAAGAGAGAAAGAAAGGAAGGAAGGAAGAAAGGCAACTTTGTTGCACAGCTGGAAGCTTGGTCCCTAGTAAGCAGTTCCTTATCTACTCCCGGAGGTTACTGTTTGTCCTTCTCTAAGAGGACCATGACATTAGGGAGGTTATGCCATGACATACAGTTTTTTAAGTCTTAATCACTGAATAGACAAGGGGCACATAAATTCAAAGAATCAAATGATACTTACTTGTAATAAGCTTAAATTTTAATGGAGTAGAAAACAAACATAAAAATATAGAGAGCACAAATATACATACATGGTAATTAAATACAAAATTGTTTGAGAGGAAGGGAACTAACAAACGGGGGGAATTAGGAAAATAGTATGTGAGTTACAAGTTAAAGGAAGAGAAGAACTCAATGTGGTGAAGGTAAAGAGGGAGAACATTCCAGGCATGGGAGATGTCTAGTGAAAAGGCAAAGATAAAACAAAAGTTAAAGCATGAGACACAGAAAGAAGGCCACTTTGGCTGTCTTTCAGAGTGATGAAGAGGAAGTAATGTCCAGTACCAGTTAGTGTAGCCATTTAAAAGTCAAACAGTGAGTTTATATTTTATCTGAAAGCAATAGAACACCACTGCAGTTAGCTGAGTAGGGGAGTCAGATATGGGCTTAAGGAAAATTGCTCTGGCAGCAGTGACTTGGAAGGACTGGAGTAGGGAGAAGTTTGAGGCAGTGAAACCACTTAAATGGCTGTTGCAATAATCTAGATGAGAGCTGATAATGAAAAATGTGGTTGTGTTGTTGTGAGAAGAAAGAAAAGGGGCCAAATGTGGGAGATATTGAAAAGGTAGAAATTATAAATTTCTTATAAAATTCTTATAAATTGTATGAATTTTAATTCAATTCAATTCTTATAAATTGTATAAATTTCACAACTTACTGAATATGAGTTGTGAAATTTAAGCACCAGAAGGCTGGTGATACCTTCAATAGAAATAGAGAAATTTAGAAGAGTAGGCTTATGGAAAAATAATGAATTGGGTTTTAGAAATTTTGAGTTGAAGTTTCTCTATGTATCTGGTTCGAAATATCCAAAAGGCAATCAGAATGTATTTAGCCTATCTTTCCCTAAACTTCTGTCTCAATTTATCAAGTGCCTTTTGGATACTTCAGACTAGATATTCATAAGTTAAAAAATTTTATCTGAAAATATCTCATTCAGGGGCAGCTGGGTGGCCCAGTGAGTAGAGCACTGGCCCTGGAGTCAGGAGGACCTGAGTTCAAATGTGACCTCAGACACTTGACACACTTACTAGCTGTGTGACCTTGAGCAAGTCACTTAAGTCTAATTGCCTTGCCTTCCCCCTGCAAAAAAAAAAATCTCATTCTCCACCTTTACTTCAACAATTAAATCTCCAATAAAAGATAGACACCATGATTCTCCATAAATTCACTGGAATTGTGGTTGGTGTTCACCTTTTCTTATCAGATATGATCGAAAGGGTGATTTATTTTTCTTGGTCATTCATATTTGTTATGAACTTTTTTTCTAGTGTTGGGGGAGAACATGGATGGATGAAGATGAAAACTCATGGTTGAAAGTTCAGAGTTTGACTACTCAATTGATTTGACTTCCAGTCATCAGACCTGATGTTAAGACAAGAAAGTAGGAAAGAATTGGTAAAATAGTGAGGCTAGTGTGTTCTTCACCAGACATCCTCCAGCAAAGGCTGGATGGTTAAATATTGGTCTTCTTGCAAAGGGGATATTTCTCTTCCATGAACTAGCAATCTCTCCATCTTTGAATATCTCTCCATTCCTAGAATTCCTCATTTGGTTGTACCTTCCATCCCTGCTCCCCTTCTGATTCCATGACTTCTCTCAGAACCTACATTTAAGGAGGGTATCTAGGCCAGTTAAGTCTTCATTTCCATTGAAGCCTATCCCAACCCTCTTTAAGCTTCCTTTTGTGTTTCATTCTCCCATTAAAATGTAATCTCCTTGTGGGCATGAAGTCTTTTTACTTTTATTTGCATATCCAGTGCTTAGCACATGGCCTAGAATTGTAGTGAGCAATTGACAAATTGTTGACTGACTGACTTTTGGGCTTGTGGAAAAAGAAAAAAAAAAAACACAACAAAAGAAAGTCTTTGAAGTATATAAAAATAAAAGAAAAGAGAACAGAAAAAAAATACAGAGAAAACACAGAAAAACATGACATCTCTGAAAATATGTTGAATTAATTTTCAGAATGGAAAACTAAACAGAAAAGAAATTTACAGTCTTTTGGACAATCTCTTTTTTTCCTCTCATTTTATTCTTGTTTTCTCTGGTGGTTAATTTCAGGATAAAAAATAAATAAAATGTTAACATAAGTTAATAGGCACCCCCCCCCAAAAAAAAAAAGATCTAGGCAAATGATGTCAATCTCCTCAGCTTTGAAACATTGCTTTAGGGCTGAACTTAACAACTGCTAAGAAGTGTGGACAAACTCAACTAAGTTTCTGTTTTCTCATCCCATCAAGCTGTCCACCCTGGACATCTTACTAGGCACTGGGCATCTTGCCATTGCCCTGCTTTTCCTCACCTGAACCAGCACCTACCAACCTCTAGAAACAGTGTAGCAGTGCCTGGGAATGTTAAACCATACAGCTTTGGACCTGGGACTGAGCTGAACTAAAGAGTAAGTTAATGAAGATGAATTTGCCCATGCATGCAAATGTAAATGTAAATGCATTCCTGAAAATAGGTTAGAATGAAACACTTCACTCTACTATCAAGAGAACTTCTTCCCTCTGAGATAACAGATCTTTATATAAAGTAGCTTTTTTGGGGGGGGGGCGGCGATAATGACGCCAATTTATTGCCTAATTCAGAGGTACAAAATTTTTTGAAGAAATTTCAAGCCAAGTAGTAATATGCTCCAAGAATAGCCATGAAGGTAGCTCCCATGCAGAGGCTTTATAATTCTCAACTGATAGTACATGAGTGGCCATTTGACTGGACATTGGAGTAGTCATAATCATAAAAAAGAACATGTTGTAGAAAGCATGGTGTGGTATATAATTGGGTCCTTTGTGTGTTGGAATGAAGTACTTGATATTTCTTTAATGTCATAATCATTCAAAAGACAAATATTCTAAAAATCTCTAGATTTTTCTCTTTGTCCCTAAATAAAGGAGTCCCCAATTCCTTTTGATTATACTTCGCTAATGATCTTTGCCCCTGTCTTTTTTCATTCCTATTGCCATTACCCTAGTTCAGGGGACATACACACACACACAAACACACACACATACACAGACATATATGTATGTGTGTGTGTATGTATATTTTACAAAATTGATTTCAATTACTCATCTACCTCTTCAAAGGAAAAAAAATACCAAAAATTATTTTTTTATGTCCTTGTAGGAATTAGTCAGTGTGATGTATCATACAAAACACTGGGCATTGAGTTAGGGCCTTATGTGACTTCCAGGTCTGTTGCTTCCTAGCTTTGTGGACTTGGAAAATAATTATTGCTGAGTCTCCTTTTCAACTGATAAAACTGAGATAATACAGAAAGAGAAAAATAAAAAGGGAGAGAGAGAGAGAGCGAGAGAGAGAAAGTCTACATAAACTTTAAAATGCTACATACATGTGATCAAAGCATATATGGTAGTGATGAATGTTTAAAATGTTAAAGTTCCTCTGACTATTCAGAATTCTTTTCCTCTTTCCCTTAACCCCTTCTACTTTTCAGTTCTTTTTAAATGTGTTTTCTTACATCTTTAGAATGTAAGATTCTTGAGGCCAGAGACTGTTTCTTTTTCTCAATTTGTATTCCAAGATTTTAGTGCAATGCCTGGCATATAATAAGTATTTAATAAAACTTTATCTAATCTTAACCAGTGTAATTTAACTTTGTGTGTTATGACCCCCTTTGACAGTAAAGGTGAAGCCTATGATAAAGCCTTCTCAGAATAATGATTTTAAGTGTAGAAAATAAAATACATAGTATTGTGAAAACAAGTTGTAATGAAATGCAGTTATCAAAGTGAATAACAATAACTATACAAAAGTTCATCAAACCAAGTTTAAGATATTCTTTTCTTATCTAGTTAATTTTAGTTGTGACCAAATGTTGAGATTATTACTTAAACATCTAAATGTATGCAAACTCTTTTATGCTATCTTTCAAGCTCCACATTATAATAGTGTTAACATGAATTTTAAATGAAAATAGTCTGTACAACAAAATGGAGATCTTTAATCATGGCAAGTGAGTTGCTCTGATTAGGCACACAGGATGCCACACAGGAAGTGCTAGGGTACTCAAGGAGGAGGCTGGAAACAGGGTATATATAGGGTATTATATAGGGTTGTAAGGCAGAGAGAATAATTAGGCTGCAGGGGGAGAAGTTAGGCAACTCACAGTTTTACAAGGAGTCTTTAAAGAAAGCTTGGAAATCTCTGGAGGGAGAGTTTGGGAGATCTACAAAATAATCTGAGTCTGGAAGTTGTCAGGTCTGGTCAGCCCCCAGGCAATTCACGGGCCTGAGAATGGAAACCAAGTCAGTTTATATCAGTACTTAGTCAACTGTGTTTATCATTAGTAATAATAATAGTAGTAATGTGATTTTTTCAAAGAGAATTGTAATCATTAGTTTAGCATGATCTCAAAACACTACAATCAGTGACATTTTGCTGTCAGTTGGCATAGCCATCTCTGCCCCAAATATCTAAAGATCTTTCAGGCTTATAGAATTATAATAAAAATAATCATCTTTCATTTTGAGCTAATACATAAAGGTTGTTTTTTCTCCCTGGTAAAAGTTCAATTCCAAACCTGTTCTAGCCTTATAATACAAGAAAAACTAACAGAATGGAATTGCTTTATATCTAAACCCCTTTTAAGATCTCATATACCACCTAGATCTCAATTTCATAGTAGTACCTTGGTCAGGATATCTACACTGTAGGCTGGCAAAGTGAACAGCTTTATCAATGTTCCTAACAAGAATACTGTCTTCTCATTCTGAAACCGCTCAGAGGCAGTACTTCCTAGATGATGCTTCTTATAGGCCCAAATATACTACAGTTGGAGAACTCATTGTACTGAGAGGCCAGAGAGAAAAAGAGATAGGTGGGAGCTTTATCTGACAAGTCCCTGGGGTATGTAATTCTTAGGTGGCTTTCTCTATGTATTGGTTGTCCCTGAGATGGTCTCATTTGTTCATTCTTGCTATACTACAAATTGCCTAGATCCCTAGAGAACCCTAAAGAAATAGATAGTGACAGTTGACTCAAAACTGATTGGTTGTTGTATTTGTCCTTCTTGCCAAAGAGGACCGTGACATCAAGAAAACAATGACATGACTTGCAGTTAATTTTGATTTGAGTGAGAGGAGGGCTGTGCAAGGTCACCAGGCTCACTTTCTCCTCTAGAGCCATCTGGGTAAAGTGGCTAGATATTCATCAGGAAGACTGGAGATGGCCCAGAATGCAATGGGAGACCCTGGCCCTTTTAGGCTAATTCCTTTTCAAGTTCTCACTTTGAGTGAGGTAATGCCCATTCAGTGAATAGGCCTCCTAAAGAAGTGAGTTAAAGGATGTCCTCTTTAATTAAAAAAAAATCAGAATTGGAGGGGAAGAAATAGTTACTATTGACATTCACTCAGAGCCAAGAGGGCTCAAAATATAGCCATTATGTGGTGCTTGGGCAGCGACCTATTGTAGTCTAATCTATGAGCTCCAGAATGAAATGGGTTTAAGGTTTGGTCTTTGAGAAAAGAGAAGGAAAGAAAGACAGACAGACAGAAAGAGAGAAAGAGAGACAGACAGACAGACAGACAGACAGAAAGAAAGAAAGAAAGGGAGAAAGGTAGGAAGTTAGGAAGGAAGGAAGGAAGGAAGGAAGGAAGGAAGGAAGGAAGGAAGGAAGGAAAGAATGAAGGAAGGAAGGAAGGAAAGAATGAAGGAAGGAAGAAAGGAAGGAAGGAAGGAAAGAATAAAGGAAGGAAGAAAAGAAAGAAGGAAGGAAGGAAAGAAGGAAGGAATCTAGTAAACCCCAAGTTAACTAGGTATTTTCCAGCCATCAACATTTATCTTCCTTTGGAGAGGAGAAGCAGAGGAAGAGGGAGAAAGAGAGAGAGAGGGAGAGAATGAGCTGAGTTACCCAACTGGCTGGGTCTGACGGGGTGCTTGGGTGACTGTGTTCGGACCCTATTTCTAACATTTCTCCTTAACCTCTGCTTGGGTGCCTGTGCGTGGACCCCAATTCCAAACTCATATCCAGTTCTAAACTCACATCTCTCCCTAGCCTCAAAATACTGTCTCAGGCAGTTCCTCTCTAGTTTAAGGGCAGCGTGCCCTAACAAAATACTTATATCTCCTCCTGACACAGTAGCCAACTGTACTTACTGAATTTATTAGTTTGAGCAGTGGTGTATGTGTTGACCTGGTTGTGTACTGAGTCATAGAGATATTCACTACTCACTGGCCTATCATATGCATGCTAGATCTAAACATATGTATACTTCCTTACATTTATTTTGTCTAACAAGACATTGATGGAAGCAGCCTGGGTATTTCCTAGTCAGCCCTGACCATTAGTTGACTTACTGACATTTCAGGCCTAAAACCAAACCTCCATGTAGCCCTGCTTTGGGCTATTTCCCAGTAAACTCTGGATAAGATGCCTGCACAGTAGATACAAAAAGTGCATGTTCTTTTAAGAACTGACCATCCCTTAACCACTCCATAATCCCACCTAATTAACAAATTTGGCACATGTCCTACTAAACTTTAAACTATATAAACTTTACCTGCACCCCTGTAAGGTTGCAGGTTCCCTAATTACTCTCGCCTGCTGAAAAGCATAATAAATCTTTGCCACCTTGCTTGAGTCCATGAATTCATTCCAGATGGGCCCGACCTTCTCCAGTACTTGAGTCCTTGAGGGTTACTTACCCTCAACTACCCTGTTTTGGAACTCCACTATTGGGGTTCTTGGACTCCGTCCCTCATCCTCAACAGGTCCAATTCAGGCAGCTCAGACTACTCAAAGTTTGTTTTTGTCCTTCCTTTCAAAGACGACCATGGTACCAAGGAAATCATGACATGACTTGCAGTTGACTTTGATTTGAGTAAGGGAGAGTTATGCAAGGTCACCATTCTCACTTTCTCCTCCTAGGCCAATGAATTGCCTGGGGCTTAACAGTCCCAGTCACTTCCAGCCTCACATTATTTTGTAATCTCTCAGACTCTCCCCTCCAGGGATTTCCAAACTTTCTTTATGGATTATTGCTTGTTATGCAAAACAATTTATCTTGTGAAACCATGAGATGCCTAACCCTCTCCTACCTGCAGCCTAGTCATTCTCTCTGCCTTAGTATCCTAAATAAACCCTGTTCCTAGCACTCTCCTGGGATACCCTAGCACTTGCTGTGTGGCTTCCTTAGCTGCAACTCTCTTGCCCTGATTAAAGGCCTCCATTTTGTTGTATTGACTGTTTTCATTTAAATTGAAGTTGACAATAGTAGTAACATTTTATCACAAAATCATCAGCAACTGCCGTGGAAAACAGGAGTTGAGCACCTATCACACATTCTCAGGCATTTGCAGCAAGAGACTTTGAAAATCTTGACAGGGATTTTGGGGAAAATGTCCTTTAAAATGACATAGAATACTTGAATACAAAGGTAGGATTCAAAGAGTTATAAACATATTCCAGAAAACATCTCGGGGTTCCTAAAGGTTGAGTGACTATTCAAAAATTGTATTCTATTTTCCTTATCTAAAAGCTGAACTGCTAACCTGAAAAGCAAACACTTAAACACACACAGCCCTGAGTCCTCTGAGATTGCTTAATCTAGTTTAAAATAAGACTTGTGCTTACTGGTACATGATGAGTATTTTGATAATCATATTGGAATGCTTGATTGATTATATGCTCTGCTTTGTTTGATCATGGTTCGTATTGTGATTTTATAGCTTGTGGTAGTAATTGTCAAAGAGCCTTGGGCTGTTGATCTTACACTGTGATGTTCTGAATTGATTTGATTCATTCAATTGTACCCTGGATGCCTTTGATCCTTTGCTATTTTTTTTTTGTAGCAATGAAATACAATTGTCCCTAAAGACTCTCAGGCTGTGAGAACAGAATACCTCTGCTTTCTTCATAGTTGTATGACTTACAAGGGAGCAAGGAATATGAGGCAGGTGGACCTGGGGCTGCCAAAACCAAAGAAGTTACAAATGATAAAACTTGCCAGTAGAGAAACACAAAAAGCAAGGCAAATATTTAGGAAGGCTTGCATTCAGCCATTTGCTAAAACCACTGCCAGTAGGTAAAGATTCCTAAATCTACACCATCAGTTCACTCCTATCTCCTGAACTCCAGTCCTTGTTTTATCTGTGTATCAGAAACTTCTGCTTAGAAGACTTACCATTTAATCTATCTGAAATTCAACATAGTCTTCCCCCTGCTAAATCTTCCTGCTCTTGCCTCAGTTGCACAGGTTCATACTTGGAGAAATCTTTGATTTTCCTTTTTCTTTTTCCTAATACATCATTAGTAACAAGTCCTATTTGTTATTATTCCTCAATGTCTCATTACAGTTACAAAATTCTTTGTAGTGGAAAGTAAATTAGATTTGGAGTGAGAAGACTTGGTTCTGGTGGGGGCTTTGCCATTGTGAGACATTAACAAGTCTTTTTTTCCCACTTTATTTGATTTTTCAAAGAAAAATTATTTGTTTCTTCTCTTTCCACCCATTCCCTATTTTGAAGAAGAAAAACAAAGCCCTTCTAACAAATATGCATAATGAAGCAAATCCATCTCCACATTGACCACATCCAAAAATACTTGTTTCATTCTACTTCTGAATCCATCACTTTTTTTTGGTCAGAGATTGGCAGCATAATTCCTCATCAGACTTCCAGAATCTTTTTTGGTCACTGCATTGATATTTTTTTTCTTTCTCTAATGCATATTCTTTCACTGTTTTTTTTTTTCTTCCTGATTTTGGCATTAGCACTATTTTAGTGTCATAAAAAGGAGTCTGGTTGGCCTCCTTTGCCTATTTTTCCAAATAGTTTCTGTAGTTTTGAGATTGGTTGTTCTTTAATTGTTTCATTGTATTCACTTCTGAATTAATCTGGTTCTGGAAATTTTTCTTAGGGAGCTCATATATGACATGTTAAATTTCTTTAACTAAGATAAAATTGTTTAAGTTCTCTATTTCCTCTTCTGTTAATCTGGGCAATCAACATATTTGTAAATATTCATCCATTTCATGTAAATTGTCAGATTTATTGGCACATAATTGAGCAAAATAGCTTCTAATAACTGCTTTAATTTAATCTTCATTGGTGGTGAATTCACTTTTTTCATATTTTAATACTGTAATTTGGTTTTCTTTTTTTATTTTTAATCAGCAAATGGTTTATCTATTTTATTGGGTTTTTTTCCCATAAAAACCAACCCCTAGTTTTATTTGTTACTTCAATAATTTTCTTACTTTCAATTTTATTAATCTATTTTTGGTTTTCAGGATTTCCAATTTAGTGTTTAGTTGAGGATTTTAAGTTTGTTCTTTTGCTAGTTTTTTTTAATTACATGTCCAATTCATTGATCTGTTCTTTTTCTATTTTAATGATATAAATGTTTAAAGATAACAATATTCCACTAAGTATTGCTTTCTCTGAATCTCACAGATTTTGGTAAATTATCTCATGGTTGTCATACTTTTTGGTGAAATTATTTATTGTTTCCATGATTTCTTCTTTGATCCTCTATTCTTTAAGATTAGATTATTTAGTTTCAAATTAATTCCATTAAACTATGTTTCTATTGCCTTTAATTGCAGTATGATGTGAAAAGGACAGATTTAACGTTTCTGCTTTTCTGTATTTAGTTGTGAAGCTTTCATGCCCTAATACATGATCAATTTTTGTGCAGGTACAACATACAGCTAAGAAAAAGGTATATCTCATTTCCATTAAATTTCTTCTGGAGGTCAATTATATCTAACTTATCTAAAATTCTCATCTCCTTAACTTCTTGATAGTTTATTTTATGTTTAGATTCACCTAGTTCTGAAAGGAGAAAGTTTAGGTCCTCCACTAATGTAATTTTATTGTTTGTTTCCTTCTCTCTCATTTGACTTTTCCTTTATTTTTTGCTTTTTAAAATCATTTAAGTTTTCCTTTATTTTTGCTTCATTTTCTTTTCTTTAAATCATCATTTATTTATTTATTTAATATTTTTCGTTTTCAGCATTGATTTCCACAAGAGTTTGAATTACAAATTCTCTTTCCATTTCTACCCTCCCCCCCACTCCAAGATGGTATATATTCTGATTGCCCCATTCCCCAGTCAGCCCTCCCTTCTGTCACCCCACTCCCCCCATCCCCTTTTCCCTTACTTTCTTGTAGGGCAAGATAGATATCTATGCCCCATTGCCTGTATATCTTATTTCCTAGTTGCATGTAAAAACTTTTTTTTGAACATCTGCTTTTAAAACTTTGAGTTCCAAATTGTCTCCCCTCTTCCCTCCCCACCCACCCTCCCTAAGAAGGCAAGCAATTCAACATAGGCCACATGTGTATCATTATGCAAAACCCTTCCACAATACTAATATTGTGAAAGACTCACTATATTTTGATCCTTCCAAATTTTCTATTCACTTCTGGTCTGAAAAGTGAAAACTGAGAAAGCTTGAAAGTCCTCTGTTTTATTGAAAATCCATATTTTGCCTTGGAGTATCATACTCAGTTTGGCTGGGTAGGTGATTCTTGGTTTTAATCCTAGCTCCATTGACCTCTGGAATAACATATTCGAAGCCCTTCGATCCCTTAATGTAGAAGCTGCTAGATCTTGTGTTATCCTGATTGTGTTTCCACAATACTCAAATTGTTTCTTTCTGGCTGCTTGAGTATTTTCTCCTCAATCTGGGAGCTCTGAAATTTGGCAACAATATTCCTAGGAGTTTTCTTTTTGGGTTCTTCTTCAGGAGGCGATTGGTGGCTCCTTTCAATTTCTATTTTACCCTCTGGCTCTGGAATATCAGGGCAATACTCCTTGATAATTTCTTGAAAGATGATATCTAGGCTCTTTTTTTGATCATGGCTTTCATGTAGTCCAATAATTTTTAAATTACCTCTCCTGGATCTGTTTTCAGGTCAGTGGTTTTTCCAATGAGATATTTCACATTGTCTTTCATTTTTTCATTCCTTTGGTTCTGTTTTATAATATTTTGGTTTCTCATAAAGTCACTAGTTTCCACTTGCTCCAATCTAATTTTTAAGGTAGCATTTTCTTCGGTGGTCTTTTGGACCTCTTTTTCCACTTGGCTAATTCTGCCTTTCAAGATATTCTTCTCCTCATTGGCTTTTTGGAAATCTTTTGCCATTTGAGTTAGTCTATTTTATAAGGTGTTATATGCTTTCTCAGTTATCCTTGTTTCCATCTTCTAGACAAGTTAACATGTAAAGTACTTTGCAAACTTAAGAGTGCTACATAAATACTGGTTATTGTAATCATCATCATCATCATCATCGTCATCTAAGTTCATGATTGAGAAAGGCCAACAAAAGCATTTTTAAATGATCACATGGGAATCCATTCACATAACTAACACTAGTATCTAATAAGGTCAATGTAGGAAAATATTTATGTATGTGTAAAAATTTTAATCAGTTAGAATTTATCTAATTGAAATTACACATGGTCTTTTCAAAAATTTCCCTTAAAATCTATCTCTAGTAGTTATCAGAAGGCCGTGTTTCCAAGTCTTACTCTAAATAATAAGTCCTAAAGAAAATAGGAGTGATGTGTGATAGTTTGCAACAATTAACCTAGTGTTAAAAAAATCCTCAAATGTCAGCACCTGCTAGAAAACAGGGAGATGGACAATGCCAGCTTTGACAGATTCTTGTGAAATTTCAACATGCTTGTGACCTTCTAATTAGCCACATAATATGTCCAAATGATGAGTCACACACCTGAAGATGAAGGGTTCCCTGGAACCCAAGAAAGAAAACCTTCCCTTGAAAACCTTATCCCTAGAAAGTGGACTATAAAAGTCGACAAAACAAATCTGTGAACCCTCACATTAATGTGAGTACAAGGGCCAAGATTGTCCAGATGTCTAATATAACACAGATGGGCATGAGAGTCATTTGGCTGTGGTTTCCCTATAAACATAAGAGAAAGCAGTACCCAAAGCTAACTTTTGAAGGCAGTAGTCTTCCAATAGGGGAATAGTACCAAACTGGCTGACTGTCACAGTGCTAACTGCCATCAGAACCCTGCTGCTTAGCAACTTGAACTCAGAAGGGAGGTGTAGCTCCTGTGTACAGAGTAAAGCTGGTTCCAGCAACAGCTGTCAGAAACTGTAGCAGCTTTGCTGACTGTGTTCCATGACCTAGCTAAGGATTTGGACAATATTTGCTTTTGCAGTTTGTGAGAGTTGAGATACCTTTTACATGTACAGTGACATGTCATATACAAAGAATTAGCTTCTGTGGCATGATACTATAGAAGAATTAAAATGTAAAGATCTTCTGGTATTCAACTTGCTAGAATACAATAATATCTTTGCTTTATACATTGACAGCAAAATGTGTGGAGAAGTGATTAGCAATGTCTGATTCTCCATACATTTTAAAATCATGGGACAAAATTAAAAAAGGAAAAGATAAATTTTGGAAAATAAAAATACGAAATTGTGGACTTATTTTTAAGCAATCTACATGCCCAAAGTAATTTAATTTGTTTATTTATGTATCTTTTCTTGTTATATAATATTGAGCAAATCTTTTAACCTCTCAGCCTCAGTTTAATCACTTGTAAACTGGGGGTAATAGTAGCCACTACCTCATTAAGTTGTCTCAAGAATTATATGAAAAAAGTAAGATGATCTGTAAACTTTAAATGTTAGCTTTTATTTTCATCATTATTGTATACACATTATGTATTTGGATATTCATACAAGTTGGTTTGGTCAAATTGGTCCATGTGTTGGAGTTTTCAAATTAAAATGGTTCATTCAACTTCTACAAATTAACTTTTAATATATAGACATCCTTTGTTACCATAAAGCATTAAATGCATGTAAATAATTTTATGTTACATTTTGATTCAAGCAAAATTAAATTCTGTTTAACTTTAAGGAATCTAGAACTCTCTAGGCTTCACAAATTTTGAGAATCAGCAGAGTGGGAAGAAAAAAAAAACAAATTATTCACACCATAGTAAAACAAAGAAATTTATCTGGAATTACTGTTCTCCATTTAGCAAATAACCATACTTACTCTTAAGAAGTACATTGGACATTTCTTATTGGAGGAAAGCCTTTAAGTCTTTGTTTACTGTATCTAGCCACCTTTTTTTTCCATTTAGGAAAAAAAAAACAAACAATAAACACAGCAAAACATCAAGATCATTACATCTTTCAATCATATCAGTATTGTCATCTATTAGAATTTAAACTCTCTAAAGATAAGAGTTGCTTTATATGTGTCTTGATATACTACCAATTGTTTTAATGTAGAAAAGTATTCAGAAAAGACTTCACATTTCATTCACGTGTTTCTACCTTGATACATGTGAATGAGATGTCCATAAACATTTTGTAGGGATATGAAAGTTGGCATATGGATCAGTAGATGCTGATATCCACCTGACTGCACTTGGGAGAGAGTTGTATGAGCAATAATACTGTTTGTGATGTTTCCTTTTCACAATAACAAAGATAATTAAATTATCTTAATTAAAATCCCACCTTTTATAACAAGACTTCTCCATCCCCTCTTAATTCAAATATCTTATTTCTGTTAATTATTTCCTTTTAACCCTGTATATAACTTGCTTTGTGTATATCTGTAGTCTCCTCCATTAGATTGTAAGCTCCCTGAGGGGAGAGACTGTTATTTGCCTCTTTTTGTATCCCTAGTGCTTGGCACAATGCTTGGCACATAGTTTATACTTGATAAGTATCTATTGATTTTTTATTGATCCTTCGATTCAGATGAGGTATTAAATAGGGAAATACATGCTTCCTGAGATGTCTTCTACTGTCATGAAAGACATTCAGGGCAGAGTGCACAAAAAAGAAAAATTCTCAATAAATGGTATGGTCTTCCAAATTGCCACATCCAAATTGCCACATTTATGGATGGTTTGCTGATTTATCAATGCCCAAAAAGACAACAGGGACACTTAAATAACATCTATAATTGCTCAAAAGAGATCAGCCAAACAATCCACACAGAAGATTACATGTTGCCCAAACTTTGATTTGTAATTCAATAGGCAGAAAGCCTGTCAAATTAGTTTATGAAAACATGAACCTTGGATGGACACTGCTTACAAAAAATGAACTAGATCCCAACTTGACTAGGCTCAAGGACAATGGCTAGTTTACATTCGGCAAATAGGACAATCTTTTCAAAGATTCCAAACTACTTCTTGAAGACAAAGCATCTTTTAAATATCAAGAGTTTCTTAATGATGGCATATGGCTGAAAATCCTGCAACATCTGTATCCATAGTGTCAAATATTCAAGAAGTATTCATTTTTTAGAAAAACAAAAGGAGAACCATTTGACCCAGCGATATCACTTCTAGGATTGTATCTCAAAGAGGTCATAAAAATGTGAAAAGGACCCATATGTACAAAAAATATTTATAACAGCTCTTTTTGTGGTGGCCAAGAACTGGAAATTGAGGAGCTGCCCATCAATTGGGGAATGGCTGAACAAGTTGTGGTGTATGAACATAATGGAATGCTCTTGTGCCATAAGAAATAATGAGCAGGTCAACTCCAGGAAAACATGGAAAGACATGTTAAACTGATGCTGAGTGAAGTGAGCAGAACTAGGAGAACATTGTACACAGTAACAGCCACACTGTGTGAGGACTGATTTTCATAGACTTAGCCCTTCTCAGCAATGCAAGGACCTAAAACTTTTCCAAAAGACTCATGATGGAAAATGCCATCCACATCCAGAGAAAAGACTATGGAGTTGGAAGGCAGAGTGAAGCAGACTCTTCTCTTATTTGTTTTGTTTTCTTTCTCATGGTTTCTCTCATTCGTTATAATTCTTTTATGAAACATGACTAATGTGAAAGTGTTTAATAGGAATGTATGTGTAAAGCCCACATCAGATTGTATGCCATCTTGGGGTGAGAGGGAGTAGGGAAGAGGAGAAAATTTAAAACTTATAGAAGGGAACATTGAAAACTTGAAATAAATAAATTAAACGTTAAAAAAGAGGAGAAAATGGATGCTGATTGAGTATCATTTTTTTTTGTAGTGGAATTTACATAATCAGGTAGATTTTTTGGATTGTCACCGTTAGCACTTTTTGCTTCTTCTAATCTTTTATTTTTATTACCTTCATTTATTTCTCCTTCTGATCCTATGACATCTTAAATCTGAGATCTCATGGGTGAGGGTTTTCTCCACACTAATGCTGTTTGCAGCTCTTTCATGCCTCATCCTTATAATCTATTCACAGCTGTGTTATGGCTTGATTCAGTTGAAAGAACACTGAGTTTGGATTGATAAGACTTTGATTCTGGCTCTGTCTAATAATAAAGATGGCTTGGGCAAGTTACTTAGTTTTAGATATAAAGTCTTAAACGAAAAGGAAGAATTGGACTACATGACCTCTAAGACCCCTCTCCCCTTCCCTGAGGCAGCTAGATTGCTCAGTGGATAGAACACTGGGGATAGAGTCAGGAAGACCTCAGTTCAAATTTGAGTTCAAAGATATACTAGCTGTATGACCCTGAGAAAAATCACTTAACCTGTTTGCCTTAATCAACTGGAGAAGGAAGTAGCAAACCATCCTAGTATTTTTGCCAAGAAAACCCCTTGGAAAGTATGGTCCATGGGCTTACAGGGAATTAGACACAACTGAATAACTGAGCAACAACAAAAGACCCCTCCCATCTTTAGATCTATGAAGCAATGGATATTTGCCAAAACTTAGACAAACCAAACTTTCATGCAATTTCATGTTTGGGTCTTGATTTTACATATTGTTAAATATTGGTCCATTTTTTCATGTTCTATATCCATATTCCTATGGCATAGTTTTAGAAATTGTATTTGGGTATCAAAATCAGGTAGATATATGTATGTGTTCAGATATATGAATTTATGCATTTGTACATTTAGTATCTAAATCTATATTTGTATAGTGTGTTCTATAAAAATCTTGGACCATGTCTCATTGTCTCATGTTTCTATCTTCCAGAACATTGATCACAATATCAGGACTCAATAAATATTTGTTTATTTAAAATGTTAATATCTTACCCAATGTCTTGTATTTAAAGCACTTAAAATCTGGCACCAGTCTAACTTTCTAGATGTATGTTGTGTTATCCCTTTCATAAGTTTTATATTTCTTTCAAAGTGGATGCTTGCTATTTCTTGACTCCTGTATAAAACTCCTCTCCTCTGAGTCTTTCTGCAGGTTGTCCCACATCCTAAGCATCCACTTCTTCTTTACTTTAGTCTCTTAGTATATACTAAGCTCCTATCAAGACTCAACTAAGAGGCAATTTCTTGCATAAGGCTCTCCTGAAACCCTTAGGTATTGGTTCTCTTCCACATCTTTTTAATATTTTTTCTATTCATTCATTTATTCATTATTCAATTTTTCCTTCTTTTCTTCCTTCCTTCTTCCTTCCTTTTTTTTTACATCTTGTAAAATAAAAAGTCTCTGAGGGACAGAGCTATCTTTGCATATCACTATCACCCAGCATAGTGCCCCATAAATAGAAGATGTTTAATAAATATGTTACCCCAAATAATTTGTATTTTAGTACTTGAGTAAAACTGTGTTTTTTGTTCTGGGGACTGAAGGTAGAAACCAATCCACACTTTGTGATTCTGTGCAATTTTTACCCACACACACTTACAAACCCTTCATATGGTTCCCTTCTTTTAAAGACTTTATTGGTCACCCTTAAGGACTCTCAGCATTCTACTAGGATCAGAAATGAGCTCAGGTTAGCTATAATCCATCATTCTTGTTTATATAATTAGCTCTCTTATTTTCTCAATTATGCATTTCCTATCTTTTACATCACCTTTTTGCACCCAAATTGTCAGTGGTAGATTCAAGCTGCTTCACAACAATTCTTACTGTTTGTGGAGAATAAAAATATGAGTGTCATATAAGACAAAATAATGACTTGTGAACATAGGTAGGTGCCTGGAAATTATCAATGAGATGCTTTATCATTTTGAACAATAATCTCAAATTCTCCACCCCCTCCCAAGAGAACAAAAACTCTGGGAAACAAAAAGCAACTGGGGAGAACAAAAGGGAGGAGTCTTACATTTGCATTGCTACATTTTCACATTGTATAGGCCTTATTCTTTTGAGGAAGGTCTTATGGTGAAGTTTTAGCATATTACCGGATTTGTTATGAAATACTTTTATTAGGTGGTTACATATCTCTACACACCAAGCAGTTATACAATAATCAAAGTAGTAGTCTTGCCTGATATTTGAGTTTACACTTATTCCCATGTTATTTATTACCTGTGAATGGAAACAGAAGGTTTTGGAGAAATTTCATAATATGTATGGTGGGGGGGTGTGTTAAGCCAAACAAGATTTGTTTGTGTATGTGTGTATGTATTTATGCAAACATATGTTGGGGTGAGTGTATCTGAACATATTACTTCATCATTTAAGGGAGTTCTTGGTATAAGAATTCCCTCTTTATCTATATAGTTTGGTAAATCATTTGTGACTTATAGTCTTACAAAGTGACTTTGTTTTCTAGGAAGCTAAGTGTTTTACCCATACTAATAAAACTTGTGTGTGTCAAAGCCAGGGCTTGAACTCAGGTCTTCTTGACTCCAAATCCTATGCTCTCTGTTATACTGCTTTACAGTGGAGCATGAATATGTTGTGTGTGTGTGTGTGTGTGTGTGTGTGTATACATACATACATATATATGTATGTATATATACACATATATATATACATATATATATATAGGTACATACTGTGGTGATTTAAAGGTTCAATAGATATAACTTCTGCTAATTTAACCATTTTGTTAATAATGCAAAAATTTATTAAACGTATGGTCACTTGGCCAACTCTCTCTTAGACCAAAGCCAATCAGCGTGTCAGGTTCATGACTTATATTGGAAGACTGGTGCTCCAGAGGGTGGCAATCAACTCTGATTAGTTAATAATTAATGAGATAATGAATATTACAATGAGGGGCTGCATATGAACTTTGATTATATCACTTACTTCTAAGTTATCCCCAGACTTGAGTAATCTATTCAAAGAATGTATCCCCCACCCAAGCCTGAGCAGAAGGGAGCTTCACCCTAGATTAGAAGTCTAATCTAGGTGGAATTGCAATAACCAGAATGAGGAGAATGTTAATCCTATCTTCTATCAGCCCTGTTCTTAAGAGAGTCAACAAGGAAATAGGACAGGAAAAAAAAAACCTGAGGTCTCCCCACTTTTAATAATTGGCTATTAATTTGAGAGAGAAATAATTGTTTCTCCTACTACATATGTGAATATATTCATGTGCATCTATACATGTACATGTATAGAATATATATGTATATATATATGTATATATATGCACTCATATGCATGTGTAAATACGCAATGATATTTGTGTTAACTTTCAAACCACAAAAGCCTCACACTAGCTACTTGATTAAAAAGAGGGAGTTTCGAGAAGAGGGGAAACCCATACTAATTTGTAATGAGAAGAAGTAATTAATTAGTGGTGTTTTTGGAAGAGAAATAAAAAGTGACAGATAATATGGAGAACCACAAATTGATAAAGACAATGCTACACATCTTTAATAAAGAAGCCAATAACCCTTGTAACACTAAATGGTGCTGCTGCATTCTATGATGATAAATTTCTGAATGTAAAATTAAATGCTGATTATTTCCTTCAGTCTGAGTAGAGTATGTTAGACATTCATATTTGCAATTAGCTTGGAAAAATGGAAATTAATGCATTTTAACTAGAATTAAAATATGTAGCTAAGGGAATTTCCTTTAAATAAAGTTCTTTCTTTTTTTCCTTTCTTCTGAAAGCCAAGTCAAAGTTCCCATGTGTCAAAGGTGGTTATTGGTGGACAATGGAGGTATAATTTGAGGCTCTGAACATTCTTTCTGGCTTAGAATACACAAACGATTTGGGCAATTAGACTCTAACAATTTGAGAATTATATTAGGCGTGTTTACCAAGAGAGACAATGTAGATACAGATCATACCTTGGAACCAAGAACCAACCCCTGGGTTCAAATCTCACCTCAGATACATGCTAGCTTTGTGGTACTGGCCAAGTCAATTAATATCTCAGTGCTATAAGCCAGAGGTGTCAATTGAGATAAAATATAATTGGGATATAGTGAAATATAGATAATATTGTATCTTAAGACTGCCCGTATGCAGCCCACAGGGATCCTTATGTATGTATTGATGGCCATCATTTCTATTTGAATTTAACAACCTTATCCTAACCCACTCCTCTCACATTAAATTTCAGAGAAGGCAGCAAACTGTCAATGCAGGAAGTTCCCTTTACCAAGGAAATCACTTATTTAATACCTCTTCCCATCTCAATGACTAAAAATGTATGCGTACTAGTCATTAGTCTCTCAATCATGAAAGAAACAAGTTTAAGGAAAGCAATAACCTTGGCTAGTTAAATTATTTGATATCACATAAGAATGTGGCTGAGAAGACAGGAATACTGTGAGATATCTAATGCAAGAAAGTTCAGTAAAAGATATTGTTGTGGATTTTATGTTCCTTGATTAATTACTGAATGATATTCCGGTACAAAGAATAACAATTGCTCTTGGTGAGGATGGGAGGGTGATAAAAAGATAATTATTGTGTGAAGAAATAGGCTTTGCACTTTTAAAATAAGCATTAATGTAGTTATGATGGAACCTCAGTTCAGTCCTCACTTTAGGAAAAGGCACAGAATTATTCATAGTTTTATTTACATGGTAGCACTTTCATTCTAGGACAGAAAAAGAAAACTTTGAAAATTAATTTCCCTCCTACAAATTTCCATATTTCATTCATAGAATGGGCCTTAAAATGAATCCAGGTGCATGACATAATGGAAGATAGTCTAGATTTTGGATTTTAGAGATCTGGATTTGAATTCCATCTCTACTACTTGCTAGGTGACCTTGGACAAGTGCCTTCACCTATATGGTTATAGGCTACTTCATCTATAAAAAGAGGGGACTAAATAACAAAAAAGTCCCCCCAGCTCTAAATCCTATGATGCAACCATGGGATATAATGCTAGCTGGGAGTCACTCAAAAATAATTGTGAAGAATAAATTAAATACAAATTTAATACCTAAAGAGAAATTTAAATGAGCCACAAATATATGTTGACCTTAAAGGTCAAGGCCTATGGTAAAAGGGAAGGGAAATATCTAGTTTCAAAATGTCCTTGCTAACCTTTCCTGTTATTGTAAATGAAATATTTAAATTTGTGTAAGATTATTTATTTCCTAGGCTCTCTGTGAAAACCAAATTGAGTAGCATGAGACCCCAATCTTTAGCAAGGTTTCTTAGTAAAAGTGCCATAGTCTCCAAGGCCAAAATAATCCTCATAACCTGAATTAAGTGAGATTCACTGAGTTTAGAATGTCTACTATATTCTTTTATGAATGTTTTTTGAAGTAGAAAGTTTTGATTAATGACACATCACAAAATATTGTCTTTGTTTCTCTGTTGAGCATCATTTCCAAATACCCTGTCTCCCTAAAGAATATTCTGGATTATTGCTTTTGAGCACAGTGTCTGAAACCTGAAATTGTGCCTTTGGTCTGCTTCTTTGTACAGTGGTTTGATTATACAAGATGTGTTTGGTGAAGTATTTGATGGTTGACATTTATGAGAAAATTTATCCTTTGATCTCCCAAAGCTATGTGATATAGTTTCTTTTGAGAAAAAGAGATTTTTTGCATTATATTCCATTCCTTAGTGGAGTTATTACATTTATAACATTTATTGATTTGATATTGGCAAAGATCATTTCAATAATACTGTGTAGCTAGGCCCTATGAAATTCTAATATGTGCAAGAATAGATTATATATAAATTAGCACTATAGTAAACTCAGGTTCATTATAAAATTAACTCTTTGAAAGCGAAAATCAAGGGACTTCTGTTATGACAGGAATGGTTCTACTATTAAGTTTTGAGCCATTAAGACTGTCTGGACATTATTATTTTTCACCTTCAACAAACCAATATAGCACCTTACACAGTTGCTTGCAAATTGAATGAAATCAATGTATATTTGTTCATTTGTTGGAATATCAAGCAGTGCACATAAACAAAAACTATGAGGGAACAGCTCAGACATAGTAAATCGATTTATGCTTGTAGCTATTTGAAGCAATACATAATGGGATAAACTCAGGTCTTGCTAATGCTATATGCAAATATATGTACATATGTGTGTATATGTATAGTCATATATGTGTGCATTTTGATGTGTGTACATACATATACATGTGTGTGCATATGTATCTGTACATACATATACATACATTATATACATACTTATGCATAATATTAATAGGCATATAACATATATATGTTTGCACATGTGTATGCATATAAACAGAACAATATATAGTGGATATAGATATATAGATATCTAGTTACCTATACTGTATCATCTCTAGCTTTCTATATCCATCCATCCATCTATCTATCTTTCTATCTACCAGAAAGTTAGAGAAAACTACAAAAAGTAGCAAACAATACTTCATAATGAATCTGGTATTATAAACCATGCTTTTAAAAATAGGAGGTTTTAAATATACACATTATCTCATCTTTTGCTTTTTTTTTCCATTTTCTTCACTATTTTTATACATCCAATTAAAAATACATAGGGGAATTTAATCAATAGATAAAGTGATAGTAATTTCAAGAGGTAGCTGGGGCATGGTGAATACAATGAAGAATTTGAGGTTTTTTTAAAGAGATTTTCTTATTTTCTAATCTATCCTCATTATATTACAAGCACCACAAGGAATCAAAGCTGTAGCTCAGACCTTTTACTTGAGATGAATGAAGCCATTCTTTGATAATGTTGCTATTAAATTTCCTTTAAAATATATAGTTGTTTTTTAATTTTTTTTCTTTTCATCGTAATCATTTCCCATTAGTCCTCCCTTGCCACCAGTGGAGTCCTGTCTCATAACAAATAAATAATACAGTAAAGCAAATTTAATCAACATATTTATTGTGTCTGAAAATGTAGGTCTCATTTCTATACCTTTACTCTCCCACATTGCTTGTAGAGATTTAGGGAGAATATATAGTCATTCAGCTTTTTAAAAAGCTGTTAGTCATGATGATGATGATGATGATGATGATGTTTAGACTTTATCTCCTCAATCGCCACATTCAGCCTGTAGAGATGAGCTTCTCCATTCTCACCTGGGCTGGTCTTTGGAAAACAGGCATTGTCTGTCACTAGAAATGTATTTAAATATTTCTGAGATGGCAGACCTTGCCAGAACTTGCACTTTTTTGGCATAACCTTTAAGAATGCTGGATCATTTCCTTGTCATGATGAATTATGAAAATGCTTCTTCATTGGAATTTTAGAGTCACATCTGAACAAGAGTTTATGCCCTCACTAGGAATAACGAGATTGTACACACTTGTCAGTCAAATATAAACGGGAATTTACTAAGCATTTGCTATTTGTTAGGCAATGTTAAGGCAATGTTAATCTCTGAGGACAGAAACAAAAATCATTGCAGTCCCTCTCTTCAAGGATCTTATATTCTAATGGGAGAGCCAACATGCAAACAGCTATGTATATGCAAGATATATACAGAATGGAAGGTAGTCTCAGAGGAAAGACACAATACAGTTGCATTGGCAACAGGTTTTTAATGGCAAACCTGGATTTATCTAGAGAAAAGTTTCAGGGAAATGTTTATTTGCTTTGACCATTTTGTTTGGACGTTACCACAATTCACTACATAAAACAGATTGAATCAATTAGTACCTAAACTGCTGATTTAAAAGGGTAATGCTGCACATAGCTTTCCAAAATTCCCTGCAGAGCTGAACTGCAACTAATACAGATGAGTTTGCAAAGAGAAACTTCTCATAATCCCATATGGAAGGTGTGAAAATAGAGTTAGTGATGGAGTAAAAAAAGTTGCCTATCATTACTTACAAAGTCAGTGGTGGTTCTATCCATATATGCATATGCTGTGTTTGACATAAAAGAGACAAACTGAGAACTTAGCAAACTACTGAGAAAATAATTAGAACCACTATCTGATTTTTTGCTTAAATAAACTTCAAAATCATTTCTCTAACACCATGTCTAACTGTGATTATTGAGTTCTGAGTAGCTAAAGATGGATAGTAACAACGAGACACAAAAGATAGCAGAAGACACAGCAAACAATAAGATACATCACCAAAAGAAAACTCTAGTTAATAAGGAGAGCAAGTATAGTTCATAAGTTCACACGTCTTAGTGATTTAAGGGAGCTTAGATAGTCATCTTAGTCCATTTTGACAATTTTGCAAAAACTGAGGGGACTTGCCAAAGGTCACATAGTAATTGACAGAGCTGGGATTCACACTCAGTTCCCATTTCTCCCAAGTTTGGTATTCTTTCTACTCCACCACACACACTAACTATCTTCCAACTACACTGCTGTAGTGGTAAGCAGGGCGGGGCTTTTTGCTTTTCTTTTCTTAAGTGCCTTCAATGATTCTGGCCTTTGTTTGAATGGGGCTGGAAAAGTGGGATCTTGTCTTGGAATGTTTCTCAGCACTAAGACAATTGGGAGTCATCGATTGGAAACTCTGTATATGGTGGTACTAGGGATTAACTAACTCTCCCACACCCTAAATGGGACTGAAACTGTTCTTTCTTTGAGTGCTTCTCAGCACTGACTTAATCAAGTACCCCACAGCCCTGAGATAGGTATATAAGGTCAGAGGTTGGTGTTTAACTTTTGGGGCTCACTCAGGGAAAAGATGGTTGAGATTCTGGGCAAGCCGTTGTAACCGCCCTCTGCCTTTGCTAACCCAGACGCATTGGTGCTTCTTGTTTTGATAGCTATGTATGTGATGTCTTAATTAGACAAAGCCTGTCTGTTGAATATTGTTATTTGATCTGGTGATGTTTTCTGTTTGTAATTTCTATTTGGATTTGCTCTGAAGTTCAGGGTGCTGGCTTTTCCTCCAGAATAATACATGTATGTTTGATTAAAGTGAGATTATTAACCACTTGTATTGGCAATCAAAATGGGCTCTTAGCACTTAATTCAACCAAGTGCCCTTGAACAGTTTGGCCTTTATTTCCTTGATTAAATTAGGAGTCCTTGGTGACCTCCTTGCCTCAAGGGAAAGCCTAGTTTATGTAGGTTTGAGTGACATGTTTGTGACATCAGAGGCACATCAGACCACGTGGGTTTAAGGCGCATTTTTGGGACGATTTTAGGTCATGTGGGCAAGTCGCATGCGTGACTCACCCTTGACCCTGAAAAAGATATAAAACCAGAAGTTGGCTTTCTCTTTTTCAGAGCTCTGACCCATAGCAGTAATGGTGCATGTGACTCTGGCCCAGTCGTTGTTATGGGCTCCCTGGCTCATATTATGTTTGTAATTTGTATGTATTAGCTCTGAAGTTCAGGGTGCTGGCTTTTTCCTCTGAACTAAGTGAATGGTATTTGTATGCTGGATTAAAGTAAGATTGTCAACCCCTTAATGTTGTTTTCCTTGGTTCTGTGAGCTGGTTGTTGTTGGTTTTTCACCCCTACAGCAGCTGCTACCAAATTGTTGAAACACCCCTTAAACTTGCTTTCCTTAGAAAGGAGCAGAAAAAGACAAATCTCTTTTGAGGTATGTCAGGATCTCTACTACCACTGATGATGCAGTCTTTTGAATAGTACAGATCACAACTCTCAATTATTTTTTTTTCCTGCGTGATTCTTGTTCATTAATCACTTGTAGAGAATCTATCAAGTTCACTGAAGCACTCTTTTAGGACTTTTAAGATCAATGTATACAAATGAAACATTTGGGCTAGCTAGGGATTTGACCACCCCTCCTCTTTTTCTGGACGTTTTTTTTTTCTTTCATACATCCTGCTTCTTGTGTACAAGTTATCATTGATAATACATTACAAACTACTTCTGCCTAGCAAACTTTTTCATTACCTTCTGGGTCACCTGCGACTTAGATTTTTTAGAGATAGCACGGTTACTACCAAATGAATTGCAACTATTCCCTATCACTAGGTGAATGTTCATGTAAATGAAATGAATTTTGTGTCAGAAATTCCTTGGAGATCTCTGAAAATACAGCTAATTTGTCACACTCGGTTCCTAATATGAAATGAAATGTATCATGTATGTATTGCACTTAGTTCCTAATATTTGATTATGGGTCCAATGAATTTTGACCACCTATAATTTCTTTCCACAGTTCAGGACTAATTCAAAGGACTGCCCATCTAACTACAGGGGAGAATTAAGACAATAAGTCTGTTTTTATTATTTTCTTTGCCTTAGGTGATTAGGTCACTTTCTCATAAATAGCCCTAGATCTCATTGATCTTGGCCACAGGTGTTAGAAAGGTCCTTGGGAATTACACAATTGAATGCCTATATCTTAGATGTAACCTCAGATAGATGCAATATGAAAGATGAAAATTAGTGTCTCATAGTACTGGAAATGGAATAAGAAAGTCATGAGCTTAAATTTCAGCTCACTTAGTTGCTAGCTATGTAACCCTGGGCAAATCATTTAAACTTTCTGTGCCTCAGTGACCCTATCTGTGAAATAAGAGGGTTGTACTTGATAAGTTCTAAGATCCCTTCTATCTCTAAGTGAATGTAAATAGCAATTGTATCTGTTTTGGCCAGAAACCCTGAGGGTCTTCCCCTTTCAGACTGATTATTTTTAAGTAAGTACAAGAGCTATTCTTTACCTTATTTCTTACCTAGACTTAATCACTGAATAGGCATCACCTCAGTTTGACCTAGGAAAGACCTTAGTTTAAAAAGGCCAAGGTCTCCCACTGCATCCAGAGCCATCTCAAGTCTCCCCAGTCTATATCTTGCCACTGGACCCAGATGGCTCTGGAGGAGCCTCCCTCACTTACATCCAGTTCACTTGTATGTCATGGCTTCACCTCCTTGGTGTCATGGTTCTCTTCAAAAATGAAGGACAAACAACAACTTCAGTCTTAGAAAATGCCCTCACATATTGTCCAATTGGATAAGGCATTCCCTACCAATGATAAGGTCCTCCATATTTTTATCTTTGCTGAAGATATTGTAGTGACAACAACCAGCTGCAGAAGGTAATATTTGGCTACAGTAACGTAAATATAGTGTCCAAAAGAAGAGAGACAGTAGTTTCAATGAGCTCTATCCTTTTTAGCTCTCATCCAAAATATGATGTTGAGTTCCATCTGCCACACTTTAGGAATGAAATTGCCAAGCTAGATCATGTCCAGAATAGAGTAACTAAAATGGTGAGAGGATTTAAAATGATGCCACATAAGGACTTACTGAAGGAACTAAAAATGTTTAGCCTGAAGAAGAGATAACTCAGGAGAGAACATAATAGCAGTGTTCATGTATTTCAAAAACTGTTACATGGCAGTGGAAATCAACTTGATTTACTTGGACCCATAGGCTGGAAATAAAACAATGCAAGGACGTTTGAGGGAGGTAGAATTTCAATAGATTATAAGAAAATCTGCCTAACAATTAGAACCACACCAAAATAGAATGGAGTGTTTGGGTTAACAAAATTAGCTATTTCTGATGTACTTTAAGTATAGTTGGCTAATTATTGGCTAAGGCTTTCTTCTCAAAGTCTCAGAGATCCATTTTGTCTCTGAGATTTTTGTGAGCTTAAGGAGAGAGGACAATGTCAAATAAATTTTGCAATTTAGGAATGAAGTTCAGTAAAAAAAAAAATCAGTCACTAGTATCCATCATTTAGGAAACAGTGAATACAAGACAAATAATGGACACTACAGAATTGACAAAAGTGCATCAACATGAGACATTTTTCCGGAAGTAGAAGTCATGATAACCTTAAACTATATAATAGATGGGGAAGAGGAGGAGGCAAAAGAAGGAAAAGTTGTGGAAGTGAAAAAAAATGAGTCAAGGAAACAATAAAGGGAGAAAAGGATGATATTTGCCAAAGGTAATAGCAACTCCTAGATTATACATTATAATGGGCAAGGCCAAAGGCAACAGCAACAACACAGCTCTTTGTGATAGAACTAATTGCCCGTTGGGAAGCAGAGTTCAAGTACAACTTACAAAAGGAAAGAATTCAAGCTTCTGCAAAGAGAATGTACCAGGAGAAAATAAAAGGTTGATTGTACCGTCTCTTAGAAAAGCAGACTGTATGAGAATTTCCAGGGAGATATGATTTAATGGAAAGCTGCCAGAAATAAAAGGCACAGCATAATGAAAGCTTCTGATCTGAGAAAAAAATTAAAAAGCTGTTTTCTCTGCTTTCAGGTAGAGCTGTCCCTTTTTCTGCTGAGTCTCATACTGGACTTATTTATAAAAATTAGGCCAATTGCCACAACAAACACTTTTATTCTAGATACATTTAGAAGCTTTTAGCAAAGTACCTACTTTTGATTAAACAAATCACATGACAATTCTATTTCCTAGAATGGTCTTTCAACGCATATGTTGAGGAAACATGAAACATCAACCCAAATCTGTTTCACTGACATTATTTTTAATGCTTGAAGCAGTATGTTCAATCAAACTCTTCCCATGCATTGTATAATCCTTTAAAATAAGATTCACTATGCAAAGTGTTTTCTGTCAATCAATTACAAGACAGAAAAAGAACATTGATAGTTTCAAAATGAGTGGCAGCATGACATAAAGATGGATTCAGGAAGACCTAGGTTCAAATCCTTCCCCTAATACACACTTAGCTGAGTGACCTTGGGCAAGTAAATTCACCTCTCAATATTCAAGACAATTTTCTGTAATTTTATGTTATAGAAATTTTGCCAGAGTGCAAAAGTAGAGGGAGTTTTCACACTGGAAGACTTCTATAATATTGAAATCATAGAATAGAGTGAGGAGGGCTAAGACAGAGACACAGCTGAACTCTCCTTAACTCCCCTCCAAACAATTATAAAAAAACATATCAAATCAATTCTCGAATAGCAGAACCAACAAAAAATTAAGATGAAATAATTTTCTAGCTCAAGACAGCTTAAGACATTAGCTTGAAAGGTGGTGGTTGGGCCTAAAGTATAGGACAGCACAAGCTTCACCTGAGAAGCCAGCAGGAAGTTTTGGGAGTGGCTGCATTTGCAGAGAAGCAACTTCAGGAGTTCTCAGCCCACAAATGGTAAGGTGGGGGGGGGGGGGGAGTGAGGTGGATTACTGGTCAGAAGGAGAATACAGGGGATCCATTTCTTTTACTGGGTGCAGGACTCTATTGTCTTCCCCTTATGTGGTTCTGGTTTGCAGCACCAGGGTGAGGAAAAACACTAGCACTTGCAGCTAGAGGGAAACAGGAACCTTGGCCTCAAGTCCAGGCCAAAGAAGGGTGCTTATGGTCACTCATCAGGAAGCAGGGGCTTTAATCTCAGGTCCAAGGCAGAAAAAAGTACTGATGCTTGTGATCACAGGAGAACACAAACCCAAGTCACAATTCCATGGTCAGAAGGAGTGAAAGCACCCACAGCCACAGAGGAGTAAGGGCAGTGGTCACAGTTTCAGAGCAGAGAAGAGTGCTTGTTGTCACTCACAGAGCAGAACACAGGCCAGGACAGCAGCAACCGTTCATCTTCTTGGATCATAACACTTTAGAAGAATGAAAAACATATCAACCATCAGAACTTGCTCTGAAAATAGCAGCATGAAAAACCTTAATCTTGAGAAAGTGCCCCCTCCACCTCAGAAGCAGAACCCAACTTTACTTATAAAGTTAAAAGTCAAGAAATATGTTGGGAAATGAACAAATGACATTAATAATAATAATGAAAGAATCTGACCATTGACAATTACAATACTTAGGGAGGATCAAAACACAAGTTCAGAAGAAGACATTGAAGTCAAAATAGCTACATGCAAAGCCCAAAAGAAAAAAAAAAAGTGAATTGGTGACAAACCCAAAACAAATTCCTGGAAGAATTGATTTTATAATCAAATAAGAAAAGTACTAGAAAATTGGGAAAATGAATGAGAGTAATGCAATAAAATTACATTAAAGAGGAACAAAAAATACTGAAGGAAAAAAATACCAAATAAACAAACAAATCCAAAATTGTTCAGATGGCAAAAGAGGCACAAAAATGCACTGAAGGAAAGAACTCATTAAAAAGCAGAAATAGTCAAGTGGAAAAAAAAGTTAATGAAAGGCCCACTGAAAAAAATAGTTCTGTAAAACTAAGAACTTAGCAAGTGAAAACTAATGACTACATGACATATCAAGAAAGAGTAAAAATAAAATTAAAAGAATGAAAAAAATAGAAGAAAATTTGAAATATTTCATTGGAAAAATAAATGACCTGGAAATAGATCACGGATACCTACTCTAAGAATTGCTGGAATACTGGAAAGTTATGATCAAAAAACTAATTTGGACATCATATTTCAAGAAATTTTTTAAGGAAAACTGCCTTGACATCTTCTAATCAGAGGGTAAAATAGAAATTGAAAGAATCCACTAATCACCTCTTCAAAGATATCCCCCAAATTAAAACTACCAGGAATAATACAGCCTAATTCTAGGGCTCCCACATCAAGGAGAAAATATTGCAAGCTGTCAGAAAGAAATAATTCAAATATCATAGAGCCATGGTAAGGATAAAACAAGATTTAGCAGCTTTTACATTCAAGGATCAGAGAGCTTAGAAGTAATATTCCACAGGACAAAGGAACTAACATTACAAGAAAGAATAGTTTGCACAGTGAAGCTGTAGAATCTTTTAGGGGGAATTTGGACATTTAGTGAAATACAGGACTTTAAAGAATTCCTGATGAAAAAAAAAGAATTGAGGAGAAAATTTCATTTTCAAAAACAAGAGGTAAGAGAAAAATTTAAAAAAATGTAAACATGAAAGATATCAGAAGACAATCAATAAAGTTAAACTTTATTGTGATATGGAGAGGTGATAATTTTAATTCCTAAGAACTCTATCATTTCATAAGGAGTGTACATGGACAGAGGATATGGGTGAAAAATGACTGTGATGGGATGTTTGAAAAAAATGTTAAGGGACAAGAAAGAGGAATGCACTGGGAGAAGGGAGAAGGAAAGTTAGAATGGGATAAATTATTTCACATCAAAGAGGTGCAAAAGAAAGAGCTTTTACAGTGGAGGGGAAAATGAGGTGGGGGTTGTGGAGTGGCAGTCAATGCTTGAACCTTCCTCTCATCAGTACTGGTTGAAAGAGGGAATAACATACACCCTCAGTTGGGCATAGAAATCTATCTTGACCTACAAAGAAGGGTGAAAAGAAGGGGTTAAAAGGAAAGGGGTTGGCTGATAGAAGGGAGGTCAGATTGTGGGATGTGGTGGTCAGAAGCAAAACAGACTTTTGAGTAGGGAAGGTAGCCTAGCACTTACACAGCTCTGAAACCATATTGCAAGGCAGTAAATATCAAAACAATCTGGAACAGGTTGATAAATACAATGGTAGATCCTGTGGAATGGATTAAGTACACAATACATGGTAGTAAATGACTACAGTAACGTAGTGTTTAATAAACCTAAATCTTGTGGTTTGGGGATAAGAACTCACCATTTGACAAATATTTCTGGGAAAACTGGAAAGCAGTGATATAGATCAACATTGTATGCTGTATACCAAGGTAAGGTCAAAATGAATAAATGATTTAGACCTAAAGGGTGATACAATAAGCAAATTAGGGAAGCATGGAATATTTTATCTATGGATTTAGATCTATCAATAAGGGAATAATTTATAAATAAAAAAGAGACAAAGTACATTAGAAGATATAAAATGAATAATTTTTATTACACTGAATCTAAGTTTTACACAAATAAAATTAATGTAGCCAAGATTTTGAAGGAAGTAGGAACTGGGAGAAAAAAATTACAGAATGATTCTCTGATAAAGGCCTCATTTCTCAATTATATAGAGAACAGAGTTAAATTCATTAAAACAGTAGTCATTCCCCAGTTTATAAACAATCAAGTTCTTCCAAGAGCCAAGATAGTGGACTAAGCAGTAAATCATTGTAGCTATCCCATATACGCCTCCAAACAAACACAAATATTAGACAAATATATGAAATAGTGCCCCCAAATACACCCTGGAACTGCAGAATCAGTGGAAATATGGGGTGGGGCAGTCTTTTAGCCCTGAAGACTTGGAGGATTGGCAAGAAAGTTCCATGTCACTAAGGCAAAAAGGGAGCACAGTCTAGAACAGGAAGCATCCAAGGAAGCCAGAAGTAAGCCCTACTTCAGCAAACAAGCAAAAGATCCTGAGCCTCAGTGTGGTGGAGCAGGGCAACACCAACACCAGAACCCCTCACATGACTTAGCATAAGTAGGGGAACTGGCAGATTCCAGCTCCAAGAAACACCATGTGCTTCAGTGTAGGCCAAGGCAGGCAGGCATCCTCCAGGGAGAGGACTTCCACATGAATCAGTGTGGCCCCAAGGAAAAACAGAAAAACCCCTCCTGGCCTCAGCACATAACAGACACCACCACTAAGACCCCAGTTCAGGACCAAGTAAGCTGCCAGACCCCTATACCCTCCAGGAGACTGAACCTAGGCCCCCAGCACACTATGCCAGTGCCTAAATCCCTGGTCCCCAACACAAGAAGCTTGAGACAGTGCCCTGGGTGCTCCTGGAGGAGACCTCAAATTTAAAAGCCAAGAAATAGGCCAAACAATGAGCAAGAAACAAAAGGGAACATTAACCATAGAAAGTTACAGTGGTGACAGGCAAGATGAAAACACAAACTCAGGAGAGGAAAATATTGTCTATATACCTACACCTGAAAATTCAAAGGGCAGTATAAATTGGTCTCAAGCCCACAAAGCCTTCTTGGAAGAGCTCCAGAAGGATTTTAAAAGTCAAATAAGAGAAGTAGAAGGAAAATGGGGGGAAGAAATGAGAGGTATGCAAGAATCAACAGCTTGGAAAAGGAAGGACAAAATCTGACTGCAGAAAACAATTCCTTAAAAAAAATACAATTGGCCCAATTGGGAAAAAGAAATCCACTGAAGAAAACAACTCCATAAAAAGTAGAATTGGCCAAGTGGAAAAGGAGGTGCAAAACCTAACTGAAGAAAATAATTCCTTAAAAATCAGAATTAGGAAAGTGGAAGCTAATGACTCTATGAGACTTCAAGAATCAGTCCAGCAAAATCAAAAGAATGAAGAAAATAGAAGAAAATGTAAAATATGACATTCAAAAAACAACTGACATGGAAAATAGGTCCAGGAGAGATAATTTGGGATTATTGGACTACCTAAAAGCCATGAACAACAAAAAAAAAGGTTAGACAGCATCTTTCAAGAAATTGTCATCAAAGAAAATTACCTAGGGCAATGAGTTGGTGCAGTGAGTAGAGCACTGACCCTGAAGTCAGGAGGACCTGAGTTCAAATCCAGCCTCAGACACTTGACACATTTATTAGCTGTGTGACCTTGGGCAAATCACTTAACCCTAATTGCACTGCCTTCCCCTTTAAAATAATTGTCCTGATATCCTACAACCAGAGGCCAAAATTGGTGTTGAAAAATCCACTGATCACCTGCTGAAAAAGATCCCAAAGTGAAAACTTTAAGGAATATAATAGCTAAATTCCGGAATTATCAGATCAAGGAGAAAACACCACAAACAGCCAGAAAGAAACATTTTACATATTGTGGAACCACATTCAGGATTACACAGGATTTAGCAGCTTCTTCCCTGAAGATAGGAGAGCTTGGAATATGATATTCTGGAAGGAAAAGGAATTTGAATTAGAATATTCCAGGAGGCAAAGGAGCTTGGATTACAAATAAGAATCAGCTACCCAGCAAAACTGAGTGTTATTTTTCAGGGGAAATTTCAATGACATAGGGGACTTTCAATCATTCTTAATGAAAAAAAAAAACAGAGCTGAAGAGAAAATTTGATCTCCAAGACTCGAGAGAAGCATGTAAAGGTAAACAAGATAGAAAAAAAACATGTTATTTAATAATGTTAAACTATTTACATCCCTCCACAGGAAGATGATATTTTTAACTCTTGAGAATTGTATCTCTATTACACTCTATTACATCTCTATGAACCCTAACCCTAACCCTAAAAAAAAAAAGGTGGTGAAGAACATGCCAATGGCCAGCAGCACCACGATGAGATGGGGGAACAAGATGGGTTCACCAGGCTTGTGTATCTGCTCATGATCTCCAGAAGGTGTTCCACAGAAAGAATGTGTGGCTATAAGTTGACTTTGATGTTATGATAAAATTAATTGATTAATTAATTAAGAGGTGGGAAAAAAGGATTGTACAGGGAGATGAGAAAAGGGGAAGGCAAAATATGAATATGAACAGGCACAAAGACCTATTTCAACAGAAGAAAAGAAGGGAGGTGGGCTGGCATTGTTTGAACCTCACTCTCAAAAGATTTTGCTAAAAGAAGGAACACACACATTCTGTTGGTTATAGAAATCCATCTTACCCTATAGAAAAATAGGAGGAGAAAATAGAAAAAAAAAGGAGGGGGTAAATAGAAGGGAGGACCTATTGAGAGAGGCTATGGTCAGAAGCAAAACACTAGTAAGAAAGGAAAGGGTGAAAGGAGATAGAAAAGTATGAGCATGAGGGGGAGGAATAGATTGAAAAGAAAGACACAGTTAAGAATCATAACTACAAATATGAATGGGATGAACTCTCCCATAAAGCTGAAGCAGATAGCAGAGTGGATTAAAAAACAGAGTCTTACAATATGTTGTTTATAAGAAACACATTTGAAGTAGATAATAGACATACATAGAGTAAACATAAAAGGTCAGAGCAGAATGTATTATGCTTCATCTGAAGAAAAAACAAAACAAACAAAAAACCCCAAAGGGAGAAATTCTGATCTCAGAAAAAGCAAAAGAAATAACAGATCAAATTAAATGAGACAAGGAAGCAAACTACATCTTGCTAAGAAGTATCATAGACCATGAAGTAGTAGCAAAACTAAACATATTCACCAAGCAGTATGCCATCCAAATTCTTAGACAAAAAATTAAGTGAATTACAGAAAGAAACAGACAACAAAACTACAATAGTGGGGGACCTCAGCCTCCCCTCAAAACTAAATAAATGTTACCATGAATTAATAAGGAAAAGTTAGGAAGATGAATAAAATTTTAGAAAAGTTAGATATTATAGAACTCTGGAGAAAATTGAATGAAATAGAAAGGAATATACCTTTTGCACAGTGGTACATGGCACCTACACAAAAACTGACCATGTACTAATAGGACATAAAACCTCACAATCCAATGCAGAAAGACAGAAATATTAAATACATTCTTTTCAGATTATGATGCAATAAAAATTATATGCAGCTAAAGGCCACGTAAAAATAGACTAAAAATTAATTGGAAACTAAATAGTCTAATCCTAAAGAATGAGTGAGTCAAACAACAAATCACAGAAACAATCAACACTTCATCCAAGAGAATGATAATAATGAGATCTTAGGGGAAATTGTATATCTCTAAATGCTTACATGAACAAAATAGAGAAAGAGGAGATCAGTGAATTTGATATGCAACTAAAAAAAAGTTAGAAAAAGAACAAATTAAAAATCCTATTGTACACCAAATTAAAAACTGTGAAAATCAAAGGAGAGTTAATAAAATTGAAATTAAGAAAATTATTGTACTAATAAATAAAACTTAGAGCTGGTTTTATGAAAACAAACAATAAAATAGATAAACCTTATTAGCAAAAAGATTACAGCAACTTATCACAAGGATAATACACTATGACCAGGTGGATTTATACCAGGAATGCAGGACTGGTTCAGTTTAGGAAAACTTTCAGCATAATTGACCATATTAATAACAAAATTAGCAGAAATCATATGATTATCTCAATCGATGCAGAAAAAGCTTTTGACAAAATTCAGCAACCAATGCTTTCAAAACACTAGACAGCATAGGAATAAATGGAGTGTTCTTAAAATGATAAGTAGCATCTATCTAAAACCATTAGCAAGCATAGTACATAATGGGGATAATCTAGAAGCATTGTCAATATGATCCAGGGTGAAACAAGGATGTCCACTATCACCACTGTTATTCGATATTGTACTAGAAGGGTTAGCTTTAGCAATATAAAAAGAAAAAGAAGTTGAAGGAATTAGAATAGGCAATGAGGAAACAAAACTATCAAACTTTGCAGATGATAAGACTGTATACTTAGAAAACCCTAGAAAATCAGTTTAAAAATATGTGAAACAATTAACAACTTCAGCAAAGTTGCAGGGTATAAAATTAACCCACAGAAATCATCTCATCAGCATTTATATATATATAGCTAACAAAGCTATATAGCAGCAAGAGATAGAGACATTACATTTAAAATAATTGCACACAATATAAAATAATTGGGAATCTACCTACCAAAACAAACCCAGGAGCTATATAAACACAATTACAAAATGCTTTTTACACAAATAAAATAAATGGAAAAATGTCAATTGCTCATGGGTAGGCCAAGCTAATGAAGTAAAAATGGCAATTCTATGTAAGTTAATTCATGTATTCAGTACCCTACCAATCAAACTACTAAAAATATTTTATATAGCTAGAAAAAAAGTGATAACAAAAATCATCTGAAGGAACAAAAGGTCCAGAATATCAAGGGAAATAATGAAGAGAAATTCAAGGAAAGGTAGAGTAACCATACCAAGCATAACACTGTGTTACAAAGCAGCAATCATCAAAACTACTTGGTACTGGCTAAGAAATAGAGTGGTGGATCAGTGGAACAGGTTAGTGATATGTTAATGAAAATGGGAAGATCTTTCCCATCCATTAATAGGACCATGTGACCTGCCTGAGTCACATGAGTTTGAGTTCCATGGAATTCTGAGTCACATGAACCTGTGGTAGGAGGAGATTGCTGAATGGGTGGAGCAGGAAGGAGTGGAACAGGAAGTGAGACACAGCAGTCAGAGCTGGGAAAGAGAGAGCAGGCAGAGGAACTAGCATGAGTAAGAGAGGGAGTGATTTTGCTTAAGGGAGTTCATTTGTGGGAAGGCCCTAATGGAGGGAAGACTTGGGGATGTTGGTGCTCTCTGCATTGATAATGTGAATAGACTTCTTGGTTACTACAATGGATTTCTTTGTTGCTATGGTGGATTTGACTTTCTGGTGTGGTGTTTGAATAAATGTTTTGGTTTCATCTTCTATAGAGAGAGTCTGTTATATTTTGAGATTCATAACTATACTGACATATTCGTAGCAGCTGCACCTGCTGTTGGTATTGCATTGGCACTACATCTGATGATGAGGATGGGATCACAAAATATCAAACCTCTACTTGGAGACAAGAAGTCTTTAGGGAAGGAAATGGATATCCCAGGATGGGAGGATTTAGTTTATTCCTCCCTGGTGAGAGAATGGGCTAAAAACACAGGGCTCTGTGAAAACTGGGAACCGAGGCTACAGAAGGGAGCACCCAGAGATTTAGAAAGATGTTTGCAAGGAATACTAATAGAAACAGGGAAAGAAATGACAGGGCTGTGTGGAAGAGGCTGGTCCTTCCTAACAAGTTATTGTACTATATGTGAAAGTAGAGGCAAATTGTTGGAGGAAAGAGTTCAGATGAAAAAAGGAGTTAGCTGTCTTACATTAGAAGCTTTTCTTGCTTCAGTATTTGAACTTTCCTTTAGAAGAGCAAGCTAGAGAGTCTCATGTAGTAGAAGAAAAAGCAGCTGTGAATTTAGCTCAGAAAAATAAGGAAAAAAGTAACAAGAGGAAGGTACATGTAGCCCTTGCACAGGCTGGGCTTGATGGGGGGTCAAACACATGCCAGGAAGATGCATGGGAGGAAAATGAAACAAATCTAAATGAGAAGACTTCAAGGAATGCAGAAGTTCACCCAATCCTATGAAGGAAGCAGGACAACCATGCAGTGTTTAGGGAAATAATTGAGAATTTTACTCAACAGAAGGTCACAGGTTTTTTGAGTCGATTCACTCCAAAAAAAATAAGAGAATCTTTAGTATCTTGGATGGTGAGAATCAGTGATGAAGGGACTGGAGGAGTAGGGAGAGATAGCATAGATTGTTTGAAATTTATAAGTATTAGTTAGAATCCTTTTGTACAAGCTTTAGGGATTACCATATACTAGAAGGTAACAATACAACCAATCTGTTAACTTTAGCTGCAGATGGATGCACCAGACAATATGCTACTGACTCTATGTGGCCTAGCAGAGATAGACCCTGCTATTCTCTTAGAGACTGTATGAGAAAGTTAAAGGAAGAGGTAAGGAAGACAGCAATTACGATCTGAGATGCCAATGCATACCACAGTACTTTCTTAACGGTTTCTCATAGAAATGTCATAAAGAAGACAGCTGCTTCTGCTTATAAGCACCAAATTCTAACTCTACTAATTGGGGAAATAGTGCATCTTTCAGAGGTTCTGATTAAGATTTCACAGTTAAGGGGATGGAGAAAAGATGGCACCTGGAAATAAGGGACTAGAGTGAGCTCGCCACCGAGTCCCTCCAAAAACCTATAAAAAATGGCTCTGAACCAATTCTAGAACTGCAGAAGCCACAAAATAGCAGAGGGAAGCAGGTCTCCAGCCCAGGACAGCCTGGATGGTCTCTGGGTGAGGTCTATACCACATGGAGCTGGGAACGGAGCAGAACAGAGACCAGCATGGGTGGCGCGGACCAACCAGAGCAGGAGCTGGGACAGGCGGGCCATAGTGCCCTGAATCAGTGAGCTGCAGCAGTTACCAGACTTCTCAACACACAAACACTAAAGACAACAGAGAAAGTTAGTGGGAAAAGCTGCGGGAGTGGAAGGAGTTTGAGGTTCGGCTACTGCCCCGGGGGCAGCAGAGGTGGGGCAGCTACAGAACTACAGCTGCAGTTGCTTCTGGCCCCAGGCCCACCTGGATGATCAGAGCAAGAGTGCAGAGCCTGCTGAAGATCTAAGTCCAGTTCTGGGTTCTAGGGGAAGGAGGAGTGCTGGTGTGGCAGAGCTGGTGCATCCCCCCAAGCATGGAACATAGAACTCTTTAATCTACAAGCAGTCATACCCCGCAGAAAAACTCAAGGGTCAACAAAGTCAAAGAGCCTACAACAAAAGCCTCCAAGAAAAACATGAACTGGTCTCAGGCCATGGAAAAGCTCAAAAAGGATTTGGAAAAGCAAGTTAGGGAAGTAGAGGAAAAATTGGGAAGAGAAATGAGAAGGATGCAAGAAAACCATGAAAAACAAGTCAATGACTTGCTAAAGGAGACCCAAAAAAATGCTGAAAAATATACTGAAGAAAACAACTCCATAAAAACTAGACTAACTCAAGTGGCAAAAGAGCTCCAAAAAGCCAATGAGGAGAAGAATGCCTTGAAAGGCAGAATTAGCCAAATGGAAAAGGAGGTCCAAAAGACCACTGAAAAAAATACTACCTTAAAAATTAGATTGGAGCAAGTGGAAGCTAGTGACGTTATGAGAAATCAAGATGTTATAAAAGAGAACCAAAGGAATGAAAAAATGGAAGACAATGTGAAATATCTCATTGGAAAAACCACTGACCTGGAAAATAGATCCAGGAGAGATAATTTAAAAATTCTTGGACTACCTGAAAGCCATGATCAAAAAAAGAGCCTAGATATCATCTTTCAAGAAATTATCAAGGAGAACTGTCTTGATATTTTAGAGCCACAGGGGAAAATAGAAATTGAAAGAATCCACAGATCGCCTCCTCAAAGAGATCCCAAAAAGAAATCTCCTAGGAATATTGGCGCCAAATTCCAGAGCTCCCAGATCTAGGAGAAAATTCTGCAAGCAGCCAGAAAGAAACAATTCCAGTATTGTGGAAACACAATCAGAATAATCCAAGATCTAGCCCCTTCTACATTAAGAGATCGAAGGGCTTGGAATACAATATTCTGGAGGTTAATGGAGCTAGGATTAAAACCTAGAATCACCTACCCAGCAAAACTGATTATCATGCTCCAAGGCAAAATATGTATTTTCAATAAAATAGAGGACTTTCAAGCTTTCTCAGTGAAAAGACCAGAGATGAATAGAAAATTTGACTTTCAAACACAAGAATCAAGAGAAGCATGAAAAGTTAATCAAGAAAAAGAACAAGAAAAAGAAATTGCAAGGGACTTACTAAAGTTGAACTGTTTTGTTTACATTCCTACATGGAAAGATGATGTGTATGATTCATGAGACCTCAGTATTAGGGTAGCTGAAAGGAATATGCATATACATATATATATATATATATGTGAGTGTGTATGTATGTGTGTATATATATATATATATATATATATATATATACACACACACAGAGGGAGAGAGAGAGAGAGAGAGAGAGCACAGGGCTGAGTTGAATATGAAGGGAAGATAGCTAAAAGAAATAAAATCAAATTAATGGATGACAGAGGAATATATTGAGCGAGGGAGATAGGGAGAGATAGAATGGGGTAAATTGTCTCGCATAAATGTGGCAAGAAAAAGCAGTTCTGTAGGAAGGGAAGAGAAGTCAGGTGAGGGGGAATGAGGGAATCTTGCTCTCATCAGATTTGACCTGAGGAGGGAATACCATACATAATCAATTGGTAACTTACCCCACAGGAAAAAGGAGGAAGTAGAAGATAAAAAAGCAGGGGATAATAGGACGGAGGGCAGATGGGGGTGGAGGTAATCAAAAACAAACACTTTTGAAAGGGGGCAGGGTCAAGGGAGAAAATTCCATAAAGGGGGATAAGTTAGGAAGGAACAAAACACAGTTAACCTTTCACAACATGAGTATTGTGGAAGGGTTTTACATAATGATAGGCATGTGGCCTATGTTAAATTGCTTGACTTCTTAAGGAGGGTGGGTGGGAAGGGAAGAGGGGAGAGAATTTGGAACTCAAATCTTTAAAAACAGATGTTCAAAAACAACTAAAAAAAAGTTTTTGCATGCATCTAGAAAATTAGATACACAGGTAATGGGGCGTAGAAATGTATCTTGCCCTACAAGGAAGAAAGGGACAAGGGGATGGGAGTGGAGTGGGGTGACAGAAGGGAGGGCTGACTGGGGAACAAGTCAACCAGAATATATGCAATGTTGGAGTGGGGGTGAGGGTAGAAATGGGGAGAAAATTTGTAATTCACACTCTTGCAAAAATCAATGCTGAAAACGAAATATATTAAATAAAAAAAAGATTTCACAGTTAGGTGACTTAGGGGAATCAGGAAAAGATAAATTTCCTCAAGAGAGAAGAGTAAATACCCAGCATATTCAAAGTCAGTATAGATTAACAAGCAAAGAATTGTTTACTGCTCTATTAAGAGCAGGGGATAGATTTTGAAAAAATAGATGGTATCCCAACTAATGAACTATATAAGATGTACCTAGAAAGGGGGCTTAATATTAGACTGAATATGGAAGTGAGAACAGCCCCTATCGATCCTCCTGAATCATATCCAAGTTTGTCACACCTTCAGAGAGAATAGGAAGTTGGCCAAGTTCCAGCTCAGATTAAAGAAATACACAGCAGTAAGGAGGTTAGGAATTAGTACAGTTTTAGTGGGTTCACGGACTCCAGAAGCACACCTGACCCTATATTTACCCTGCTTCTGGTTGTCTTATTCTTTTTGAATTCTTTTTGGCTTTTCAACCCTGTTTGCTAGATTTGTATCTAGCAGGTTTGGTGCCCTCTACCTGTCTATGCCTGACCACTTGAGTTGTATGTCACCCCTTGTCTAAGACTGTGATGTGTCACCCATGGACCTGGCATTGACCAAGCTCTGGATGCCAACTAAAGAACTGACACTTCGAATGGGACCTCTCAAGGCTGGGACAGCTCTACATCCAAGGTCAACAGGAAGTAGCTATAGAAGAAGAGACCTTCACCCCTTGCCCCCGTGGATTTGGGGCCCCATTTGTTCGATGGGGGAATGATGGGGTGTTCGTGCTTGAGCCTCACCCTAAGATATTGTTTTATGTGCTTATTTGATGTCATTCCTGTTATATTGTTGTACAGCTCTGTTGATGCCTGTTACCCCTAAACTCCCATTGACCTATGTAAAGGATATGAAAGATCTTGGGACAAAAAGTTCTGTTAATGAAAATGGGAAGATCTTTCCCCTTCAATAATAACCCATGTGACCTGCTTGCATCGCAATAGTCTGAGTCCCATGGAAGTCTGAGTCACATGAACCTGTGGTGGGAGGAGATTGCTAAATGGGTGGAGCAGGAAAGAGTGGAGCAGGAAGTGAGACAGAGCATTCAGAGCTGGGAAAGAGAGAGCAGGCAGAGGAACTAGCATGAGTGAGAGAGGGAATGATTTTACTTAAGGGAATTTGTTTGTGGAAAGGCCCTAATGGAGAGAAGGCTTGGGGATATTGGTGCTCTCCGCATTGGTAATGTGTGTAGACATCTTTTTTACTATGTTGGATATCTTTGTTGCTATGATGGATTTGGCTTTCTGGTATTTGAATAAATGTTTTGGTTTCATCATTCATGGAGAGAGTCTGTTATATTTTGAGATTCAGCACTGTATTGGTATATTCATAGCAACCTCAGCTGCTGTGAGTATCACATTGGTGCTACAGTTAGGTATACGAGACACAGTAGTCAATGACTACAGTAATCTATTGCCTGATAAACCCAAAGACTTCAGCTTCTAGGTTCAGAACTCACTATTTGACAAAAACAGCTGGGAAAACTGGAAAATAGTATGGCCAAAACTAGGCATAGAGCAATATCTACACTTACTAGCAAAATGAGATTAAACTAGGTATATGACTTAGACCTAAAGGTTGATTCCATAAGCAAATTAGGAGAGGAAGGAGTAGTTTATCCATCAGATTTATGGAGAAGGTAAGAGTTTATGAGCAAACAAGAGAGAGAAAATAATGAAATGCAAAATAGATAATTTTGGTTATGTTAAATTAAAAAAGATTTTGTACAAAGTCATTTCAACCAAGATTATTAGAAAATCAGAAAACAGACAAAATTTTTATAGCCAATGTTTCTGATAAAGGCCTCATTTCTAAAATATTTAGAGAATGTATTGAAATTTTGTAAGATACATGTCATTTGCCAATTGATAATTTGTCAAAGGTTATGAATAGACAGTTTCTAGATGAAGAAATTAAAGCTATCTATAGTCATATGAAAAAAATTTTCTAAATCACTATTGATTAGAGAAATGTAAATTAAAACACCTCTGAGTTACCACCTCACACCTACCAGATTGGCTAGCATGACAGAAAAGGAAAATGATAAATGTTGGGGAACATATGGGAAATTTGGAACACTAATACATTGTTGGTGGGGCTGTGAACTGATCCAACCAATCTGGAGAGCAATTTAGAGCTATGCCCAAAGGGCATACCCTTTGACCCAGCAATACCACTGTTAGGTCTGTATCCCAAAGAGATTTCAAAGTGGGAAAGGACCTACATCTACAAAAACATTTATAGCAGCTCTTTTTGTTGTGGCCAAGAATTGGAAACTGAGGGAATGCCTATCAATTGGGGAATGGCTGAACAAATTTTCGTATATGATTGTAATAAAATACTACTGTGCTATAAGAAGTGATGAGCAGGTGTATTTCAGAAAAACCTGGAAAGACTTCAATGAACTGATGCTGAGTGAAGTGAGCAGAGGAGAACAATGTACATAGCAACAACAGCAACTGCACAACGATCAGCTAAGATGGAATTAGCTCTTCTCAGCAATACATTGATTCAAGAGAATTCCAAAATACTCATGATGGGAAATGCTATCCATATCCAAAGACAGAGTCTGAATGCAGATAGCAGCATTTTGTTGTTTTTTTTTCATTATTTTTCCCTTTTGTTCTGATTCTTCTTTCATAACAACAGCAATGTGGAAATGTGTTTAATATGAATGTGTACATTTAGCCTGTATCAGATTGCTTTCTGTCTTGGGGAGATAGGAGGGAAGAGAGGGAGAAAAAAATTGGAACTTAAAATCTTTTAAAAATGAATGTTGGAAATGATCTTTATATATAATTGAAAAAGCAAAATACAATTAAAGGAGGGAAAATTAAAAAATAATAATATGTAAAACAAAGAATAAATACAGAAAAAAGTAAATAATCAAAGGATATCAACAGGCAGTTTTCCAAAGAAAAAGTCAAAGCCATCTCTAGTCAGATAAAAAAATGCCCTAAACCACTAATAATTACAGAAATACAATTTAAAACACCTCTAAGGTACCACAAGTGATGTGGAAAAATTGGTGCATTAACACAATGTAGGTGGATTTATAAAATGCAGAGCAATTTGTAGCTAAGTCCAAAAGGCTACAAAACTGTTCATTCACTTTTACCCAATATTACCACTACTAATTTGCATCCCCAAGGTTATATGTCTGTGTGTGTGTGTGTGTGTGTGTGTGTGTGTGTGTGTGTGTAAAGCCAATCAGTAAGTGAAAGGGTCTTTCCAGCCCATTAAATAGAGACTTCAGGTGAGGCTTTAGGTGGGGCCAACAAGGGAAGTCTGATTAGAGAGAGGCCCGCAGGCTTTAACTAACTAATTGTGAGGCCCAAGGCCAGTTAGCAAACTAGTTAGCTAGCTTGAGAGAGGTGAGAAGCCCTCAGGGCCCTAAGGGGAGTTGCTAAGACCAGAGCCAATGGTATATGCCTGAGCTGTAGTCAATCAGATGAAGTTCTAGTCAATCAGATGACCTCTAAGGATTGTATAAAATGAGAGACCAGAGCTTGGAAAGGGCAGAAGCTGAAGAAGTGGAGAAATGGAGGATCAGAAGCTGCAGAAACCAAGAAGTGGAGGACTAGAAGCTAGAAACTGAGAAATTGAGGACTGAGGACTGAGAGCACAGAATTCAAGAGCCGAGGACCAGCAGAGCAGAGAGTGCTAAACACAGGAGGGAGTTTCAAAACTTGGAGTCAGAGGAGACACAAGAGAGAGTGCTGAGCAGGGACTTAGAACTTGTGAGTGACCTTCTTATAGGAGGGCCCTAGCATTGAGGGGAAGCACAAATAATGGTCTGGCATGCTGCTAAAATATTCTGTTGTTATCTCCTCATTACTATAGTGAGGTGGGCTTACTGGTTTTGGAATGTTGTTGCCACAATATCCAATTGGGGTCATTGGTCCTTGGGTCTGATCTTTTGGAGTCTAAATAAATGTTATATTTCCTCTGCCTTCTACCTAGAGAATTCATTATGTTCTGCGATTCTGAACCATTCAGGCATGCTCATGGTCGTCTTTGAGGTCATGAATTTTGTCTTAATGATATATCATGTAAAGAACCTATATGTACAAAAACATTCATATCAACACTTTTTTTGTGGTGGCAAAGAATTGGAAAATTTGATATCCATCAACGGAATAGCTGAACAGGTTGTAGTATACGATTGTAATGGAATACTATTTTCCTATAAGAAATGACAAGCAGGATGCTGTCTGAAAAACCTGGGAAGACTTATATGAACTGATGGAAAGTGAAGAGAACAGAACCAAGAGAACATTGTACATAGTAACACTAATATTGTACAATAATCAACTGTGAATGACTTAATTATTTTCAACAATAGAGTGATCCAAGATAATTCTGAAGGACTTGCGATGAAAAAAATGCTGTACAGCTCCTGAGAAAGAACTGATGGAGTCTATATGCAGACTGAAGCATATTTAAAAAAAAAAATTCCTTCCTTTAGTTTCTTTTTTTGTCTGTGTATTCTTTCACAACATAGGTAATAGGGAAATCTGTTTTCAAGACTGCATATGTATAATCTATCTCAAATTGCTTGCCTTATCAATGGGGTGAAGTGTATGGAGAAAGGCATGAAGTATATGTAGAACTCAAAGTTTTTATAAAAATGTTAAAATCGTTTGTATATGTAATTTGGAAAGAAAATAAAAGATCAAAAATTGCCCTCAGAATTGAAATCACGGATCTTGAACAAGGCAGAACTGGGAAATAGATAGAAAGTCATTACTAGAGTCAGGATAATTTAGGTTCACTTTGACACTGGCTGGGCGAATGGCTGCATAATTCAGTTGGTCACTCAGTGCCCTAAGCAAAGCTCTATCTCTCAGTTGCTGATGTGCACTGTTCTTGGGAGTTTCCCCTTTCACTACTAATATTGCAGACCTAGACTGAATAAATCAATTGTAGAACAATATGGACATTCCCTAAAGAGGATACTTTCAAAGTACAGAGTTAGACTTGAAAATGATGATTACATTTTGCTGTAGCAGAAATTCTAGCTCACAGAAATATGTTAATTTTTTTCTAGTACTTTTTTTTTATAAACATAGTGCAGTAATAATGAAGTTTTTTGAGAAGGAACATTCCCCTACTTTAAAAGCCATTCACACTTCCATCTTCTTGAAATCACTTGGTCTCCAACCTGTGAGGATGAAATGTTATAAAACTGATCATTGTAAACAGTGCTTCTTTGTAATTCTGGAACTGTAACTGGCCTTCTAAAACTTACATTCACAACCTTAGTGTTTTCTTTTTCTTCACAACAATTTATTTTAAAAATTTTCTCCATTTATACATTTTTTCTTAAATTCATGTCAAAAAATCCATGAACTAATATGTGAACTTAACTGCAGTAGGTCTTCATCAAAAAATATCTACCAGAAATCCCAGACCTGAAGACACCAGATACACTCAGGGACTGACTTCTCAAATTCAAAGTGCAAGTGTTTGCTCATCATCCTTGTCTAACCTTGGGAAGAAACTACAGGCTTGAATGTGAGTTCATTCAAGCCATACAGAACTGAACACCAGGTGTATTCTGACATAGATTCCTTGCCCTAACTCAGTAACATCTTCATTCCAAGATATTGTGTGTTTGTAAATCCATCAGAGAAATCTGAAGCTCAGTCATCACAGGACTGTTGTGGTAAGGAGCTCAAAACAACCTGATCTTCCCTACCCCTGGAGAGCCAAAATCACAGTTTCTGTATCTCCTATCACCTGGGGAAAAATTATACATACATACATGAGTGTACATATGTATAGAGAATGTGTGTGTGTATGTGTATAATATATATGTATATATACACCTAAACTATATATACAATGATAGATACATAGTACATATAGACATGTAATTATACATTGATATATATTCATGAAGAACAGAAAAGAGTGTGTACATGAAATAGTGACTGTCATGAACATGTTATACACACACATATGTATATACATATAAAGTATATATATATATATATATATATATATATATATACTTTAACCAAGTAGTATGAGCACTACCCTGTTTGTCTGTCACCTGCTGAACTTCTCTCTTTGTTAAAAAAATTTCGTTGAAATATTTTATTCTTTTTTCGGAATTTCTATCATTTTTCCTCCATTATACATGTATGCATGTACGTATATAGAGAGAATATATGTACATATATTATATACATATGTATATATACATTAACCATATGTATACAAATATAGATACATGTATAACTACATATAGATATGTAATTATACATTGATATATATTCATGAAGAACAGAAAAGAGCTTGTACATGAAATAGTGACTGTCATAAACATTATATACATACATATACGTATATATACATATACACACATACACGCACATATATTATATATATCCTTTAAATTAAGTAGTATGAACACTATCCTGTTTGTCACCTGCTGAACTTCTTTTCGTTAAAAAAAAATTCATCAACATCTTTTATTCTTTCTTTTTTTCTGAATTCCTATCTTTTCTCCTCTATTATCCTCAGATAAAATCAAATTCACACATAGTTCTAGTTTAAAAATTTACATCCTATTCCACACCTACAATATATCACCTCTCTGCCAAAAGTTAGGACATATGCTTCATCAGGCTTATGGAGTATTGAATGTCCATTATACTTATTAGAATTCTTAAGTCTTTTAAAGTTGTTTTCATTTTCATCATTTTTTGTTCCTCAAGTTTCACTGACTTCATTTTATACCCCAATTTTACATGTGTTCCCAGATTCCTCTGAATCCATCCCTTTTGTAATTTCATGATGCAATAATTTTTCATTTCATTCATATACCATAATTTATTTAGCCATTCTGCAATTGATGGGCATTTCCTTTGTTTTTAAACAAAACATCTCATCTCTTGTCACCTGCAACACTATATTTCATAATTGCAATATGGCAAAAATCACTTCACTTTTTGCAGACTTCTTCTTCTACCTGCATCTCTATCCAACCTGGCCAAATAGCTTACGTTCTTTTCTGCCTCACCATTCTACATATAGTGAAGCCTATCCTATAATATTTTCAACACATTATTGTCATATTCTTGTGCTCAATTGATATTTCTTTTCTGGCTTCACTTTCCACTCTTGGGTGCTCCCTGGATCCCACCTCTACATTCACTGAGCCAAAAGAAGTAGGCATATACCTTGCCCCTTCCCCATCACATGTAGATAACCCTTTCCCCCCCACTATTACTCAGTAGCTTTTCTTTTTCAGAGTTACATTCCATACATTTACATGACTAAATTTTATTCTTTGCCACAATCATTCATATCATTTGTCTTTCTTAAGAATTTCACCATTTGGCTAATAGGATTCCTCTCAAATTCATTCTCTATCCCTCTATTTAGAGACTTCAAATGTGTATTTTGATGTTCTGTTAAACATTCTAGTCTCTCACTTTCTCAGTCTTCCCATTCTCTTCAATTGCCTGTAACTGTTACCTCCACATCATGAAATCTGAAATTCCTCTTTCTTGTCATAATCTCCTTTCTTGCCACTTTCCCCTCTGCCATTTTCCTCCTAATCACATCCATTAAAGTGATCTAGTCTTACCAATCCCTTTCCCTTTACAATCTTGACCTTATTATTAACCATTTAAACTACTCACTATGCTTTATTCTTGAACACCTTGCCACCTTGTCCTATCATTTCTCAGACTTTGCTAAACCCCAACCATGGGTTATCCCCACCATGTGCTTTGCTCTTATTTCTATTCCCTGGAAAACCAAAGAACAAAATTAAAGTCATCTCTTTCTTCTTTGATGCGGCTTAGCCATCCTTTTGCTTTGTTATTTAATCTTCCCATTTTAGTTTTACCTGTTACCTTGTGCCTCTCTTTCTGGCTCAGCTTGTTAAAATTGTATGTGTTCCATTATGAAATCCTTGGAAGGATTCAAAAATCATAATAATTCAAAATTACTTCCTGGATTAAGAGGAAATGCTTTGCTCTGTGAGCTACAAATCCCAGAAAGCTAGTGAATTCTCAGACCCCTCTTATAGCAGATATTTGATGCAAAGAAGTCCTCTCAATGGACTAATTTAGCTTTTCATTCTAGTAGTGTTGATTTTGTTTGTGCAAAAGCTTTTTTTCAATTTCATATAACAAAAAAATCTATTTCATCTTCTGCAATTACTTCTACTCATTGTTTGCTAAGGGATTCTCTCCTCCTAGTCATATCTTTGAAAGATATCTGGGTTAGTGTTCCTAGTGAGCTCTCTCGAGGAGCATAATAAATGCCTTCCTCTGCCCACCCCAAAAAGATATCTGATCTGGTTCTCTTATTTATTTTTTTTTCAGGAAGAAACCTGTACTATATGGGTCTCATGCTCATTTTGAATTTATGGTGGTATGTAGTTTGAACTGTTACGTACTTAAGTTTGGAACTTAATTATGTGTTAATTTTAATAGTGACCTTCAAAAGAGTTGAAACAACTCAAAAATATTGTCAAGAACTGCTGTGCATTAAATTGGAACATGCGTACAGACAGAATGAGTCATTGAGAGATGAAATGGCCTTGCGTATATTGCACAATAAACCTTTGTCTCAGTCATTCTCTGATAGTAAATAGGATAATTAAGAAGGAATATTAATTCTACAGTGAATAGGGGACAACCTAGTTTATTACTATTATGCTGCATTAAAAGCAAACAAAAGCAAGTAAATCAGTTCCATTATACGGTCCAAGTTTTCCAAGAGAGTTCAGAGGATAATGATTTCTGATGCATACTGGAAAATTTACCGGAGGTGAAATTTGCAAACTTTTTGGTTGGCAAAGTAAGGTGATAAGTCATAAAAACTTATACCTCACACAGGAAAGTGATTATATCAAGTTACATAAGATCCAGTTACAAACAGAATGATCATTGTAAAAACATTAAGTATTTCAGTAGAATTCTATAGTATTTCTAAAATTATCTGCTTGGCTCATTCAGACATCATTAATAACCAGAAGATTGACAACTATATTTTCATAGCAAGCTGTATATTTGTCATTAGTGATTGTAAGTCAGAGTTGTGAAACAGAGTAGATAGAATATGTCAGTGAGGATGAGTCAAATGAAGATTGTCCATTCCAATGCAAAATTTTGAAGGTGAGAGCAAATGGGAATTGTATGTATTATAGAAAGGCAGATTAAGTACTATCTTGACTTACAGAGCACAGGAAACTGACTGACCCCTTACATCATATCTGGTGCTTCAGAATTTTGAGGGTTACATAACACATTCAATATATTTACATGCATTTTATTATCATTAACATTCTACCTCATATAAATGCTGAATCCCACTTAATATTTATCATAGTTAATTCTTTTCCAAACTAAAGGTGCCTAAAATCTTGTAGTATAAGTTTTTATTGACAAGAGGTTCATTTCACATTATGGAGACATCTATTACAGACAAGGTACTGTGCTAAACATTGGGCATAGGGAAAAAAAAGGAAAAAGTGCCCTTGTACACAAGGAGTTTATATTCTAATGGGAAAAAGAGTATGTAAATGAGTTAAGTGCAATAAAATAAAAAGTAAATGGATGTAATCTCAGAATGAAAGGTATTACCAGGGTGTGTGTGTGTGTGTGTGAGAGAGAGAGAGAGAGAGAGAGAGAGAGAGAGAGAGAGAGAGAGAGAGAGGCAGAGAGAGAGCTTTTGCAAAGGTGAGATATATGCTAAGTCTTAGAGAAAGCTTAAGAAACTAAAAGATGATGATAAGAAAGATGACTTTTTCAGGCATGGGAGATAGGCAGACCAATGGTGCAAAGATGAGAGATGGAGGACTGTTTAGGAGGAGCAACAAGTACACTAGGATAGCTGGAGAGTGTAGTTCATGGAAGTAAGTAAAAAAAAGAAGAAAATTGGGGAAAAACATACTAGAGGAAGGTTGTGAAGTTTAAAATGCCAAAGGGAGATGGTGATGTTTTATCCTGGCATTAAGAGCCATTGGAGTCAATTAAATAGTAAGGGATGTGGTTTGACTTATGCTTAAGAAAAATAATTTTTGCTTCTTAATGGAGAAATGGAGTGGGGAGAGACTTAAGACAGGTGACCAATTAGAAGGCTATTTCAAAAAATCAGATAAGAGGTGATTACAGCTATGTCAATAGAGATGAGGAAATGTATTTTTAAAAAAAGAACAACTGTAAAAACAAATATTATTGGGCAATGTTCTGAACATGTGAGGAAAAGAGTGGGAATTCAAGGGTGCCATTGGTTTTATGCCTGGATGTCTAGGAAAATAATGATATCTTTGACAATAGTACTGAAAATCAGATGAAATAGATACTCCATCCGTCTAACATATACTAGCCTCCTAATAGGCTATGGAGGTTTTAGGACCTTGAAAATTTTAGTGGATCTCTTATAGAGTAGTAAAAATTCATATTGTTAGTCAATTAAGATTTATTTTATTTTGCTCAAGGCTTTTTGGAATTCTTCTTAGCATTAGTACATACATATTAATTACAGGAATTATTACAAACCTCTTACATACAAGGTCATTTATTTCTAAGTTTGATTTTCATGATTTTGTTGGTTATTTCTTAGATGGAATTAGGAGAGGACATTCTAAATGGAGTAATTCATTCATCAAGTATGCAGATTTGTGAAACTGAAGAATATGTTTGAGAAACATTAAAAGAGAGTCAGTAAACAGCTGCTGAAAAATCAGTGAAGGGACAACATGATTCTATATTTTACAATAATTATTAATCTATAATTCTTATGTAAAATATATTGGAATCTGGGCAGACTAGAAAAAGTAAACAATTTAAGAGGTCCAATAATTTCTTCTTAATTCTCATTTGCTTTTAATTTTCCTCTTGCCCACTAAGTCACTTTGCTATGATAAGCAGGAATGGTCTAGGTGTTTTTGTCATGTGTCCATTGGTGTACTTTTAGTTGCTTAATAGCTAGCTCTCTGAAAATAAAATGTATCCAAAGCACACTTTTAAGTTTATTATTAACATTTATTTTAATTTATCAAGTACATCATCATTTTTCTCCATCATGTTCTTGAGTCTAGATAATTAGCAAAACAATAAGTCTAGCACTGATCTGTGGCACTTGCCAATTCCCAAGATGCAATGCTCATACTGAAAATTTCGTAACCATCTCTTATGAGTTGCTTTGAGCTGGTTCTAACACACCACTACATGTGCCCACCAGTACACCTGCCATTGCTGATAAAACATCTCTGTTGGGGAAAACAAAGAGAGGAGTGGGATTTTCATTTGATTGGCTTTGGGAATCATTGGAGATCATTCATTAAATTTGAAGATAAATCCTGGATGGGGAAAAAGAAGGCCTATTTATGGATATGTTTCTGGGTTTAATGTAGATATGTTGACGTGATAACAAAACATCGGAAACACATTTAGATCTCAGATTATGTCATTTAACTGCAAGTCCAGTTTTTGGTTACATCTACATCAGACTTCAAAGAACACTAAGTAAATTGGGCAAATGATTTTAATTGTTAAAGATAATCTTCTGCTTTTAATTTCTGCCTTTCTCATCCTGGATAGATTCGATTTGCCCAATACTAAATTGCACATTTGTGAGCAGTTCCTACCTCTTAACAATATATCAAATCATTTTTTGCCCTTGATAACCTAAAGTCTGAAAATGTTGCAGCTTTCCATACATAGGAGATCATTTCAAGTACTTCTCAGCTTACTAATTATGTCTTAGTTGAATTTTCTGCCATTGTCATTCTTCAACTGCATAACAAGTAGTTGGTGTGTCATTTCTGTTTTCTTTGAGGTTATGGTTCACAAGAAAATTAACTTAGAAGGAAATCACAGTTTATACAATCAACCTATATGAGTTACTTCAAATTTCATGGTTTGATGCAAGTTTGTTGAGGACATTTTGGACCAGGAAGTTAGCAAAATGAACTTTTTGTGAAGCAGGTTAGGCATTAGCCACAGGTTTCTGACAGGCCCTAATTTCACATGATTAATGCTGGAAATAAAGGCTGTTCTAACATGCACAGTGTGTAATAATTGGTATTTTGAAGAAACAGAATGATTAACTTTTTTTTTCAATATCCAGTATCCTACAGTCATTTGAAAAATAGGACATTAAAGTTTAAAAATAAGATGGTAGCAGCTTTAGGCTATGTCTATATTGTGCCAAAGTTACTTGTTGTAAAATGGAAAATATATTCCAAATGGGTATTTGGCCTTATGTAGATAGGGGGAAAACGTTTTTTTTTTTAACTGAATTAAATTATTTTTCTTGATAATTTGTACATGCAGTTTTTATCATGATATAGCCAAATGCACTAAGACATTTGAAAAAAAAGTTGGAAAAATACACAAGTAGTCATATGGTCTTCTAAACAAATAATGATATCAATTTTTAAAAGAAAAGATTATTTCAGGTTCATGCTTGATCAAGTAGCTCTGTTTGTTCAGTGTCATGCTTAGAGAACTCAAATTGCTTCCATGTCTGTCATGTCTCAGTAATCATGTTGTGTTTACAAGCAAAGTTGACTTTACTGCCTTCTTTAAAATGATCAATTACTCATCAATTCAGTCAAAAAATAGCTTCCTAACTGCTTGCTAATAATTAATCACTAAGCAACGAATTTAACTAAAATTGTCATGCTTCATACAAAGACACAGCATTAGACCTTGTCTGTGATGAAAGTCTGGTGATTTGATCTTTCTAAACAGATGATTCCAATTTTTTAAAAAAGGCTCATTTGTTCAATTTTGGTTTTTATATTAAGGGTATGGGCATGTGTGTGTGTGTGTGGGGGGGTGCATATGTGAGAGCCAGGATTGGATTAGGAATTGAGAATTGGTTTCAGAGTCAGAAATATCTGTTTTTCAGGTCTTTCTCAGATACTTACACCTATGTAACCCTGGATAAGTCAGTAGTTGCATTATCTGTGAAATGGGGATATTAATGGCATCCATGTCAGAGGATTGCTGTGAGGATAAAATGAAATAATACCACAGTACTTGAATTCAAATCCTGCCCTGATTCTTCCTAGCTTTCTGACACAGCATTTTTCTTATCTGTAAAAATAAGAATTATAATAACATTTACCCCACAGGGCTCTTATGAGAATCTAGTGAAAAAAAAACAACATTGTGCCTTACAAAGCTTAAAGTGCTAGGTAAATGCTTGTTATCATCTTCATTATTGTCATCATCACCATCATTATTGTTGTTGGCATTACATATGAATCATATTTCAAACCTTAAAATTCTTTATTAAAATTAATTTCTATTATTTTCATTATTGCAAATGAAGCATTTTATAAACTTTAAAGTACAATATCAATGTTATTATTGTTATTAGTATGATTGATGCAAAAGTTTTTTGCAAACTTTAAAATGCTATATTGTTAGTTGAGTGGTAGTAGTGGTGGTGGTATATTTAGAGTCCTCAGGCTACTGGATAAGGGGATAAAACAGCTGCTTTTGGTAGTTGAATAAATGGATTTGGCTGGAGACTGATCAGCAAGCTCACTGAAAGTATATCTAGCACATCTCCTGAAATACATTTGGCAACATGTTGGATCTCATTCTATTCTAACACGATTTTGATTGTCTCAAACAGCTTTCCATAATTTTGAAGGCTTGTTCATTCGATGTAGCTTGGAGATCATGCATATTTGGGATGGTAATCAATCAGTGTTGTGTCCATGTGATTGTAAACAACAGTCATAACAAATTTATTTTAATTCTCTTTGTGGCTTTAGTCCTCTAGGATAGTTAAAGGTCTGTATTTGTAGTGTACGGATTTGTTGTCCATCAGTCCATATAAGATAGCTCATTTCTGAGGTAGAATTCTAAATAGAATGTCACATATTGCTAGGTATGCCATGGTGCTAAATTTTTATAGCCTTCAGTAATATTACACTATCTTTAGCATTTTTTTTTGCATAAACTACATTGATCACTGTCTGACTTCTTTAAAGATTACCTTGTTAGCCTTTGAATGATAATAACCTGCTTTTGAAACAGGGCTCAGGTATTTCTTTACATATTATTGGCAGAGATCTTACAGTTTGTTATCCATGGAGGGCCTTTAGATTCCTTCTTAGATCTGTATCATTTTATGATCTCTATTGGGAGGTAATTCATTTTTGGACATATTCAGCAAATAAGTACAATGGGATGTACTTATAATCAGCCTTTGCTGTTGTTTGGTTAAATGTTCAAGGAGGACTAGTATTTCTGGTGTGAAGGCTTGTGAAGCTCATTTCAGGGCTGCTCATCCACCTTTGGTGTCGACGTATCACCCTGCTCTCACTGGGGGCTCTAAGAAGCTGTAGCACATGTAGTGTCCACATCTCAGTAAAATCATCTCAGCAAATGGGCTAAACCAGGTTGAAGGTAACTGATGGGCCTCAAATAAGTCAATGAGTTAGAAGAGTGTGTACTCCAAGCATGTGATAACTTCCACCTGCAGAATGGGCAGAGGAGAACAATTTGTTCAATGTCCATGAAGCCTTCTGATGTAGGAGCTCTGGAGTCCTTAGAGCTCGTTAAAACATCGAAGCCACCAAGGTCATCTGCTGCATCTCAGGCCATTGCCAGTCTTCCTGACTTTTTTCTTAACACTGGACTTAGATGACTCTGCAAGAGAGAAAGAGGCCGCTAATTTTGTGCAACTCTTCCTCACTTAAATTCAATTCACCCTGTGATGTCATTGGTGCTCTTTGAAAATGAAAGAGCAACAACTACTACTACTACTACTACTACTACCACCACCACTACTACTATAACTATTGCTGCTGCTACTGTTACTACTACTACTACTACTACTACTACTACTACTACCACTACTACAATTCTCAATGCCCCAGTCAACTCTCTACAGACGTGATGCTAATCTGCTTTGGTAGACAAAAATTCTTCCCCAGGACCACCACATATGGATTAAGTAGAAAAAGAAATTTCATAGAACAAACTATGATCTTATATATAATGGGATATGTTAAAAAAAAAACAACTTGATTTAAATTGTTTGTCTGTAAGGGCCAACACTAATTCTATTAACCAATACCAATATCATTAAGGCTTTCACTATATTTTTTAATTTTTTCATTTAAATAGGAATTTATATTCAATTTTAATGGGAATACTTTTTATCTTTATGAACCTGTTTTCCTTGAAGGTTTTCCTTAAAATGATTATATATTTAAAGGCTGTACTGTTTTACAAAAAGTAAAAGAAAGTAAAAGAGATTAAATTTTCCTAAGTAAATTCCTTGCTAACAATAATTTAGGTGGATAACTATATTAACCATGTAGTAATTGTTTTAGGATATTTAATAACGTTTGCCAAATTTTTACTCAAATTCATTCACTACACGGTAGCCTAAGAGAGAAAAGGTTCAGTTTGTGCAAAACGTAGTGGAAATTGGAAATTTAAAAGTTTGGCACGAGTTACTAAACTGACACTCAGGGAAATGCTTGCTCACTGGATAGGATATGGGCCATTAAACACGAGGAAAACCATATTCACATCGTGTTAAATGAGCTGATAAACTCTTCTATGATTGAGACAACTAAGTGAATTCTGTAGGTCACTGTACTGCCTGTCCTCAATTTTATAAAGGTGAATTTTCTCTCTGCCAAATACCTAAGGGAAGCATCACCTAATCGAATGAGCTCTGGAATGGGACATGGGACCTAGTCTCTGATTGACATTGGAAGCTTAGACTAATTGCATAGTGCAAATTATTCCCCAAGTATGGAATGTTCTTTTTCCTCCTCCCCTGTTGAATTCCTATTTATCCTTTAAAGCCCAAATTTAATCCTCTTTCCTCCATGAAGCCATCTCCGATCTCAAAGTCAGTAATCATCTTGCCCCCAGAAAACACTTTATTTTCTATTGCCCTACTGCACTTATTACTGATTATCATCATTACCTGTATTAATAATAGACTCCCTCAAAACTCTCTGAGTCCAGGAACTGTATTTCATTTATACATTTCTCCTTAAGCATCTAGCCCAGTGTTTCCTGCTTTATAAGCACTTTTTACTTATGTTTAAGACAATATATGATTAAATACATGAAGGAATTTGGAATAACTTCTTTCCCCATAGAATTCTTATTATTTTTATTTCAATTGGGGTTAGTATGGTGATTTTTTCCAAAGTATAATGTTGAATTTTAAGTTATTTGATTATGTCACTTCCATACTCCAAAATCTTCAATGCTTCTACATATCTATTTATTTCTAGAATAAAAAAATAAATTGTACTTAAAGAATTCTACAATCTAGCCTCAACCTCTATTCAATATGCATTTCATGTTACTTCATATTGTAAATTTCAGTTCCATCTAAACTGAATTAGCTCTTTTCTGAACTGACTTCTATCTCCTATATTAATCCTTTTTCTTGCTGTTTTTCCCTGGAGGAATACACTTTCTTTTTGCTTCTGCCACTGATAATACTAGCTTTCTTTAAGGTCCAGCTCAGCTCCCTAAAATGACCTTCCTGTTTTACTCCAAAGGTTAGTACTCTTTCCAAGATTTGCTAGAGCCAGCTCTAAACTTGCTACCTGATTGTTTATTTTTCAGTGTAATTTTACTTTGTTGATACTATAGATTTAAGTGTTAATGCAGATTCAAGTTAAAAGTGTTGAAAATACTGTGTTTAAATATTTAAAAGATACATGTGTTTGCTTTTGGAGATTCTGGTTGTTAAATATTTACCATTGCTCTATAAACATCGTTTGAGTTCGGAAAGAGATTGCAACCTGATGACAGTAGTATAATCCTAAGAGTAGCAGTAGTGTTGATAGTAATAAGTATAACAATAATGATGACCACCATTTAGATAGCATTTTATGCTTTACAAATGCTTTTCCCCATTATCTCATTAGAGTGTTACAATACCCCTGATTCTCCCCTTTCTTTAATTACCATATGTTTACTTATCCATGTATATCATTTTCATAAATTGGGAGCTAAGAGTGACTTTAGAGGTCATCTAGTCCAACACTCTCATTTCAGAAATGAAGAAACTTACTCCTACAGAGGTAAATAGCTTGCAGAAGGCCTCAAAGTTTACAAATGGAAGAGCTAAGACATGAACCAAGATCCTCTGATTCTAGATACAGCACATAGCAGGATGTATCCCTCCGGGAGACTCTAAGCTCCTTGAATATGAAGATATATTCAATTCTGTATTTATTTTTCTAACACTTATCACAGTGCCTTGCAAAGAGTGGGTGCTTATGAATGTTCCTAGAATTGAACCGAATTAAGTTGCATAATCTTTCAGTCATTAAAGAAAACAAAAGATAGACCCTCACTTACATTCATTTCAGTGATTATATTTCCTAATCCATTTTCTCAATAGTGGAAAAGGGGTGGGGGCAGAAGCTGCAACCAGACAAGACTTTGTAAGAGATGCCTAATCATTTAAGTACTATGCTATTAAAATGCAAGCATCAATACACAAAGCATTATCACAACATACCTCCAAAGTTGTTCTTCTATAAGGACAAACACTTTCTAAAGTGTTAGCCTCTAAATACATTCATTTATTCCCTCAGGTAACTATTTAGAAAAGTTTCATTTTTTCCTCTGCAAATGTGTATTATCAGAGAGCTTTTATGCATATTTTTAAAGTAGGCAATGAAGCTTCCTTATTGTCTTCTCATGTCTTTTTTCCTGCACATAGAAAGCACAGTTCTATCTTACACTCTGTAAGTAATATTTTATCTTTTTTTCATACTTTTGCTTTCATTGAACAACAGATATGTTTTAGATTGAGAAACATTAGACAATTAAAATAATAAAAGGACAGCACACTGAATATATAATTAAATGGTATACTATCAATAATATGAAGAAATACATCTACACAAATCTATTTAGTCATGAATTATATGGCAAAAATATGTATCTGATAGAATGGAAGAATTGTTCAGCAAAGGTTTAAATTTAAAAAGAAACATAAAAAGCGTAACAGCTCCAGCCATTATTCTGGACCTCACATATGTTCCTCTGGCTGATCAATCAAATCTGAGTTAGAGCATGCTGCCGATCTGCCAGGGTCACAGGGGTTCCATTTATCAAAAGAACACCTCCTGAAGAACTGAATGCTATTGATGTTGACTGCCAACCTGAAGAAAAGTCAGAGTTTGACAACACCACTGGTGGTTTGTTTTTCCATTCTCACCCTGATTAGTTACTCTTCCTCTCTCCCTGCCTAAAGGAGCCAAGAGGAAATACCATAATAAAAGTTACAGCACTGAACACAAGTCTAGGCAATTAATTGTAGCATTACCTATAATTCAGGTGACCAAAACTCTCTTTAAAAATATTTCTTTTTCAAAAGACTTTTGATCTCATTATCTACTTCTTATAAATATTATTACAGAAACAAGACTCAATCTCACTCAGCTGATTTTGAGGCAGCTTGGCTGCATGCTAGATAGAGTGCAGGACTTAGAATCAGAAAGCTCTGAGTTAAAATATTGCCTCAGACATCAGGGAATAACACCTCTCCTACAAGGTTATTATGAGACTCAAATGAATTTCAATATATAAAGGGATTCGCAAACATTAAAAGCAGACATAAATGCTAGCGATGATGATGATGATGATGGTGGTGGTGATGATGATGATGTTAGTTGACCTCAGCCCAGGCTAAATATATTTGTTCTGCACAGGACAATTTAGTTTAAAAAAGAGACTGGACCAATTAGCAAAGTAATTGAACTTAAATTCTGACTCTTGTCACTTATTAGCTTTGGAACTGTGGACAAATTGCTTACCTTCTCATCATTTGGAAAATGGGAACAATTTTACTTGTTCCAGCTATTTCATAATATTGTTGTTGTTGTTGTTGCTTAGTTGTTTTCAGTAGCTTCCAACTCTTCATTACCCCTTTGGGGTTTTCTTGGCAAAGATATTTGAGTGATTTGCCATTTTCTTCTCCAGCTCCTTTTACAGAAGAGGAAACTGAGGTAAACAGGGTTAAGTGAATTGCCCAGGGTCACACAGCTAGTAAGTGTCTGAGGCCAGATTTGAACTCAGGAAGGTTAATTTTACTGACTCCAGGCCTGGTACTCTATCCACTATACCACCTAGCTGCCCTTTCATCTTATTATAGGGATCAAATACATTAAGATTTGCAGTTTTAGAAGAAGAACAACAATTACAATTTCAACTACATCAGTCTAAGCTATTTTCTACCTGGTAAAGTTGCCAGACAAGGTCAGTGTATCTGGGATATAGCACCATCTATCTATCTATCTATCTATCTATCTATCTATCTATCTATCCATCCATCCATCATCTATGTTTCATCTAATGATACATAATAAATATATATTTGGTTTAGTTTCTTTCAAAATATTCTGAACATAGAAGAGCATCTCTATACATGTAGCAAAACATAAAAAGATGCTCTACAAAACCATGAATCTCCATTTTATAATGTCTGCTTTAAAAAAAAAAGTATATAATGAATGCTACACAATGCTTTAAAAATGATCCTTGTTTGTTATTCTTTATGAAGTTTTTCTGTTCTTTTCTGCACATTTTAATGTTTCCTTTGGCTTTTGGGGGTGGCCTCCCTATTGCTCCCCTCCCTTACCCAGACTGACACATTCCTCTCAATTAAAAACTGAAAGAAATAACAATAAAAACAAAAAGTCAATCAAAATGAATCAACAGAAGAGCCTCATCTGAAAGAGTATGTCTCTTTTTTGGTATTTTGTATTATCACCTCTATATATGGAGATGGATGAGATGTTTTATTATAGGTCCTCTGGAGAACTATTTAGTCAATGTGTTAATCAAAGGTCTTATGTCTTTCAAAATTGTTTTTCTTTACCATGCTGCCATCCTTATATAGGTTTCCTGGTCATATTCACTTCACTCTGTATCAATTCATACTGTATGAGTTATACTAAAAATCATCACTCTCTTAATTTCAAATGTTATAATAATATTCCATTATATTTTATATCACAATTTATTCAACTATTTCTCATTTTAGGTTTTAGTTGTTTTCATTCCCCCTCTTTTTATCCCCTCCCCTTTCAAGATTGTAATGTTTGTACTGATTACAGCTTCTCCTTCCCTTCCTCTTAATGATCCTCACCACCATCTTGCCTGTTTCTTGGTGGAGATCCCTGTATTTTGTGCCAAATTATCTGTGTGTTCGTGTTAATCCTCCTATGTGTGTTTCAGTGGAGTGAGGTTCATCTGACTCCCATTCTTTTCTCAATGCTTTTATATTCTTCTTCTAGTTGACTCTAGCTATAAGAAATACCAGGTTTTATTATCTTCTTTCTCCTTTCTATACCAATGCATTCCATTTACTCTATCCTCTCTTCATCTATTCAAACCCTCAAAACTGAATGAATGTACTCCTAGCATGTTTGTTTTTTTCTTATTTAATTCACTCAATGATATTTGGTGAAATTAAGCTCTTCTTTCACTATTGGAAGATTATCTCTATATCATCATATATTTCTCTCTAATTGCTCAAATAAACTTATCTATATTTTTTTCCAATATAAGCAATCTATAGGTTGTCAATAAGGTCTCTCTGACTCAGCCTCTTTTTCCCTGTATCTTTCTCCTTTTCTCTCTTGTTTTCTCTTTCACTTTCTCCCCATATTAAAACAAATGATATATGGATATTTGTACATACACTCATATTCCTTATCGTCTCAGAGGCTGATGGGACATATATTTATTTCCCTCCAGTTTTAAGAGCTGGAACTGGGGGCTAAAATACCAAAGTAAGGGGAAGCATGGGGATTTTGGAACCTCAAAATGAATGGAAGGTGATGCAGCATGAATTGTAAGGGAAGGGTGCTACTACCTAGAACCAGATATAATTAAGAGCAGTTGGAACCTTGTCTGGTTCACTGACCAGGTTAATTAGTAATCTGCATGGACAAAATTTACTGCTGCACTAGGACCAGGTAAATGCATCCTCCCTACCTCCCCCTACCCCCATGTCTCTTTTCTCCCTATCCTCTACCTCATCATTTCCTGAAAAATTCTATTTATCCTTAAATTTGGTTTATTTACTGTCTGCACTTTTAGAAATGGTGTTCTCCAGAGAAAGATAAGTTGCTGTTCATTCTGTTTCAATCAAGTGTTTACTATAAATGAGTGAATCACACAATTTGATAAGGAAGTTAGCAGAGGAAAGACTGTTGAAATGGCCCTGAACTAAACCAGAAGCTTTATTGAAGTGCTGTTTTTCTGGAACACTCTCTCTCCTGATCTTTCCTGTGCCAGTGTTAAGGTGGGAGGGCAAGCCTGAGAGCACTTCGTGGAAGCTCCTGATTAAGGTTAGGGATTTAGGGTTATTTGTACAGAGACTCTCCTTTTTTGACCCCCTCACCCAAAAGTGAGACCAGCCAATAGTTTGATCCACTCATTTATGACAAAGACTCTGAAGAAGAGAAGGAGAGACAGAGACAGACAGAGACAGAGACACAGAGAAACAAAATCAGAGAGAGAAAAGCAGAGACACAGAGACATAGAGAAACACTCAGTGAGAGACACAGAGAGATAGACAGAAATAGAAAGACAAGGAGACAGAGGGATGTAGAAAGCAACCCAGACAGAAACAAATAGAGAGGCAGATACAGAGATCAAGAAACAGAGAGAGAACCAGAGACAGAACCAGAGAGAGAGAGAATGTGTGTAAATATGGTCAAGCCAGATTTGTAAATGCTGCCTCTGGATTCAATTCCTTCCCCTTCTCCTTTTTTTTTTTTTGCAGAAAGTTGAATAAATCACTCAAATTCTTTGGTATATTAGTTTTGTCATCTGTAAAATGAGAGAGTTACCCTTACTGGATCCTGTGGTCCTTTCTGTATTTAGTCCTGTGAGGCTATAATGCTATCTCTCATTTATACAGGGAACTCCCAGTGAGAAAGCTCTCTTTATCAAACCTGGTAGATAATTGTTCTTTGACTTAGAGTTTTAAAGATTTGCTTGGTGACCCTGAGAGGCTAAGTGTTTTGCCTGAGTTCACACAAGGTATATTTAAAAGTAAGGATGAAATGAGGACTTACCTTTCAAGCTAGTTGTCCATCCATTATTAATTGCTAAATGTCCAATAGCTACTATGTATTTTAGCATAGAAAATGGACATTCACAAAGAATAAAATCTCGCATAACCTCAGATAGAAATGCACAAGAACGAGGACAATAACTGCAAGTACACATTTCTTATCTCAACTAGATATAGCCATTCCTTTCATGATATCAATAGAATGGTATTTATTATTATTCTTTGAAAAAGAATGTAAAGTGTTTAGAAAGATTAAAATGTTGGTGTTCAAGAGATGAATGATTATCTAGATTCTGCTAGAAAACAAACTCTTCATTGCCTTTAAGTATAGCATGTATGGGAGCTCCAAAGGTACATAGTAAATGAGTTGATGGTAATTAGCATTTTTTGGGCTATCTAGCTCAGTGTGTGGCTTGATCTACATCAGCAGTAGAAATGATGTGAGAAAAACGAGTTAGTATCAAAGTCTCTAGCAACACAGTTTTTTAACTTCATATACAGGTTTTCATCCAGATGGAACATCCCCTAGGTACAAAAGGATCTGTCCCTGGATAGAACTGCTTAAGTCCTTGTGCAATTTTCACAAGAGCTCTAGGGTAATAGAAAAACCATGAAGCATCAGGATTGGGCAAAAGAAGTCCTCTTCCCATCATCCTTTACTTCAAAGTAGCTGGATCATTTGCAAAATGATTGCCTCACTTAAATTCAAATGTAGCTGAAAACCCTTTCATAATAAACACTCTCTACATGTAGCTACTTTATTAGCTGTGATCCAATCAGAGTTTTTTTTCAGAATATTTTAATATCTATAAAAAAGAAATCAATGTTGATTACAACAATGGTATAAATGCTGGATTTACTAGCATAGTCTGGCATTTAATTTTTCTTAAGTATCTATTATGGTTTCCCTAGAAAATTACAATAGTGTTTTGTACTATTCAAAATATTTTATTCCTAAAATACTTATTGGATTCCTGTCTTATGCATAGCCCCACAGGGAAACAAAAGTAGCACTACTTTCCAATAATATTTAAATCAACCAAGTTCCCAAGTCATGGAAGCACATTTATCTTTATCCCAGTTAAATTTCTTAACCTTTTTTCTGCAACAGGTAGTATGATGTAAATTTCTGCTTTAATATTCCATCTCCATCTTCATCTTGATTTTTCTATAAATCTGGGACAAATCTGCTTCTTAAGTATCAATACATTTATCAGTATCTGTCATTCCCAAAATGGTGACAATATATGCTGGAAATATTTTAATACCCTAAAAATTTCTCTAGTGAATGATTCACAATCTCATGAAAATATACAGGTCCTGTGGATTTATCTGAACTTCAGATTATAGTTTTGATGGTATGGAATTAAAAGATGAATTTTTCCAGTAAAATTAACTTTATTCTAGTCTTTATTACCCCAGAATTGTGTTTTTTTCTTCTTAATGGCAATGGTTAATGGCTTTCAAAAACTAATCTTCTGTTCTTGAAGAGAACTGTGCTGTACTGTAGAGAAATCAACTGTTTAGTCTTACTAATTGCATTTACATGTTTTCTGTGAATTAATCAAGCTGTTTTTGCCATAATGAGTCAATTCTTGGTGCTGTTTCTCATTTTAAATCATACTTTGTAATTCCGTGCAACTCACCCTCTTTCATATTAGGGTTAAATGATCCTTGAAATGCTTGTCTTCCCCACATCAACAATCATTAAATATCTTTAAGGTCAATGTAGTAAATTCCTTAAGAGCTAAGAACTTTTCATGTTTCCTTGGAGCAATATCCATTCTTTAAAAAAATCAAAGAAATAAAATACAACAAAATAGATCAATGAAATACCTCTATATGGAATCGAATAAAGTACTCAACTAACAGAGAACTGTGAGATTGGAAGCCAACCCAAACAAATTTCATCTGATTAAAGTCAAATTTTTGAGACAGTCTTGTATCAATAGAGGTTCATACATATACACACATGAAATTGCTGTAACAAAATGAATTCATATCAAAATTATTGCTTATACTAAATAATTCCCACACAACTATATGCACTTTGTAAACCTGGAAAGCACAATCTGGTAATAAGTATCTTAATATGCTTGAAGAAGTATAACCAATGTTTCCTCCTTTAAAGGGTTTATATTTCAAAAGACTGGCCATAAATATATGAAATAAAGTACAAAAAAAAGATTGAGAGCTTTTTTGGATGACAGATATTGATAATTCAGGCATGTAAAGCATGGGTGGAGGCTGATGGATCTTCTTACGTCATCTAGCCTTTTGTTTTCATCCATAGGTTAATTTGTATGGAGATCAGAAAGAAACTTGGGAGTAAGAGGTGCCACATCAACTAACCCTAAACAACTTTTGTTTGTTTTGTGAGGGCAAGTGGGGCTTCAGGATAAAGGAACACAATCATAAATTTATTAGTAATTAAGGAGAATTTTCCAAACTACAAGCTATATAATTGTCTTGGAACAAAGCTTGATAGTCTATACCAGGAAAAAGACAGTCATAAAATAGGTTTTATCAGCTCAGAGAATTTCATGTTTTTTTCTTGCACACACAATTGGCTGTGTTTACTCATAGTCTTAAAGTGTTCATTAAAGTGCTATAGCTTTCTATGCCAGGAGAGGCTTTTTAGCTGTTATCCTTCAGTACCTGATAGAAGAGATATTACTCGTACTAGTGATGATGGGATGTTTCCTTCTAACTATATTTGCTGTGATACATAGTTAAATGACTTGTGCTTTAAGTCAGTGTGTCATCTGATTAGAAACTGGTGAATAAAGGAGCAAATAAGTAAGTAAATAAATAAACAAAGATAAACAAACACATCAGTGGTGGCTCATGAGCTATTCTTTTTTAATGGGTACTGATCTCCAGAGTCCCTTAATTCTTGGACATTTTTTTCATAGGTCCCATGAAGTGGGAGGTGGGGGAAGTACTACACTTGAATGACAACTGTATGAGTGTAGTAATAACACAAAAACGTAAAGCAAGAGGTGATGAAAAGTAGCATCTACCAGAGAAAGCAAAACTTGAATTAGTCTAAAAAGATGAATAAAACTTGAAGAGGTGGGGAAAATAGGACAAATATGATGTATATTGAGAAGAATAAATTGAACTCTCTTATTGGAATAATAGTTTCCTATAGAGGAGGAACTATTTATTAGCCTATAAAACAGAGATTTGAACCAGGTAAATTTGCTTGGAAAATTGGAGACAGGGGAATGATGTGCTTACTTACAACATTTGTTCCAACTCTCAACAATTTTATAATCTATGATTGATTTCTTTTGAAAACAGTCTGTTAATGTATACAATGACTGATAGAAGCTCGAGTTAATAATCAGTTAGAAAGCTACGACAATAGGCAGAAGCCATCTGAGTTGGCTTTGAGGTTTAGAGGGAGAAAATCTTAAGTTTCTCTAGTAGGTATAGTCATCAAGTGGAGGGGATGGACAGAAACCATAATATGCTCATAGACTCAGTGGGAATTAAAAATCAATTGGTTGATCTTTATATATCCTTTGACATGGTTACACCACTAGTAGGTCTATACTTCAAAGAAATCAAAGAAAATGGAAAAAGGACCTATATGTACAAAAATACTCATAGCAACTCATTTTATGCAGGCATAAAATTAGGAACTAAGGAGATAGCCTTATTCTGGGAAATAACTAAAGAAATTGTACATTATGAATATATTACATATAAAATCTAACATATGAAAATATTCCATATGAAATAACAAAATAGATAACTTCAGAGGCAACTAGGGAGGCACTTATGAGCTGAAACAGAGTGAAGTGAATAGATCTAGGAAAACAATTTATGTAACAACTTTATAGAGAAAAACAACTTTGAAAGACTTTAGAACTCTGCTCAATGTCATGATTCTAACTGTGCCACCTAGCGGCTGGTTAGGTGGGGGAGGGGAGCAAAACCAAAGAGGGCTCTCTTTTCTTTTATGATGAAGGTGTTTTAGGAAGGATGAGTCAAGACACAACAACTACAACAATAGTGATGATGGTTTGTAAATTAATTGATGTCTAGGTAATAATTTAGGGAGCCTGTTTTTGATTTTTAGAAGCAGTTTATTGAGAAACCTCAGATGATGTTAATGTACTCAAGAAAATAAGAAGTGAAACTGAAATTGAGTTGGGGTAGCCCTAAGATTTATTTTTTTAAGGGTTGAAAAAAGAACACTAGCTGAGGGGAATCCAAAAAAGACTTAAGTAAAAATAAATGAAAGGACCATTATGCAAGAGTTAAAGAACTAAAATTTGTGTATGCTGTTTAGGAATTAGGGAAGTGAAAATATTTATATTGTATTGACACCAAGGGAATGTAAAGATGCAGTAAGTCAATCAGTCAATAAATATTTACTTATTAATCACAAATTATGTCCCTCTCACTATGCTAAGTATGAAGGATACAAAAAAGGCCAAAGACAGTCTTTATCCTCAGGGAGCTCACAATGTAATAGGGAAAACCATGAAGAAACAAGTATGTGTAAACAAACTACTTACAGGATAAGTAGAGGGAAAGCACTAGAATTAAGAGGGGGTGCCTAAGGCAGTAAAAGGTGGGATTTTAGTTGGGACCTTGGAACTTTCTTTAGAAAGGAAACCTAGAGGTGTAGATGAGGAGGAACACTGCTCCAGGCATGGGAGAGAGAGAAAATACCAGGACCAAAGAGATGGTGTCTTGTACACAGAACATCAAGGAGGCTGGTGTCACTGATTTAAAGAGCACTTGCCAGTCAGTAAGGTGTAAGAAGACTGGAAAGGCAGGAGGCGGCTAGGGTATGAAGGGCTTTGAATGTCAGTCAGAAGCTTTTACATTTGATCCCTGAGGTGATAGGAAGGATTATCTTCTGAGTAATTTAATCATTTCATATATAAAAATCTTATCTTGATCTTTTCAAAATGTCTATTTTCCCCAGTTTTGTGAAAGTTTTTTTTGAGGGATCTGTAACAGTAATTTCTTCATTGTAGTGAACTTCTAGTGAGGAAACTTCCTCTACTATGCTATTCGTAAAAGTTATTAAGAAAATCCACTTCCAACTGCAAGTATTTCCATGTGTAATGCACTTGGAAATAATGCATCAGAGTCATTCATAATATATTTATGTATTAATATATTCATGGCCTTACATAGTGTCAGGATGGAATAAACCAACCTAATTTAAGAGCAATCTCTCAGAGGTAATGGATTCAGATTCGAGTACATAAGGCTTACTTCATTGAGGTGGCAAGTTGAGATAGCTTAAAAAATCAATACCACATTAAAAAAGACAAAATAGAAAAAAAACATATTTATGCAAAAATAATGTGCACCAACTACCAGAATTCTGATTTACTGTTGTAAATATTCATTTTTGAAGAAGACCAATTATATCATGGGTGATATCTTGACTAGAATGTGAATTGGATTTAAATAAGGAAGAGTTGCACAAAAGCATCAGCCTCTCTCTCTCTCTTCTGTAGTCATCACAGCCTAGTGGCAGGACAAAAATCAAGATGACTGGCAGTGGCACAGCATGTAGTGAATGACCTTGGTGTCTTAGATAACTGACCAATTTTCTAAGTGCTCCACGGTACCTGCTTCAACTGCCTTCATGGCCACTGGAACAAATTGTTCTCATCCATGCATTTCACCAGGCGAAGTCTTCATATGCTTGAAGTAGACATCCCCCAAGCACAGACAGATTTGAAGCCTTTCAATTGCCCTCAACTTTGGTGAGCCAAAGTCTTACCAGGGTATGACCTCTGCACATGCCACAACTTTTTGGAGCCACAGATAGAATTGAATAAGAGATGGACACCAAAGGTGAATGAGCAGCCCTGAAAAGGGCTCAGCAAGTCCTCACACCAGAGGTACTAGTCTTTCCTGAACACCCTATACATCTCAGCCTGATTAGTGGCCTTAAGTTTTAAAATCATTATAGAAATTCAGTCATTTGATATGGTCAGAAGTGGTATTCAAGGACTCTAGTCAACCCCAGCATGTTTGCTGAAAACAATAGAATTGCAGCAAGTTGCCACCAAAGCAAGTTTTCCTTTAATTATTAAACTAATATCTTACTATGGGAAGGTTTCACACCTCCCACTAATAGAAGGAGCAAAGCAGGCTATAAATCACTGCTATGCAAAACACTTTTACTTAATTCAATTTTCTTTCCCTTAGATTCCATCCTGTAATTAGATTAGTGGCCTGTTTTTGTCCTGGAACAACGATATGACTGTATTGTTTAGCTTAAATTGTTTTGACAATGAATTTGTGGAACTAGGACACAACTAAAATTGTTTTTACTTGAGCAGCACTATAGCCTGAGTCTTTAGAATAACAAATACTCCCTGGCCTGTGCCTGGTACAAACTTAGTGACTGAGCTAGTGTTGCTATGATGATCATTTCTGTTGAGGGGGTATCTTTAAGGACTAAGTCACCAGTCATCTTTACTTTCATTTCTTCAGAAATTCTTGTCTCTAAGATCTACATGCTCTCTTCTGGGTCACTCTTAGAAATGGCCTTTTCGCAACTAAGAATGATTTTGAAGAAAACAAGTGACATTTCTAGAATGGCATGAAGTGATCTAATATCACTGCTCTCACCAAAATCACATGGTGAAATTATGACCATGCATGTGCTTAAACACAGAAGATTGAGACATGTAGCCCAAGGCAAACAAAATCATGTTCTCAATGTTATATGCCTGTTTTGAACATATAAGTAATGTGATATTAATGATGTCAACAGAAGAGATTATATGAAAATGAATTTTAGCTCATAGAAAGGTGTTAAGCTTCAGATAAAAAATGCATTGATTTCTTCTCAAAATGCCCTTTATATGCAATTCAGAAGTAATTATTAAGCAACTACAAGGTGAAGAGTACACTGATAGTTGACGGGAAACATACAAAGTTTAGGTAAGACACAAAACCCTCTCAAGAGAGATAGACACAAGTAACTATAATAAAGATTAAATCATGAAAAGTCAATAAAACAACAATCAGTGGGCAGGGAGATCTGAGGGCATCATTATAGACTAGAAAAGGGGATGAGGAGGATGTGGGGTCCTAAGGAACGAGTAGAAATTTAACGAATAAGGAGCACCTCTGGTTTATCTCCTCTGGAAAAAGTAAAGTATAATAGAAATCAAGTCAACAAATTTTCCACTTGTTTATAACATTTTGAAGGAAAGAAGCTATATAATCATAATCATAATAACATATACACATATATAGATATACACATATATGTATACATTTGAGATTTACAAAGTGCTTTACATATATTATCTCATTTGATCCTCATACAAATCCTATGAGCTAGGAACTATCATCTCTATTTTAGAAATGAGGAAAATCAGACTTTGGGGGATTAAATGAAAATGCCCAAGGTCAAAGCTCATTAGTCTCTAAGGCAAAATTTGAACCAAGGTTTTCCTGGCTCTAGAAGTCTGTCTTCTATATTACATTGCTTCTAACTTAACAAATTCTAAGCCTAAGAAAATCAGACTTCAGAAATGAAACAATAGGGTTTATCAGAAAATAAGAGGTTAAAAAACTCAGAAAATAAAGCTTTTCCAAGTACTTATACATATATACACACACACAGGTGTAAACATATATATGTGTGTATATATATATATACACATATACATACACACATATATATGTAGTGTGTGTGTGTGTATGTGTGTGTGTGTGTGTGTGCGTGTGTGTGTAGAAGACAGCATAAGGAGAAATTGGGGGATGTTGGTGAGAGCAGGAGAGAGGACAGTTTCTTTGCTCTCTTAGTGCTTGCAAGTCCCGTCAGCTTTCTTCAGTAACTTTAGATTCTGCAGTTACTTTGGGTACTTTTGACTTCCATCTCTTAGAAAGAAGATGGCAGGAGTCAATTGCACTTCAGGTTGCTGAAGAAAAAGATTCTGGGACAAGTTGACATGAAAGGAGCTGACAGTCTCAATATCCTAGATTAATAATAATTAAGGGAACAGATAGCTATAGTTCTAGCTCAGTACCCCTCTCTCTAAGAAGAGCAGTGGCCAGACTTCTACCCTCCACCTCCAGGTGTCCTCCTGGCAGAAACTAAAGGATCCTTTGGAGAAGGATGGGGGAAGATGAAATTGGAGGTGTATATTCTGTCTCCCTTTTTTGCCACATAATTATAGCCCATTATACATGTAGAGGTCAGCCCACATAACACATGATATGAAATCTTTAAAGGCACCTAGTATATTCCTCTTCCTGGGTCCCTAGGCATCAACATGTCACCTATGAGAGCATTTGTACCAATAAATGCTGCAGAGGTCGGCATGCCTAATGGCAAATGAGATAAGCAGAAAGAAACATATGCCTTGGCATTGGTCAGGTTGTACTCACACAAATGGAAATGACTAATTAAAATTTTTTGTTAGAAAATATTCCAAGAAAACTTAAATATGTCCTCAACTGATTATAATTGTTTCATGATTCTTCATTGCTTAGCATTTGTTCTTTTCTAAGAGTGAATAAAACTACCTGTACCATATCTAATCCATATTTATACTCTCAATATTATTTTTATTTCCTTCCCCTTTAGGAGAGAGTAACCCATAGTTCAAAAAGAAACAGAATTGTTCCTTAAGAATCTGAGGTGAAGTTGGCATTGAAGCATCAGGTAGCCTATTACCCGTATTGAGAAAACAGTGAATCCCAGAATAATGAAACCCATAAAAAAATCATGATGGCAAGTAAAGGGAAAGGATTAGTTAAAATTGCCAACTTTAGTTGCTTAATCCTAGTGGCACCTGGCTATCTGACATGCTAGAACACCAAGATATTCCTTTGAAAAAAATCCTACAATTTGTTCTTTTACCTTTAAAGTATCATCCTCTTATTATTTTTAATTAGTGAAACTAGCATATTTCAAGTGAACTTTGCTATAGTTTCACACTTCATTCTATTTGCTAAAACATCCCTTTGCTAACTACCTCATACATGTTCTACACATGCTTTTTGAGAATTTTTTTCTCACTAGAGAAGTGGGCTGCCAGAATAAACAAAACTTAACTTTTGAAAGGTGCTTCACTTACTGAGTTTAACGATGATTTTTAGAAATAGTCTTTACTTTTAAAATGGTAGCATGACCACGTGTGTCAGATTTTTTTAGATTCTCCTTGCCTTTGTACTATGCGTGTAACCACACAAGCTAGATCAGAGTCACAGTATGTCAGAGTTAAAAGGGGAACTCAGAGACCTTCTAGTCCTACCCATCTGGGAAAATAATACCTTCTTGCCTCAAATCGCACGAGTAATCATGTAGTTTTTGCTTAAAGACCTTTAATGAAGGGGAACCCATGACCTCCTGAAGGAGGCCATTCCAATTTTCAGTAGCTCTAATATTAAGATTTTTTTACCTTATATCTTTCTACTCTCCTGAATATTGCTAGTGCAGGGAAAATGATTTTTCTTCTTGGGTTCAAGCTACTTTCCTTAAAGTGAAAAGGGCACCCCAAGCCAAATTAGTAAGATATGATCCCTTAACTTCAAATTTAATGACAGACACACACATACACACAGAACAGCTGATTGCAAATAGTGAGTAAATTCAATTAACTAAAAGATAGCATACAGAAGTCAGAGAAATTATAAAGATGAGAATATATCAGGAAATAAATAAAAATGAATGAACTCTTCCACTGGGAAAAAAAGTATCTCATCTCAACCAAGACAAAGTCCCTGATCATAGCAAAGGTAAAATCACCCAGTCTCATAAGGAGGCAAAATCTCTCAGGAAAATGTTCAGATTATGGACCCTCTAGATTTATATTATTATTGTTAATCATTTCTCAGTCATGTCCAACTCTTCATGACCCATTGGAGTTTTTCTTGGCAAGGATAATGAAGTGGTTTACTATTTCCTTCTCCAGCTCATATTACAGATGAAGAAACTGAGGCAGAGATTAATGATTTGCCTAAAGTCACACAGCTACATGTCTCAGGCCAGATTCAAGCTCATGAAGATAAGTATTCCTGGTTTGAAGCCCACTGCTCCAATCCACCATACCACCTAGCTGCTAGATTTATGTGGCTTTCCTAAATTAAATTTTCTTTTTTCTTTCTGGGTTTGTGGACCATATGGCTTCTCTTGAAGTAAGAAGGTAGAAGAATGTTGCTCCTCTTATAAATGTTAATGTCAACTCTACCTCTCATGTAGACCTATGGTATTGAGTTATCATTCCACCACTGAAGATTTATGTAAATCCTCAAGACCTGATCCTATATCTACATGTAAAATAAATCAGTATGTCAATTTTTCCCCTAGTCTACTTGGTAAAAACAGAAATAAAGGTAGTTTTAGGTGATCTCTTTTTAATGAAACTCTGTTGGTTCTTTTTGATCATCATTTTCTTTTTAGATATTCACTAATCCATCTCTTTTTCTTTATTTATACATGCCAGAATTTTGCCAAGATTCAGTCTAGTTCACTGGCCTACAGTTTTCAGACTCTAATCTCTTCACTTTTTTTGGAAAATTGGGATAATATTTGCCTTTAGGTTTAAATTGATAAAGACATTTTGAAATAGATTATCTAGTGCAACTCGATAGTTTATCAATGTTGAAACTTGATTTTGCAACATTAATTAATGTAGCGAAACTCAGGTTCCAATGTGCATCTTCTCGTAATAGATTTATATCATTTAAATTACAATACATTGTGTAATATAATCTCCCACTAAATATAAGACTTACCTGTGCTCAGTTATTTTTCTTAAGAGGTATTGAATTCTTTACTAAGCAGTTTGTTTTATTAAATAGACACATTTTTTTAAAAAAAGAATGCTTATATCTAGCCATTAGTATTTGAGAACACAAACCTCATTCTGATGTGCATAACTTTACTAATAACCTACTAAGAACAAAGGAAGGAGGAGAGTGGGGGATAAAAGGGAAGTGGGCAGGTAAAGAGCTTTATTAGCATTTTGTCTATTTTATTGGCTTTTAGAACAGTAACATTTTCTTCATAAAAATTTGGAATATAGTGTTTCTTCCTTTCCACAGAAGAAAAACATTTTCTTACTTAGAACAGAATGCTTTCAAATGTTCAACCTGTCAAAAAAAGTCAAACAAAAAAATCAATACCTAGGGGAAGGGCCACCTGAGACCTTGCAGATTCTCTGTCAATCACATGACCTTTCTATACTGACTGTTTTATAGCTCACTTATTTCTCCAAGCCCATTTTTGCTGAATGCCACTTCTGATTATCATGGATTCTCACTCACAGCCACTAAACCTTTGTAAAAGTTGCTCTAGATTGCAAGGGTAAGGATGAGCTGGACTGTGGCTTCATGTGGGGGGTTGGCTTCTCATACTGGGCTTCATTTGGAACTTGGGTTTGAATGACTAATGGCCGACATAGCAAATGCTACTGATTTTTACTTTTTTTCTATCTGAGCTCATAAATCATTGGACTTAACGAAATTATACTTTTTGCAAAATTCATTGAAACCTGAGAAACTTCACGTTGATATTTCCACAATTTGTCAATGTGTTACCAAGATTTTATATCATTCCATGGGACCCTAAAATTTCATTTGAAAAGACATTTTTTAAAAATACCGTTGTGTTGTTGGTGGTGGTGTTTTGGTGTTTTTTAAATGGTTGCGGGTGCCAATGTTAGATAAATGTAAACATACATCCAATATGTGTTATGTCAGAAATAACACAAATATCAATTTCATATTTTAGCAATTAGAAGTTCTACATATTAAGATAAAATAAGAATGTGCAGTGATACATTTAGGTGAATAATATGTGTGGAAAATAAATGCCATCTTCCTTTTACTTCTGCATAATGACTAAGTCTCACTAAGTTTGTATCTCAAATAAGGAAAGAAATAAAATACACTAAGTTATTTGCCCATAATCATTAAAAACTTGTATTACATTTGACTAAAAGTTAAACTCTATTTTGAAACATCTGCACATTTTAAAATACAGATGTGAATCTGATTTAGGGAAGACATTTGAAAATGGTGTTTTTCCTGTTTAGATCAGTATCCCGTAAACTAAAAGTCTGATTTAGCTATAATCACCTTACAGTAAAAACAAAACAAAAGAAAACAAAAAACTTGCAGGCAGAAGCTAACTATAGTTATATAGGTTTAAAAAATTTCCAGTTTATATTATCAAATAAACTTCTTGCAAATAGTCACCAGGGGCACTGGTTTACATTTAATATATGCTGCCACCTAGTGGAGGGATTGGACAACAAATACTTCACTATAGATCGCTGACTAGCTGGAGCCCACACTGTATTTCTTTCTTTCCAAGAAAATGAAATTTAAGGTTGGAAACCCTGTCGTTAATCAGTTTCCAACTATATGAATAGAAACTTGGTGTCTCAAAGTCTGAAGAGACCTTAGAGATCACCTTCATCTAACCTTTTTAAAGCCCAAAATCTCCTTTACAGTATCTTTGGCGAGTAGCCCTCTGGTATAACTATAAATGCCTCCAGGGATGACAAACTCACTATTTATATCACCATGCCTTTAACATTAGAACAGTTATAATTTTAAGAATTTCTTTGTTATGTAAATGCGTATTTTCCAACTACTGGTTCTACTTTTGTTTTCCATGGTCAAGCATGATAAGAATAGTACTTTATTCATATGGCAACACTTAACAAATATGAAAGCAGTAATCATAAACCACCCAAGTAGTCTTTCTACAACATAAATTCCCCATTTCTTTTAGCTAAGTATGTTAAGTGAATTTGACACATCTTCCCATCCTGATCTCCTTCCTTTGGTTGCTCCCCAGCTGATATATTGTCCTTCTAAAATCTGATGTCCAGAACAAAAAAGTGAAAAACAGCTTACATGTTTTGATTACCAGAACTTTTTCCACATATGGGTTCTTTTTTGAAGAATGTATATTAAAACCTTCAAATTATAAATTATAGTATAGCCAAAGTATAAGACAAAGCTAAATGTGGTGAAATCTCACTAATTCAAATTAACTGGAAAGAAGCCCAGTTTGAATTAGTGAAAATTACAAGTTACATAGCATTTTGAAGAAATAAAGTTTTATTGTTTTCACATAATAGTTATGTGGCTTAGCACAGGTTTGAGATCAAAGGCTTGTAATTAAGATAGTCATTTACATGTAAGTATGCACTTTAAAGTTCTTAAAGGTGATTATTGATATATTTAAGAAAAAAAAGTATGCTCTTAAGTATTTTAAATGTCCTTCCAAAAATTATATTGCATTTAGCAAATATAAAGTTCAGCCTAACTCCAACCTGAATTACTCTAAATTCTAAATTTTGGAATTAAATACACACAATATATGTATATAAACATGCATATATATTTATATATAGTTTTACTGTTTTTATTGATCTTCTGATAATAATTTTGAAAAAGAAAACAGATTGGAAAACTCACAGGACTATCAGCCAAGATTCTTACTCTTTTCTCACCAATGTCTCATATCTACTTTCAACTTAATGAGAATTTCATTTTATGATTATTGGTATACTGTTCAATAACTTGGAAAGAGACGGTGGGCTGATCATGCATCAAGAATGAGATTAAAAAAAAAAACAGCCAAGCCTTGAGTATTGCACTGGCAATCCTAAAAATCTTAAATGGTGGAAAGAAAAGTCTCTTTCTTGCATTTTGGGTTGGTTGGTTGTTATCCTTTGTTCTTGAAGAGGACCAAAATGGCATCAATATGCTACAGTAAAGTTACCGCAGGTTCTCTGTGGTTGATCAGAGCAAATAGGAGCTTGGAATGTTCCCTACCAGAGGTAGGGCACAAATAGTCCGTGTGAACATTTGGGGTGGATTCTCTAAAATTGTGCATCTCACATTTCTTTTGAACTGCTTCAATTCTGCTTTACTCATAGAGCACAGCACCTTCTCTGATGTGAGCATGCTGTGCTGAGCAGACCTGTGCCAGTGTCTCCCATATCACACAATCAATTCCAAAGTTCTCAAGAGAGATGATCTTGGGTTGACTTTCTATCAAATATCTCTATCTAGGGAAATCTTTATGGACAAGGACTGAGACAAAAATCTCTGAGGATGAGAATGTATGCTGTCTAAATAAGGCAAGTACTTTCAACTAACAGGTATTATTTATAACCAAGTGATTTTACAATAAAAACTCTTTTCCACTTCCAGGTAGAATCTAAATAAAGCAAGGTAGAATGACTAAGTTAGGTAGAATGACTAAGTAAAGAGAATAAAGGCCCAGGTAGGTCATCCAATGTTTTATGTCAGAAATTGCACTCTTTCTCTGTCAGTAACCACTTCTTTGATGGGAAATTTTTAATATGATCACACATAAACCTTGGGAGTAGTTTTTACCCTTTGTATTTTCTGATTCTCAGTCTTCCTTCTTTGTCTCTTGCTGTGTCTTATCTCTTCACCAATTTTTTTTAAACATTTGCCTGATTCATTGTTTCTCTGTTTGCACTCTTTACATGGGTCAATATTTTCTCAATCTTTATCATTTTATTAATCGACTTATCCCTCTTTACCCAATCTCACCACAGAAATCACTCTAAGATGGACTCACTAAGTCCATCCACAAACAATCCTAGACTCTCATAGTTTAAAATCAATTCATGTCTTTGTATAGGAAACAAAACCATAAAAATGTAACAAAATCTCATTTAGTCTCAGCATCTATGAGATCTAGTGATTCTATAGGTATGGCTTCCCAAGCTACACCTTTAAACTCCTCCTTTAACAAGACACTCATGCTCATATTTCTAGCTATGTGTCAGGGAGAAGATATTGGTTATCTAGTTAGTGAGTAGAATTGATCTATATTATCTTTTTTTTCTCATAACCTCCTTGTTTTTCCGCTCTTCATGTCTTTATTTTGATTAATTGAATCTTGCTTCTCTCAGTAATCCAGGCTCAAAGTGCTGGTCATATTTGACTTCTTTGTATTATTAATATTTGCATCTAGTCAGGTACAACCTGTAAAAACCCTTTCCATTTACATGCCCAGTTCAATTGTCACTTCCTCCATGTGGTTCTTTCTATTTTCCACAAGGTTTACACAATATTTCATTAGTCTTACACTCTCATTGTTCATGACTGCTTTGCCTTGTAGAACTTAACTTCTACCTATCATTTAATATCATTATTTGCATAAATGTTTCCTCTTGCCTAAAGCATTGTAAGATCATTAGAGGCATGTCATTGTGAATAGACCACCAGACTTAGGGTCAGGAAGACTTGACTTTGGACTTGGCCAGAGACACTTATTAGCCTTTATGATTCCGGGCAAGTTACTTAGCCTCTCTCAGCCCCAGTTTCTTCATCTGTAAAAGGGAGATAATTGTAGTATCTACTTATCAGGGTCATTGTGAGCATTAAATGCAATAATATGTTTAAAGTAATGTGAAAATCTCAAAGTCCTATATACATGTTATCTACTTATTACGTATGAGAGCAGGGACCATATCCCATTCATATCATCTTACCTTCCAGTAGTAATCACAGTGCTTTACAGATAGTAAATGCTCAAAAGTGCTTTTAAGTTAAATTTAATTGAAATATATGAAAATAAAATCTGACTTAAGAAAATATTGAAATCCATGTTTCATATTATTCTACGAAAGCTTTTTTTGCTCTTATATACTAAAGAGTAAGCATTTTCCTTAGTACTTTTAATAATCAAACACATTAAATAATTCTCTAAATGTCATACAACTTACATTCTTCTTCCTATTCAATTTGAATTTCAATTAATAATCTATTCTGTCTGTTCAACTTTATGTTATGTAAGTGACGGAACAACTCTGTGAACAATGCTTTGAAATGAGATTGATAATTATCATTGTCTGAGGAAGTTTTATGATAGGTTCATCCGTAGCAGGCTAACCACAAGATTATGGATTATTTTTTCATTTCAATCCTTCTTCTCTTCTTGAAGTAATTTCCTTAAAGGGTTTGAATCTCATTTTCTATTACATGTTTTTTATATGTTTTGTTTTCTAAATGATATTTGAACTCTGTTGGCACTCCCTATTTCAAGAGAGAATTAATACCTAGTGGACTGAAGTCTAGTAGCCTAAAGGCAACGGAGTGAAACACTGGAAAGAATATGGGATATGAAGAGAGAATACAGGAATTCCTTCTTCTTCCATTTAATAATCACATACACTCATATAGTGAGTGAAAGTTTGCAAAGTACTTTTTATGCATTATCCCATGTGATCTCCCCAAGAACCATGTGAAGTAGATAAAATAAGAGTTCCTTATGCTCTATTTTATAATTCAGGAAACTGAGTATTGTAAAGTTCAAATGATATGTCTGGAGTCACACAGAAATGTTTTTGTCGACAATGTGATCTTTTGGTACTGAAAACTTCACAGCTTGCCTCTTTCTCCTTGCCCATTTCTGCCTGACACTTATTGCAAGTCATGTTTAGATACAGGTCTTCCTGCCCTGCATCCTGTCTTCTATTGATTATACTACGTTATCCTTCTCTTGATATTTCCATCACCTGAGCAAGTCATTTAATCTCACTCACCTTGTTTCTTTTTTTAATTAAATAAAAATTAATTTTCAATTAGCCAGCACTTTTTTTCCTACCCTTCTTTTTCCCATCCCCAACTAAAAAAAAGAAAGAAAGGCAAAACTTGTGTATCAAATATGCACAGTCAACCAAATCTAAATCTTGAGTTGCCATGTCTAATAGAGATATCTCATTCGTGATCTTCTAAGCACATTTCTACGATGGCAAGAATGATAGCGTCTGTACTGTAGAGCTCAGAAGTTTATTTTAAGGAATAAATGATGTTTTATATAAAGTACTATGTAAGCTATAAAGTTTACACAAATGTAGACTAAGTTATTACATAGGTGACTATTACTTTTCCTTTGAACTGGATGTCTTAAGCTCAACATGTCTAAAACTGAACTTATGATCTTTCTCCCATAAACCATCCCATTTTCCACCATCCTCCCACTTTCCCAGGATGCCAATCTAGGTGTCATTCTTGACTTCTTACTCTCTCACCATCATAATCAGTCTGTTGACAATTCTTGTCAATTTTTTCTTCACATCTTTCCTATGTATAACCTCTACTCTGCCACTATCACAACCTTCATACCTTGACTATATACTTCTGGTTCATCTCCCTATATCAAGTCTCTTTCTACCCCAGAATGCTCAGATTCCATTCCTATCAGTCCAATTGCCAAATTGAGCTTCCTAAAACACAAGTCTAACCATACTTCCCTTCTCCATCATTTAGTACCGGTGGGTACCCATCATTTTCACGATGAATATAAAAATCTTTTCGACTTACAAAACTCACAGTAATCTGACCCCTCCCTACATTACCAGTATTCTTGTGCTTTATGCTACACACACTCCAGTTCCTTGGTACTCTTACACTGATATTGCCCTGCTTGATGTTCTTCCTACAAGAAAATCCGTCTCTAAATACTGAACGTTTTTGTTGTCTGCCCCCCATGCCTAGAATGCTCTCCTTCCTCATCAATACTTCCTAGTTCGCGTGACTTTCTTCTGATCTTAGCTAAAGTCCACTATTTGTAAGATGCCTTTTCAGATTCCACTTAATGCTAGTGCCCTCCTTCTGGAAATTACCTCAATATATCATGTTGATACATAATTGTTTTCATATTGTCTCCCCTGTTAGAATGTCAGTTCCTCCTCAGAGGTAGGGACTATTTTTTGTTTGTTGTTTGTGTTACAAAGTAACCTCAGGACTTAGCACAGTGCCTGAACATAGTAACTGCTTAATAAATGTTAATTGACCAAATTTACTTAGAGAAAGTCTTTCTTAAGTGAATTTCCAAATGCTTAACCAACTTTACAAAATATCCAAAATTGCTGGCAGGTAAGTATCATTAATCTAGTGTTATTACATTCATATGGTCATATATTTGCTTCTGACATTGCCATTGTAAGAGTTAAGAAATTTAATTGCATTTCTTCAGCAGCTATATTGCATAAGAAAGTTGGAGTGGGGTGAAATTTTATAGAAACCGGTTTTTTTTCATACTCATCCTTGATAGAGGTACTGGTCCCCTGTTCATTTTCTCCAATACTGGATAACAAAATTGATGTAACCCCAGTCCCGAAGCCCAGTGGTATGAGATGACGATGACAAGGAGAGTGTGGAACTATAAGAAGAGTGTCCCATACCACTGTAACTGGGGTTACAGTAACATTCACCTGGTATTTTGTTTGGTAAAGCATATGTGTGTGTGTGTGTGCTGGATACATATATATATATATATATATATATATATGTATCCAGCACACACACACAAATATATATATGTACACATATATGTATATATACATATATATCATATCATCAGAACAAATCTGTGTGATAGGTGCTATTAACCTTTTAACACTGAGAAAACTGAGGTTGACAAGGGTTAAGTGTTTTGTAGTACAGTGAGTAAATACCTGAGGTGGGATTGAACACGTCTTTCTTGCTTGAGACCAGTGAGATATATATACATACATACATACATACATACATACATACATACATACATACATACATATATATACATATATATATATATATATATATATATATATATATATATATATATAATTTCCCTCTCTCCTCTTCTGTTCTCTCCTCCCACCAATCCACCTCCATGTCTACTACCACACAAGGTATGAAAAGGTTAATAAATATTACTTGTACTTCCCTTCCACTTCTAGAGCCTCCCCTGCCACTACCATTAAACAATATTATCTTCATTGAGGTTTATTTCGTTTAAGGGAATTACCCAGTTTAGGTCCTGGTAAAAGATATATTCTAGATCCCAAGATTGTATCAACCTATCATTCTACAAACACCGGATGCTTCCTTTTATTTACCCACTACTCACTTCTCAAAACCTTGCAAATTTTGCTGGTATTATCCCTTCAAGGTAAAAAAAAAGCATGATACATATCTTGAATTATCTACGTAGATATAAATATCCATCTACAGATCTATCTATCCATTTACCTATATAAAACAGAGAGTTGAGAGAGCGAGAGAGAGAGAGGGAGAGAGAGAGAGAGAGAGAGAGAGAGAGAGAGAGAGAGAGAGAGAGAGAACTCTGAAGGCAGAATAACAAAGATGGCTATTTTACTTACTCTTAAGTCTCCAGCTTACTGCGTTAAATGTGAGCACCTGTTTCACCACAATATGGTGGGAAAGCTGTAGTCATCTTTATATCTAGGGTGCCACTGGATCTCTTTTGAGTGTAATAAATATTTTAAAGATAATTTTACTGTTTGAAATTGTTGTGCTTCACACCGTAAGGAACTTAATAATATCCTCCTGAGCATTTCAAGGTCAATAACTTAATACCTGTTGTTTCTAAAGTAAAAGTAAGGAAAGTGAAAAAATAAAAATAAAATTAGGAAATATGTTTCAGGACTTAAAAAATAAAAGCAGCTACACATAAATCTCAGGCCTATATTTAATGAACACTTTCTAGAAATAAGAATATCAGAAGGCTTTGAATCTTTCATTCTACTATGCTTATCCTATGCCTCTAATATATTTTTTACATTTGAGGATTAATACCATAGCCCTCTGATTACCTGATCCTACTCTATGGTGTCACTGTGTAAGGTAATAAGTGCTCAGACCTTTTCTCATTGATCTCTTATCACAACCAACAGTTTTGAATTCGGTTGGTCTTTGCTTCCTGGTACACATATGGAAATGCCAGACTCTATGTGTAGTTTCCAGGGAGGAACAATCCACCTCTATCTCCACGGAGATGATGTCATGAAACAACATTAAGAGAAGACCATCAATGTATATTACCATAAAGAAACTTAAACACACTTTTAATCTTCTGACCACATAGATTTTTTTATTAAAATCACTATAAAAATTTATTGATCCACAGAAGCTTTGCTACTGTCAGTATTTACAACTCAGACTGACAGACATGTAGAGGAGCAATAGAAATAGCCAGGAGAAGGTTAATATGAAATCCTTCTTCTTTTTATTGATTTAGCCTTAAAGTAAAGAATTTCATTTTTGACAAGTGTTATGAATGTAATTTAGGTGTTATAAAACATACATTGTTTGACTCTCCAAAACCCCCACACCCCTTGAAAATTACATTCTGAGAAACAAACTTGCAGAGTGTAAGAAAATGGACACTGGAAAAGGTCATCATTCTATTATTGTCTTGTATTTATATTGATCTCTCAAAGGCATTGATTTTTTAAGGAAAATAATAGGTTTGTTTTATTTATAAGAGGGAAAGTTTCTTCTTAGTATAAGTATTATTTCAAAATCCCTGAAAAAAAAGAAACCTATGAAAATGATGTAGAAAAGAAACAATTAGGAAAAGTTTTTGTTGAATTTCTCATGAGCATATTACACTTATTCTACAGTATTTACAATACATCATTATTTTTAAGGAGATTAAAAAGTTGGTCTATGCTTATTCTCCTGGCTCACTTAGTTGCACATGCTTCCAATAGTGCTGCTCTTTATGGCTATAAAACCTGCTCTTCCAGTAGTGGGTGACCTAGGTAAAGTGTAAGTCTAGCAGCCTGAGTGATGAGAACATTTAATGCTGGCAGGACAGCAATGTCATAGTACTAAAAATAAAGGAAATTTCACATTATTCTAAAGCATAATAGATATCACAGAAGCAATGTTACTAATTGCAAAAAAAAAGAATCCCTTGAAAATAAAGAGTTGTCTTCAGGAGTAAACCTTTCCATAAGCAGTTGAAGAAATGAAAAAATTACAATAGCTATTATGTTGTGGTGTGTTGGTAAACTCTTATGATGGAGTCTGAACAGGAAGTTCTCTGAATAGTGAGACAATATTTTAAGAAAAACATTAAATATTTAAGAGTTTTCAAACATTTTTGTCACATGCTGTTCAATTCATAACTGCATACAAATAGAAAGGGAAATTATTTAATGGCATCTCTCATACAATGGTTACCCAAGTTTTACAGTATAAGAAAGGCTTTAGAAATAAATGAGAACACACAGAGTGCCATGTATTTGAAAGTTATTAACAATCAGGTGATATTAATTCAGTCAAATGCGTTATCTTGTCACTGTTGGCATTTCTATACTAGCTATATTGTAATATTTATAGAAAGCTTAACACATGCCAGGTTTTTTTTTTCTTGGTTTGTAAACCTTAAACAATTTCAGAACCATGCTTTCTGCAATACTTTATAACATTTAGTTTTTAACTTTTCAGTTCTAATTTAAATTTCTAAAAGGCATCAGCAAATGTGTTAACTTTCAATGCCAATTATAAAAAGACCTTTTAGAAAAGCATTACATTTTACTTAATTTTCAATTGCTTCCTGAATTCAAAACAAGCTTTTCTCTCTCTGAGAGCACTTTGGGATTCACCTATAATTTAGGAATCCTAAGATAGAAGGAAATAACGGAGCTTGCTTGGTGTCTTAAGATAGGTTGTTTAAAAACAATAAGCAACAGAAGGGTAAATAAATCCCAATTTTACTTAATTTTCTTCTTTTAAAAGGGAAAAGTGGTAGGTGGTCTAAAATTTTCCTGTTCTATCTTTTAATCAGAAAAAAAATTTCATTTCTAACCTGTAATAAATTTTTCATTCTCTTTAAGTGTAATTTTTAAAGTGTATCATTTCACTGAAAACTTCAGACTTAAGATTGAAACTGCCTTGGAATTATTCTGATTATCAAAATGTGGGTCTGAGACTGCTCTTGCTGAGTGCTAACTGTTCTTGTTCAAGTCAGACATGAGCAGCTAGAGTTCTAGTCTCACTCTTTAATTCTCCAACATATCACCATAATGTCAAGTAGCAAACATTTCTTTTTTTTTAGTTCTTATTCATGAAATTATTTAAATTCACAGGAGTTTTATTCCAATTCCTACTGTGCTATTTTCCTAAGTTCCTCTCATCTAAAAAGTTCTCTGAAATTTACTGAACCTCTCTTGAACAGATTTCATAATCGATAAAACCTTATAAACACCATATACGGTCCTTTTAGAATTTTTTTAAGTTAAGAAGTCGTATATAGATTTGCCTTACTCTGAAGTCTGCCTTGCAATGAAAACAGCTATTCAACAGATACTGGTACCGTAAATTGATTGTTCTTGAGATTCCAGTGAATTTATGTTACTCAGGGAAACACAATGTCGGGATTTTGGGAGCTCTTTAGATGAAATTGGTTTTAGAAGCCTACCAGCTATCTTTCTTAAAATGTCTTAAAGAAAGGAAAATTACTCATTTGCTATATACAGAAATAATTTTAGTAAACTCTTTAGGACTCCTTTTGAAGTAAGCATTACATGTTGGAAGTTAAACGGTATATTCTGAAACTGCAAAGTAAAAAAAAAATGAATTCCTGTGAAAACTATAAAATTGACTTAGTATTCTATCAAGCTCAACTAATAGCTTAAAAATGTTTTCTATACAATTCCATTATGGGGTTGGTCTCTGAAACAAAACACTTAAGTAAAATGTATGCTTTAATGAAAAAAAGAATTTGGCTGCTATACCATTTGGTGCATATATGTTTAGTATTGATGTTACTTCATTATCCATGGCCTTTAAACAATATGTATTTTGTCTGCTTAACTCTTTTAATTAGGTCTACTTTTGTTTTTGCTTTGTATAAGATCATGATGGCTATTTTTGCCTTTTTTTGATTTCAGCTGAAATATAATAGATTCTGTTTTAGCCCTTATTTTAACTCTCTCTGTGTCTCTCTGCTTCATATGTTTCTTGTAAACATATTTTTGATTCTAGTTTTAAAATGTATTCTGCTATCCATTTTTTAATAGGTGAATTCATCCCATTCACATTCAGTTATGATTACTGTATATTTCCCACCATCCTTTGACCTTCTGTTTTATTCTCTGTTCTCTTTATATCCTGTATGTTCTCAAAAGCAAAACTTTTGCTTCCAATGACGGCCTCCTTTTATCTGCCCTACCTTTTATCACCTCTTTTCTTATCACCTTCCCCTCCTATTTATCTATTGGGTAAGATAGATTTCTATACCAAATTGAGGGTTTGTATTTATATTTAACCTCTTTAAACCCATTTGACAGAAAGCAAGGTTCAAGCATTGCCCCTTCCACCATTTTCCCCTCCTTGATAAATGCCTCTTTCATGCCACATTTTATGTTGCTCTTGCATCTTGAGTTTAAATGTCAAATTTTCTGTTAATTTCTGGTCTTTTTAACAGGACTGCTTAAAATTACTTTATTTCCTAAAAGGTCTATTTTTTCCTCAATGGATTCTTCCCAATTTCTCTGGTTAGGTTATTCTTGTTTGTAATTCTAGCTCCTTTGGTCTGTGGAATATCATATTCCAAACCCTCTACTCCTTTAAGCTAGTAGCTGCTAAATCTTAGGAGATCCTAACTGTGGCTTGATGATATCTGAATGGTTTCTTTCTTTCTCCTTGAAGTATTTTCTCTCTGAACTAGGAGATATGGGAATTCAGCTCTAATATTCCCGAGAGATTTCATTTGGGGATCTCTTTCAGAAAATTATCAGTAGATTCTTTTAATTTCTATTTTGCCCACTAGTTCTAGACTATCAGGGAAGTTTTCCTTTATAATTTCTTGAAATGTGATGTCCAGAATCATTCTTTGTTCAGGAGTTTCAGGTAGTCTAATAATTTTAAAATTATTTCTTCTTGTTTTATTTTCCAGGTCTCTTGTTTTTCTGATGTTTTGTATTTTTTTCTGCATTTAACCTTGTTTTATTGTTTTTTGATATCCCATGGAGTCATAAATTTCCATTTCCCCAACTCTATATTTCTTTTTGTTGGGTAGGTGATTCTTGGTTGTAAACCTAGCTCCTTTGCCTTCTGAAATATCATATTCCAAGACCTATGATCGTTTAATGTAGAAGCTGATAAACCTTGTGTTATCCTGACTTTTTCTCCATGATATTTGAATTGTCTCTTTTTGGTATTTTCTTCTTGATCTGTGAGGTCTGGAATTTACCTATAATATTCCTGTGAGTTTTTACTTCAAGATCTCTTTCAGGAATTCTTTCAGTTTCTATTTTACCCTCTGGTTCTGCAGGGCCATCTCTATGTGTCCTGATTTACATCTTGCCACTGGACTCAGATGCCTCTAGAGGAGAAAGTGAGGCTGGTGACTTTGTACAGCCCTTCCTCACTTAAATTCAAGTCACTTGCAAGTCATGGCATTACCTTCCTGATGTCATGGTCCTCTTCAATAACAAAAGACAAACAACAACCTGTGAGTAGTCTGAGTTGTCCCACTAGGGACCCAACTAGTCAATTTCTGTTGGGCAACACAGCTCCTTCCTTCCTTCCTCCCTCCCTTCCTTCCTTCCTTCCTTCCTTCCTTCCTTCCTTCCTTCCTTCCTTCTTCTTTTCCCTTCATTTCACTCCTTCATCTCCCTTTGTCTACATAGGGTTTTAATAGCATATCATTCCCTTACTAATGGGTGCTGGGCCCAAAGGAATGTAAATTTTGATGGCTGAAACCTAGCAAAATATCTTTGGGTTTACCAGATAGATTTCTTTCTTAAAGACCATGCCTCAAACCCAATTCACTGTGGCTCTTATTGATTGGCCACACAATGGGTCACAGCCCAAGCCCCAGGTGGTGGTCATTGTTTGGGTCCCTATAGCTCCAAGTGCATGTAAATAGAATTTTTTTCTGTTTTTGCTATTTCTTACCTGGCTTTAATCATTGAATAGACATTGTCTCAGTCAAAGTGAGAACTCAGAAAGATATTAGCTTAAAAAGGCCAGGGTCTTCCACTTCATTTGAGGCCATCTCCAGTCATGATCTATAGCTTGTCACTGGACCCATATGGTTCTGGAGGAGAAAGTGAGGCTGGTGACTTTGCACAGTCCTCTCTCATTTAGATGCATGTTACTTATAAAACATAGTACCACCTTCCAGATGTTCTTTGAGAATAAAGGACAAACAACAAACTCTTTGGTTCTAGAATATCAGAGCAGTTTTCCTTGATAATTTCTCAAAAGATGATGTCTAGGCTCCTTTTTTGATCATGACTTTCAGGTCATCCAATAATTTTTAAATTATCTCCTTGGATCAATGTTCCAGGTCAGTGTTTTTTTTTTTTTTTCCAGTGAGATATTTCACGTTTTCTTCTTTTTTTTTCCATTCCTTTGATTTCTTTATTGTTTCTTGACACCTCATAAAGTCATTAGCTTCCACTTGCCCAGTTTTAACTTTTAAGGAAATATTTTCTTCGGTGAGATTTTGTATCTCCTTTTCCATTTGGCCAATTCTGTTTTTACAAGGCATTCTCTTCATTGGATTTTTGTGCCTCTTTTTACCAAGCTGTTGACTCTTTTTTTTTCCTAATTTTCTTGCATCACTCACATTTCTCTTCCCATTTTTCCCTATACTCCTCTTACTTGATTTTTAAAATCCCTTTTGAGCTCTTCCATGGTCTAAGACCAATTCATATTTTTCTTTGAGGGTTTGGACACAGGAGTTTTGACTTTGCTATCTTTTCCTGAGTGTGTGTTTTGATCTTCCTTATCACCATAGTAACTTTCTATGGTCAGAATTTTTTTCTGTTTTTTGCTCATTTTCTAGCCTATTTCTTGATTTTTAATTCTATGCTAAACTGGGGTTTACTTCCCAAGTGGAGGGAGCACTGTCCCAAGCTTAAGAGTTTTTGTGCAGCTGTTTTCAGAGGTAATTCTGGGGACCTATAACTTTTTTGCTCTTCCAAGGTGGCATAATCTAGGGAAAGGGGTATTTACTACTTTCCTGTACTGTGCACTGGTTTGTGAGGGATCACAAGCATTCTTTTCAACCCTGGAAATGTGAAAAGGATCCCTGGTATCTTGCAGCTGCAAGACCTGCTGTGTTAGTGCTCCTCTTTGCACTGGGACTAAGAGCTAGTACTGTAACCCAGATTCAAGTACAGGCAATGCAACAGAGTCTTGCCTCTGGTGCAGCAAAGGTATCCCTGAAAATCTCGTTTGGAGCCATTGTCTGATGCCCTTACTGTCCGTGCGCTGAAAGGTCTGGAAACTACCTCTGCTGCCACAGACTCAGTCACCTAGAGGCCTGCTCCTGATTTGCCTGTCCAGGTTGGAGCTGGTGGGACCTGCTCTGGACTGTGCTCCTTTTACCCTGGTGCAACAGATCTTTCCTGCTGAACTTCTAAGTTGTCTAGGCTGGAAAATTGTTTTCATTCTGTCTTTTTGTGGGTTCTGGCCCTCTAGAGTTGGTTTAGAGTAATCATTTAAAGGTATTTGGAAGGGTTTGGGGAGAGGGGTTTGGATTCCACCATCTTCCACACTATTGTTTTCAAAGCTAGCTCTAGGAGTTTGGGAATTTTGGGTACTTCAAAAGTGATGTGATCCATGAAAGATGTGATTGCTGTTACCTTTTTAATTGGAAATGATGCTGCTCTGCAGAAGCCTTATTACCTTGTTACCAAAATAATACTCTTCCTCATGCCCATTGCTCCCTTGTTACTGCAAAAGTTACTGTGCCTCAGGGCCTCTGCTCAATTGGAAAAATGAAGTATCCCTTTTTGCCCTGGAACTGTGACCCAGAAGTGAGTAAGCTGTGCATTTGGCAAACAGAACCTTATTTGGTGCCCATTCCCCAGGGTCCCTGATTATCTCTTTCTGACCAGTTGTCTGATTCCCCAATCTCTAATTTGAGAACTCCCAAAGCTGCTGCTGCTGCTGTTGCTACTTATAAGGCTGGTGTTCCTGCCGAGCTCAGTGCCAGCTCTTTCCCAGTGTCACAAACCTCTCCTTCCAACCTCCTAAATTGTATCGGACTGGAAATATGTCTCATCCTAACCTTTTATGACTCTGACACCCCAGAATTCATATAGAGGTATTAGATTAAATTTGTTTGTAGAGGAATGGTGGGACAGCTTGACTGCTTCCTCTACTATAACATCTTGGCTCTGCCCCCAGAAGAATAAAGAATTTTTTTACAACACTTGTATGCCATATTCCCATTCAATATGTCCAATACTAAGTATGATTTTCCCATCTAAATCTGCCTTACGGAACTTACTCATTTTTCTTGACAGCACCTTCTTTAAAGCCCTCATACTCACTCTCTATGTCCCCATTGATTTTAACTCCCTGAATGCCAAATTTGGATCAACATTCACCCTTAAACATAGCTCACAAATCTTCGTTGTTGTATTTCTTTTGCCCAACCAAAGTATACATTAATTCAAAGTGAAATAATTAAACAGAATAGCAAAATAAATGACAAGATTTTTTTCCTCCATTTATAAAAAAAATATACAAGTTGATTTTGTCACTACTATGTGATGGGACAAATACAAGGGACATGTGTGAGCAAAGAACATTCATGCTAAAACCTACAAATAAGGAAATATCTGGCCAGGGCACCTTAATTTCTGAGGTAATTATTGTTTTATATTGCAAAGTCCTCTGGTGATAACAGCTGGTAATTTGCTTATTCTGATGAGCTGGGATCCTTTCTTTCACTATCAGAATATTTCTTCAATATAAAAATGTTTTCCACTGGGTATCTCTGTTGTTGAATGCTTCTTTTGCTGATGTTTATGCTGCTAGGTACATGAAATGAACAGCTACAAAATAGGGATTTTCAAGTATTCATTTTCTTTGAGTTCTCTACTGCTTCTGCTATATAAAGGTTGTACCTTGTATACTAGACTATAAACTCCTTTGAATGCGGGTATTTTATTGTTTTTTTATCTTTGTATCAATTGCAACTACATTTATCAGTAAATTTAGTACATTGCTTGTAATAACAATAATATTTTTTGAACAAAATTGAATATAAAATGCTGTTTTTAAATACAAAATATATTTATTATTAAATATATTATCTTATTAAATATAAAATTTATCAGAGATTCAAAATTTTATATAGTATACATAGGCTAAATATCAAGTCTAATCAACTGGCATCAGCCAAGCAATAGTTCAAAGGTAGAATACATGCAGCAGTTACTTCACACAGATGATAGAGAATGCCCCTGGAAATAGGCATGGCTATAAACCAAACAGTAGTTAGAGTATGACACAAAGATCCAAAACAGAGTCAGGATCTTCCTGGCAGTGCCTGCAGCAGAAGTAAAGATTAGGGAGCTTGAGGCAGATTAATGCATGGGAGAAGGAAAGCAAGCATAGTACTCAGGAAAAGTACAGTGTCAGGAAGAGCTTAAGTCAGAGAAGAAGGAACAAAAAGAGAACTTTGAACTAAAAACTAACAAATTTGTCATTCTCAGTATGTGATATAGAGTAACATCCTTTTAAAATCTAGCAGAATGTAAGCTCCCTGATGTCTTAAATGTATGTGTGTGTTCATATTCATCGTGCTTGCTATGACATCTGCAATATATTAGGAACATAAATAATTTTAAAACTACATCATATTAAAATGAGCTCACATCGCTTGGGGAATAGCTAAATAAATTCTGATGAGTGTAATGGAATGTTTATGTGCTAGAATAAATGATGAATATGATCAGTACAGAAAAACACATGAAGACATATAAACTGATACAAAGAGAATTAAGTAGAATCATGTATATATATATATATATAAAATGTGTGTATATGTATATATGTATACACACACACACACACACACATATATATATATATATATATATATATATACATACAAACATACATACACACCATGAATTCTTCAAAAGTAACATCCTGATAAGATATCTCAGAAGGGAAATCAGTATGCTTTCTGGGAGGGGCAGGACAGGATGAGAGTGGAATAATACAGGTGCTGTCATTTATCTTTGACCTGTTGGTTAGTTTTGCTGGAATCCCTCCACCCATTCTTACTTTTTTTCTCATAAAGTACAGCTTTCTGGGGGGCAGAGGGGAAGTAAGAGGAATGTAGTGAGACAGGTATATGATGCAGAAAGAAAGGACACCAATAAAATTAATTTTAAAGTCTCTCTCTCTCCATACACACACACACACACACATAATTATTAGCAGAAGGTATTATAACTCTGAATCTGGAGAGACAAACAAGAGAGATATTATTTGAGCAAATGAAAGGAAAGTTTATAGGATAAATTTTCCTTGTAACCATGGTAGCAAAATATAGACAACTTCAATTACAATTTATATTATATATGCACATATGTGTGTGTGTATGTGTATGTATATATATACCAATATGTATATATATATAGAGAGAGATACATATGATTAGATTATTATTTCATTGTTCAACATTTCAATGTTATCAATACATTTTCTGCATTGAATAAGAAAATCAAATGTCTTGCTACATATTAATGATAATAATAGTAATGTTTAGAATTTATACAATGCTTTGAGATTTATCAATCACTTTACAAATATAATCTCATTTTAACCTCACAAAATACCCTGAGGGGTAGGGTAGCAACAATGTTGTCAGCCGCTACTGTGGCTATGTAAAGCGAATAACAACCAGCACACAAAAGGCCACTAACACAGGTTATTTGATCTGCTTTTCTAAGGAAAGCAACTTTAAGGGGTTAATAATCTCAGTTTCATTAAACATGCATGTATCATTCATTTAGTTCAAGAGAAAAGATCAGCTCCCTGAACTTCGAGGCAAATACAAACAGAAACTACAAACGTCAACAGACAGACCTTGTCTGATTCAAATCACAATTCATCGCTACCAGAGAAGAACCAATGAGTCTGGGTTAGCAAAACTGGGGGGCAGTCACAATGGCTTGCCTAGAGTCTCAACACTCCTTCCATGAGTGTGCCCCAAAAGTCAAACACCAAGATCCCCTCATATTATCCTGTTCAGAGCCCTGAGAGAGCTCTGACCTCATCCAGGCTGGGTGTGTGAAAGTTCCCCATCCCCAGTATCACATTCTATACAAGTCAGTGATTCCTGATTGCCTCAGTGCTAAGAAACATTCCAAGACAAGATCCCACTTTACCAGCCCCATTCAAACAAAGGCCAGAATCATTAAAGGCACTTTTCCAACTTCCTGGAGCCAATTTGGCATATTAAGCAGTACATCGTTGTCAATTTCACATATTAACCTCTGAAAAACCATAAAATAGCACACCATAAAAAATCTTGGAACAGTTGAGCCAGAGGAAAGATGGGATGAAGCAGTATTTTAGACTAGGAAACTTGGAAGATCAGCAAGAAAGGTGTGCGTCACTTGGGTAAAAGGAGAGCACATTCCAGGACAGGAAGCATCCCAGCAAGCCAGCTGCAAATGCCACCTCAGCAAACCAGTGGAAGATCCTGAGCCACAGTGTAGTGGAGCAGGTAAAGGTCAACACCAGGATCCCTACATACCTTAGAATAGCCAGGGGAACTAGTACACTCCAGCTCAGAGAATCACCATATTCTTCAGCAAAGGCCCAGCTGCACAGGCATTCTCCAGTGCCAGACCTCCATGTGCTTCAGTGTGCCACAGGGAAAAGCAGAAAAACCCGATCTGGCCTCAGCACATCCAGACACCACCACTAGGATGCCAGCTCAACCCCAGGTAAGCTGCCAGACCCTTATAGTCTTCAGCTAACCCCAGCTGAGGCCCCATTGCAAAAAGCCAGTGATGAGACTCCTGGCCCCCAGGACAAGAAGGTTAGAATAGTGCCCCCTGTGATTCAGCAGGACAATTCAACTTTGGAAGTCAGGATATAGGCAAACAAGATAAGCAGGAAGCAAAAAAGAACAATAACTATAGAAAATTATTATGGTGAGAGGGAAGATCAAAACACAAACTCAGAAGAGGAAAACATTATCAACATACCTACATCCAATACCTCAAAGGGGAAAATAAATTGATCCCAAGCCCAAAAGGCCTTCTTAGAAGAGCTCAAGGAGGATTTTAAAAGTCAAATAAGAGAAGTAGAAGAAAAAGTGGGGAAATAAATGAGAGGTATACAAGAAAGAGTCAATAAGTTGGAAAAGGAAGGACAAAAATTGACTGAAGAAAACAATTCTTTAAAAAATATAATTGGCCAAATGAAAAAGGAGATACAAAAAAATAACTGAAGAAAACAATTCCTTAAAAACTAGAATTGGGCAAATGGAAGTTAATGACTCTATGAGACATCAAGAATAAGTCAAACAAAATCAAAAGAATGAAAAATAGTGGATAATGTAAAATGCCTTATTGGAAAAACAACTGACATGGAAAAGAGATCCAAGAGAGATAATTTAAGAATTACTGGTCTACCTGAAAGCCATGATTAAAAAAAAGAGCCTGGACTGTATCTTTCAAGAAATTATCATGGAAAACTGTCCTGATGTCTTAGAAAAAGAAGCTAAAATTGTCACTAAGTAAATCTACTAATCACCTCCTGAAAGACATACCCAAATGAAAATTCACAGGAATATTATAGCAAAATTTCAGAATAATCAGGTCAAGAAGAAAATATTGCAAGCCACCAGAAAGAAGCAATTTAAATATCATGGAATCACATTCAGGAGTTAGGACTTAGAAGTTTCTATCTTAAAGAATAGGAGGGCTAGGAATATGATATTCCAGAAGGCAAAGGAGTTTGGATTACAAGCAAGAATTAACTACCCAGCAAAACTGAGCATTATCTTTCAGGGGAAAAGATGGACATTCAATGACATAGAGGACTTTCATTCAGTCCTGATGAGAGAAAATTTATCTTCAAATAAAAATTCAAGAGAAGCATAAAAAAGTAAACAGGAAAGAAAAAAAATGTTATTCAATAAGATTAAACTGTTTACATCTCTACATGGGAAGATGATTCTTATAACTTGAGAACTGTGTCTTAATTATGGCATTTAGAAGGGGTACACATAGACAGATGGTGTGGGTATAAGTTGACTCTGATGTTAGGATAAAAAAAAATTAAGTGGTAAAAAAGGATTATACTGGGATCAGAGGAAAGGAAGAAGCAGAAAGAGTATAACACATCACATGAAGAGGCACAAAGACCTATTAAAGTAGAGGGAAAGAAGGGAGAGAAGTATAGCAACAATTTGGCTAGCAGCTGTTGTGGAGTATAAGACCCAATAAGGCCAGCAACAAGAGCTGCCAGCACATGTTCTTTGGATCTGCTTTACTAAGGAAAGTAACCGTAAGGTGTTAACAATCTCACTTTAATCACACATACAAATATCATTTACTTAGTTCAGGAGGAAAAGATCAGCCCCCTGAACTTCAGAGCAAATACAAACAAATTACAAACATCAACAAACAGACCTTGTCTGATTCAAATCTCAATTCATAGTTCTCAGGGTTTAACAAAGTCCCAACATCTGGTTTTACAAACCAGGGGGCTCTTAACAGCTTCCCAGAGTCTCTTCAAGGCACATGCTACTCTTCCAGTGAGTGAGAGCCCCAAAAGTAAAACACCAACCTTGGATCTTATATACCATCTCAGGACCCTGGGGCACTTGATTACCTCAGTGTTGAGAAGCACTCAAACAAAGAACAGTGAAAAATCCCATTTTGTTTGCCATTACATTTGAAAAGCAAGTTACATTAAAAACACTTAAGAGAAGAACAGCAAAAAGCACTGCCCTCATTACTATTACAGGAAGTGAGCACTCTTTGAACATTATTCTCATCAGATCTGGCTCAAAGAGTTAGTAGCACACACATTTAGTTGGTCATAGAAATCTATCTTACCCTGTAGAGAAGTAGGAGAAGAAAGGGGAAAGAAAAGAGGTGGGAGGGTATAGAATTGAGGGCAGATTGAGGGAGGTGGTGACCAGAAGCAAAACACTGATGATGAGGGAAAGGGTAAAAGGAGAAAGAAAATCATAAACAAGAAGGAAAATAGGATGGAGAAAAAGATACAGTAATGATAATTGTAAATGTGAATGGTATGTACTCTTCCATAAAATGGAAGCAGATAGTAGAATGGATTGAAAACCATAATCCTACATTATATTTGTTGCAAGAAACACATGCAAGGCAGAGATATACACAGTAAAGGTAAAAGTTTGGAGCAGAATATATTATGCTTCAGCTGAAGTAGAAAAAGCTGGGGTAGCAATCCTGAACTCAGACAAAGCAAAAACAAAAATACATCCAATTAAAAGAAATAAGTAAGGAAATTATGGCCTGCCAAAAGGTGCCATAGACAATGAAGAAATTTATAAATACTAAACATATATACACCAAGTGGTATAGCATCTAAAGTCTTAAAGGAGAAGTTAATAGAATTACCAGAAGAAATAGAGAGCAAAATTATACTAGCAGGGGACCTCAACCTCCCCGATCGGAACCAGATAAATATAACTACAAAATAAAGAAGAAAGAAGTTAAGGAGGTGAATAGAATTTTAGAAAAGTTAGATACTGTAGATCTCTGGAGAAAGCTGAATAGAGATAGAAAGGAATATACCTTTATTCCGTGGTACATGGCACCTACACAGAAATAGACCATGTATTATGGCATAAGAAACTCATAATACAATGCAGAAAGGCAGAAATATTAAATGCATTCCTTTTGGATCTTGATGCAATAAAAATTATGTGTATGAAAGGGCCATGGAAAGAAAGACTAAATATTAATTGGAAATTAAATAATCTAATCACAAAGAATGAGTAGGTCAAACAACAAATCATAAAAAACAATCAATAACTTCATCAAAGAGAATGACAATAATGAGACATTATACCAAAATTATGGGTTGCAGCCAAAGCAGTTCTTAGGGAAAATTTTATCTCTCTAAAAGCTTACATGAATAAAATAGAGAAAGAAGAGATTGGTCATGCAATTTAAAAAGCTAGAAAGATAACAAATTAAAAATCCCCAATTAAATACCAAATTAGAAATTCTGAAAATCAAAGGAGAAATAAATGAATTTGAAATCAAGAAAACTATGCACTAAAAATAAACTAGATAAACTTTTTGTCAATTTGATTTAAAAGAGGAAGGAAAACCAAATGACCAGTATCAAAAATGAAAAGGGCAAATTCACCACCAATGAAGAGGAAATTAAAGTAATAATTAGTAACTATTTTACCCAACTATGTGCCAATAAATCTGACAATCTAAGTGAAATGGCTGAATACTTACAAAAATACAAATTGCCCAGATTAAACAGAAGAGGAAATAAATAACACCATTATAGAAAATAAGAAATTGAACAAGCTATCAATGCATTCCCTAAGAAAAAATCTCCAGGGCATGATGAATTTACAAATGAATTCTATCAAACATATAAATAACAATTCTAATATCATATAAACTCTTTGGAGAAATAGGCAAAGAAGGAGTCCTATCTGATACAAATATGGTGCTGATATCTAATTCAGAAAGAATCAAAATAGAGAAAGAAAATTATAGACAAATATCCTTAATGATATTGATCCAAAAATTTTAAATAAAATATTAGCAAAGAGGTTATAGCCATTTAACAATAAGATAATACACTATAACCAGGTGATATTTATACCAGGAATGCAGGGCTGGTTCAATATTAGGAAAACTACCAGCATAATTGACCATATCAATAACAAATTTAGCAGAAATCGTACGATTATCTCAATAGATGCAGAAAAAGCTTTTGACAAAACACAGCACTCATTCCTGTTAAAAACAGTAAAGAGCATAGGAATAAATGGAGTTTTCTTTAAAATGCTAAGCAGTATCTGTCCAAAACCATCAGTAAGTATTATATGCAATGGGGATAAGCTAGAAGTGTTTCCTATAAGATCAGGGGTAAAACAAGGATGTCTATAATCACCTCTGTTATCCAACATTGTAGTAGAAATGACAGCTTTAGCAAAAGGAGAAGAAAAAGAAATTGAAGGAATTAGAATGGGCATCAAGGGAAGAAAACTATGACTCATTGCAGGTGATATTACAGTAGTGTTAGAGAATCCTAGAGATTCAACTAAAAATAGAAAAAAAAACTACTTGAAACAATTAACAACTTTAGCAAAGTTGCAGGATATAAAATAAACCCATATAAATCATCAGCATTTCTATATATTACCAACAAAGCCCAACAGCAAGATATAAAAAGAGAACTTCCATTTAAAATAACTGTAGACGATATACAGTATTTGCCAAGACAAATCCAAGAACTGTATGAATACAATTACAAAACACTTTTCACACAAATAAAGTCAGATCTAAACAATTGGATGAATATAAATTGCTTATGGGGGAGCTGAGTTAATATAATAAAATGACTATTCTACCTAAATTAAAATACTTATCCCATACTGTAAAAATCAAACTACCAAAAATATTTTATAGAGCTACAAAAAATTATCTGGAAAAACAAAAGGTCATAAATATCAAGGGAAATAATGAAAAGAAATGCAAGGGAAGGTGGCCTAGCTGTATCAGATCTAAAACTACATTTTAAAGCAGCAATCATCAAAACTACCTGGTTGCTGAGGTGGATCAGTGGAACAGGTTAGGTACACAAGACATAGTAGTCAATGACTAGAGTAATCTAGTGTTTGAGAAACCCAGAGACTCCAGCTTCTAAGATAAGAAATCACTATTTCACAAAAACTGCTGTGCAAACTAGAAAATCGTATGGCAGAAACTAGTCATAGAGCAACATCTAAATCCTATATGAAGATAAGGTTGAAACTGGTGCATGATTTAGACCTGAAGGTTGATAACATAAGCAATTAATAAAGCAAGGGAATAGTTTACTTGTCAGATCTATGGAGAAGGGAAGAATTTATGACCAAACAAGAGAGAACACAATGAAATGTAATATGGATAATTTTGATTACATCAAATTAAAAAGTTTTTGCACAGAGCCAATGCAACCAAGATAAGAAGGGAAGCAGAAAGGTATGAAACATGTTTTTAACCAATGTCTCTGATAAAAACCTCATTTCTAAAATATAGAGAACTGAACAGAATGTATAAGAATGCAAGTCATTCCCCAGTTGATAAATGGTCAAAATATATGAATAGGCAATTTTCAGAGGAAGAAATCAAAGCTATCTATAGTCATATAAAATGTTCTAAATCATTATTGATTGGACAAACACAAATTAAAACATGTCTGAAATGCAATGTCACATCTATCAGATTGGCTAATATTACAGAAAATAAAAATGATCAATGTTGGAGAAGATGTAGGAAAATTTGAACACCAATGTATTATCAGTGGAGTTCTGAACTTATTCAACCATACTGGAGAGCAATTTGGAGCTATGCCCAACAGGCTATAAAATTGTGTGTACCCTTTGATCTAGCAATAACACTACTCAGTCTATATCCCAAAGATATCATAAAAAGTGGAAAAGGACCCAAATGTACAAAAATATTTATAGCAGCTCTTTTTCTGGTGGCAAAGAATTGGAAATTGTAGGGATACCCTTCATTTAGGGAATGGCTGAACAAGTTGTGATATATGAATGTAATGGAAGCAAGGGTATAAGATATCAGCACACATGCTCCATTGGTTTCTTTGTGATATGACAAATTAATGAGAGGACACAGATGAGAGTGGTATATGATGGTCAAAAGTTCATTCTCTGAGACCTGTATTATTGAAGGGAATATTAAAATCAATGATAAATCAATTTTAGTATTGACTAATTGCATATCTATATATGTGTATACATATATAATTACCTTCATATATATTGATTGTGTTTCTTAGTAATATATTTTTCACTATTATCTTCTCTAGAAGTGAGAGGCCATGGTAAAATAGCAATGAGATTGAATGATACTTAGTCTTATAGGCAGTCATGAGCCTATACATCAAGAATGGTACTAGCCAGTCTCACTTCAGAAAACCATACATCTTCACTTCCATCAGGGTGATCCTGGAGAAAGTTAAATTAGTATTTGACAAGGGAAAATATCTTGCTAAAGAAGAATAAAATCTTAATCCTTAATGCTAGTGAATTAACGATCCCAAGTTTTCATTTTGATTCTCTTATTTTGATCTTAAAACTCAAGTCGATTACTGATGTGAAATGCCCTCTCTTCTCATTCTGTAATTGGTTTTTGTGGAGTCCATTATCATGATAATTATATACTAATTGGCATAGAATTAAGATTTCTTTTTAAGAAACATCAGAAAATAATAACAGCAGTTAATAATATAATACAAAGCACAGAGGATTTAGGTGATTTTATCAGTGACAAATTGATTCGTTTAGAGTTAAGTAGGGATCCTAAAGAGCAGAATTATTTATGTTCTGCTGCCTTCTACTTCCATGTTTTCATCATCACTTCCCACCTCCTCTTTGCAATTGGACCCCTGCCCACACAGTTCACTAGCTGGATTCTTTTCCCTTCAAGTTCCAGATCTGGTACCAATCTTCTAATAAACTTTCCTTATTCCTCATTTCCCCAGCAGAAAGTGATATTTTTCCCTTCAAATTTTCTTAGAGCACTTTTTCTTTACCTCTTCTTTGCCCTTCTTTAATACCTGGGTTCATAATGTGTAACACCCCTACTTGGTTTTAAGCTTCTTAAAGAAAGGAAATGTATCATTTTCCAATTGGGTACCCTCAGCATCTAGCATAGAATCTTAAACATTTTGCGGGGAGTGAAAGGACAACCCAAACCTATGATTTTATTGGTGTGGAGCACGTAGAAGTATCATCTTTAGCGCAATAATATTAACAAAAACTAACATTTACATAGTTCTTTAAACTTTGCAAACCACAAAATGTAAACTGATTTGATCTTCACAATAACCATGTGAGGTGGCTATGATTATTAACTCCACTTTACAGATGAGGAGTTTGAGTGATTTGCCCATTGTCATAAAACTGTATGGTGTAGTATTTAATCTCAAATTTTCCTGATAAAGTTCAAGAACTCTATCCTTCCTAGAAACCTCAAACAACACTGGCTCTGAAGACTATAATATCAGTTCAAATTCTGCCTTTTATGATTATTACTGTATAACGTGTGATTCTGTCCATGTTATTTAACTTTCCTGGACCTCAATCCCTCATTTGTAAAAAAAGTTGGAAGAAAAGAATTTACATAACACTCATCATGTGCTAAGCACAGTACTAAGCACTTTTATGAATATTATATCACTTGATCCTTACAACTGTCTCTGGGGTTTTGTGGGATGGATTAGATTGCCACTGCTTTTAACTCTAGATCTATGATCCAAGTAAAGAAACTCTGACCACTGAAATAGCTCGACTGTCTCTAACTATGTTATAGTCTTATAGGTTTTGTGGGAAACTAAGTGACTTTGCTGAGGTCACACAAACAGTATTTATAAGAGTCAGGACTAAAAACAATCTTCTGGAGTCCAAGGTCATCCCTCTACCATTACAGTAAGCTTTCTTTTTTTCACTGAGGAGATGCTTAATTAAAGTTCATTAAATTGAATTATTTTGGATTTTCCTGGGATGGGAAGCACAAGAAACAACCTGTGGAATTTTAACCTTCAATGTGAGTGTGAAAAAGAAGGTTGTTGCTAGCAGCTAAGTCAGAATTTTAGAACTTAGTCTTCTCTTCTTTCCCTTTTTTGTAGTCTGTCAGTGCAGTTTCCTACAACAATTGATCCAAGGCAAATATAAGCTTATTCTTCCTGCTTGACTCACTCATAGAATTTTCATTCTACAAGCTTTCCAGATTCATAGAAAAGTACTTAAATCTTGTCTGGCAAGGTAAGCAGAATCTGTGTGGATTAGCACTTCTGACAATTTATTCAACACTACAGTTTCTATTGCCCTCTTTTACTGTAAACCAGGCTTCCACAACCTGACAGGATTCAGTGACCAATTTAAATGTCCTTTCAGAACAAATCCTTGACATTTACATAATCTTATTTCGTAGAACTCTCTGCTATGGGCTTGTGCTTCCAGAATTTTGCTTCCACATTTTCACTTGAGAACAGAACAAATGCAAAATGCCAATGAGCAAACAAAACATTAGGGCCACTCACAGATAAGGGATGAGGTCAATATTAACAACAATTCTAAGACAACTGTAGTATGGAATTCATTTAATGGCATGCATGTATGTATCCTTTGTACAATATAGAGAGTTGAAAAAGTTATCTTGTCCAGTTAAGCTCCCAGGAACTGAGCCAGCATCATTGAGCAGAATTGGACCTTTGGTGTTCCTTTCACATGTTGTGGGCCATGAAAAGCTTAGTATTTTCTTTAAAGGATCTTTAAATTCAAACTCTAATGATCATGTTCAGGAACCGTTTTTGTTAGCTTTCAGTGAGCCCACATTTTTTTTTGTTAAAATACATTTATTCTTGTTTTCTCCTTTATTCCCTAGTAGTTTTTCCCACCAGTTTGGTTGCTACCACTTTAAAAAAAATCACCAGTGATATATGACAATAAGAGGTACTTAAAAATTTCTATGATTGGTTGATAGACAAGAGATTATTATGAGGGTCCCCATGAAGACTTAATGTGCATATTCATATCTTTAACTTTGAAATGCCTATGGTTCTTTCAAATGTATTTAATGATCTTAATAGTTAGATACTTAAAATACTTTTAGTACTTTTCATTTCCTATATATCCTACCTCTCTTCCCTCATTATCTCAGGTCGTATACTCTTGAAACTGAGAAAATATACCCTATTTTATTTATTCTAACTGCATTACATGTTCTAGTGCTCCATATATAGAAGGAATTTAATAGCTATTTGTTCAATTGTTAAATTCTCTTTCCTTGGATTATTCAATAGGATTGATAATGGTTGGATAAAGGGATGCAACAATATTTTTGAGGATAGATATGAAATACTTTAGGGTAATGACAGTTTTCAATGTTATAATCCATGTGTGGTTGAGGTGTCTCATGAGATTTAAGGAAATTTGAAAAAAAAAAAGGATATCAGGGATTCAAAGGAATATCACTATAAGGGTTATATCAGTTATTGAATTTTCCAAAAAATTTATGAAAATCTATAGATTGTCGTAACAGGGATAATATAAAGCAATCTATTTCAATCTCTATTTGGGATTATTTTACTTTCATTTTTTTTAAATATTCATGTGTCAACTGGACCTCTAACCTGTGGGTGACCAGAGCCAAACAAAATAGGCTAGAGACAGGAGAGTCAGGGACCAAACAGAAGTTAATTTCAAAGTAAAGAAAATGTCTTGCAAGCAAGGACACATGTGCCAGAGCCCTGCCCCTATTGTGGTGTGTGTGTGGGGGTGCAATTTAGTGTGGCTAAACATTGATTTATATACTTGTGGCTGGACAAAGAGTCAATGTAGTTACCAGCAGTAACAGTGAGGCACAACAGTAACAGTGAGGCCTACTGGCGACTGCCCAAGCTCAGGGACCATCGTTTCATCCAGAGGGTGAGCACAAAGGACTGCTGTTATGCCAAGCACAGGGCATAGTGTGCTTGCTGGGCCTCAGCTCTGAAAAACAGGGTATCTCCTAATATCTTGACGCATATGACCATTATGGATAATTGAGGAGAGGGGTAAAAATATTGATAATACATGGCTCTAACAAATGAAACAAGCATCTTTGTATCTAACTCAAACATGAAATCTTAAATACACAAAAAACCTCACAGATATTACAATTGTTATGAACAATTTGGGTTTATTTCTAGGAATGCTGATTTGCACCATGTACTATTTAACTGTTAAAAATAACTTAGATGGAAGATTAGAGATGACCTAACTGAACTATCTCAACATTACCCTCCAAACCACCTTAAAATAATGCCTCAAATCAAATTTTGGAACAGCAGAGCCAACAAAAGATCAGGGTAAAACTATTTTATGGCCTAAGAAAACTTAGGAGATCAGCAGGAGAGGTTTGTGACAACACAGTGGAAGCCTGTCTGGAGCCTATACATACGGTAGCATTAACAGCAGCCCCAGCAGTGGCAGCAGCAGTAGCAGCAGCAGCAGTAGCCGCAGCTTTGGAATCTCTCAGGCCAGAGAGAATAAGGGAGTTGGGCAATGGTCAGAAAGATATTACAGGGAACACTTTTTTGGCACTGTGTAGAGATGGCATTGATTGGCAATTCTATTGGCCATGCATAGCCCTAGGTCACAATTCCAGTGTGGAGAGGAGTGCTGGGGGTTGGTCATGAGGGAGCAGGGGCCAGGGTCTAAGTTCCAAGGCAGAGAGTACTAGTGTTTGTGACTGCAGGTGACTAAGGGCCTTTCCTGGATAAAGACCAGAGTGCAAAACAGGAGAATAGTGAGTATAGCTCTTCCAGGTTCACATCACTATGCAAGTACCCAAAACTTGCAGACTTCTAGAACTACCTCTGAAAACAGCAACACTAAAAAGCTTGAAGCTTGGGATAGTGCTTACCCAAACCAAAATGAGCAAAGCCTAATTTTTACATAAAGATAAAAGTCAAGAATGGGTTGAGAAAATGAACAAACAAAAAAATTAATTTGAACATATAAAGCCAGTATGGTGGAAGTGAAGTCCAAGACATTAACTCAGAAGAAGACAGTGATGCAAAAACAACTACTAAAAAACCTCATAGTAAAATGCTAATTGGATCCAAGATGAACAAAAATTCCTGGAAGAGTTAAAGAAAGAGATAAGAGTTATAGAGGAAAAAATAGAAAAAAAGTATTGAGTGATGCAAGAAAATTATTAAAAGAGAATTGGTATTATTAGTCTTTCATTTTAGAAGGGAACCAATGACATTACAGGTTGCTATCTTAACTCCTTTGTGAATTGGATTTAAATAAGACAAAGGTGTACAAAGTAATCACCCTCATTCTCTTTTCCTGCATCATTGAAGTCCAGTGGCAAAGATAAAGGTCAGAATGACTGGAGATGGCCCAGGATCGAGTGGATCACCTTGGTGTCTTTAATGTCTGACCCAAGATCTAAGCATTCCACAGTGTTTGATTCAGCCAACTTCATGAACTTTGGAACAAGTCATTCTCATCCATCTATAACACTGGTGGAATTCATCACTCGCTTGAAGTAGACATCCCTCTAACTCACTGATAGGTTTGAGTTTTATTGGTTACCTCAGTATGGTTTAGCCTGCCTACCAATATGGTTTTACTACGGTGTGGCTGCCACACATCCTACAGTTTCATGGAGCCACAAGTGAGAGCTGGGTGAATCAGGTGGACACCAAAGGAGGATGAGCAGCCCTGAAAAGAGCTCTGGAAGCCTTCATATTAGAAGTGTTAGTCCTCCCTAATCACCCCATAAACCCCAAGAAAAGACAGTTAACAGCTTGGGTTTAAAAAAGGCACAAAAATACTGGTGAAAATAACACCTTAAAACACAGAACTGGTCTAATGGTAAAAGAGGCACAAAAATTCACCAGAGAAAATGACTCCCTAAAAAGTGGAATAGGTCAAATGGAAAAATGGGTACAAAATTTTGCTGAAGAAAATAATTCCTATAAAAATTAGAATTGGGCAAGTGGAAGCTAATGACTCAATGAGATATCAAGAAACAATCAAAGTCAAAAGAATGAAAAAGAAAAGAAAAAGTGAAATATATCACCGGAAAAACAACTGACATGGAATATAGGCCAAGGAGAGATCATTGAAGCTTTATTGAACTATCTAAATGCCACATTCAAAGAAAGAGCCTAGACATCATATTTCAAGATACTATTAAAGAAAACTGACCCAATATGTTTGATACAAAGGGTAGAAAAGAAATTTAAAGAATCCTTAAATCATCTCTTGAAAGAGAACCTAAAATTAAAGCCAAATTCCAGAACTCCCTAGTCAAAGAGAAAATTGTTCAAGTAGTCAGAAAGTAATGATTCAAATATTCTTGAGCCACAGTCAAGATCACACAAGATTTAGTGGCTTCCACATTAAAAGAATGGAGGACTTAAAATATTATGTACCAGAATATGAAGGAGCTAAGATTACAACCAAGAATCACCCACGCAGTAAAACTGAGTATAATCTTTTGGGGAAAAATATATATTTAATGAAATATAGGACTTTCAAGCATTCTTGATGGAAAACCTGAACTAAATATAAAATTTGACATTTAAAGACAAGACTCAGGATAAACATCAAAAGGTAAACATGAAATAGTAATCATAAAGATCTCAATAAAATTAATCTATTTACATTTCTACATGGGAAGGCAATATATGTAACTCCCAAGAATTTTATCTTTATGAGGACAATTAAACAAAAGTTTGCATAGACAAAGGGCATGAAGTGTGATCCTGATTGTGATTTATTTTTCCTTGAACTTCTTTGTGGAAACATGTAGTGGTTTTCTTTTGACTTGGAAGCATGTGATTTTGTGTTATGTCATTCCTAGGGATCTCATTTTGGAATTTCTTTCAGGGAGCAATGGTATATTCTTTCTATTTGTACTTTGTATTCTAGTCTGATAAAGCTAATAAATTTTCATTCCTGATTTCTTTTAACATGGAATTTAGGATTTTTTAAATCATAGTTTTCATGTAGTATGATAATTCTTAGTTTATTTCTTTTTAACCTGTTTGACAGAAGATATCTTATGTTCTCTTCTGGCTTTTTTCCAGGATTTATTTTTGTTGTCATTTCTTATTGCATTATGCCATCATTAATTTGTATTTAGTCCCTTATAATTTTCATTTGGTGAAAGTTTTTTTTTTCCCTTTACATACTGAGTCATTTATTTTCCAATTTTTTTTCTCTTAAGTTTTTATTTCTTTTATAATATGTTAAATTATTGCCTTTTTTCAAAGTTTTTGAGTAGACTTTGTGAACAAGTTATACTTTTTTCTGTTTGCCTATTTGAAGCTTTTCTTATAGAAGTTTTGGTATTTTGTTGTGTTTTTTTTTGTTTGTTTGTTTGTTTGCTTTTCTTTCTTCTGAATTTGTAGTATGAGTGTCCCTGGTACTATAATTTGTTTTAAGTGGGGTCTTATTTCCTTTACTCATTTTTTTCTACCCATACTTCCTGAATTGGAACTTTGTGTGTTTGTTCCTGCCCTATATTACCTTGGTCTCTGCAACTGTTTCTTTCAGGTACTGAATGCTGTCTTCTTCAAGGACTTCAAGCACAGCTCAGGCCAGTGAGCTTCTGACTTTTAGTGCCATAGGACACTGCTTAATAAATGGCTCAGTATGAACTATAGCTTATTCTGATTACTTCCCTCAAAGTCTGAGCTTCCTAAGCTCCTAATTCCAGTAAGGGATCAGAGGAACAAAGCTACCGATTCTAAATAACACTTAACCTCATTTTTCATTCAATCTCAGGAGATTTCACCTGAAAATTCTAACTTTCCTTGACTCACTCCAATCAATGTAGACTGTGCTTAATGCCCTGCAATTTTCTGGCCACATCCCCATCCATGATCCCCAGAGTTCATAGCTTCTGTCTCCAGATTTCCCAGGCTCACTCAAAATGGAATACGTACTTCATGCTGTGTTCCCTGGCTTGTTATTTTGGCTGGCTCCCTTTCCTAGTCCCCAGGGTACAGAGAAGCAATCTTCAGGTTTGCTTCATTTGCCACTGTTCTGAGATGTGTAAGGCTTATTAACCTAATGTTTCCAGGTCAGGTTTTTCTGGATGAACCACTTGTGTAGAATCCTCATGCATTTGGTTATCTCTTTTGTACAGATCTGGACTAGAAAATGCAATTATTCTCTTTTCTCCCTAAATAGCCTTAAATCTCCACCCCCGTTTCTTTTTCCCCCTTTGCTGAGATAGTTATTTGACTACTCTGTTGCTCTGCTGCTGTTCAATCTGCCATCTTGAGTCTATGTCACCATGCATTCTCTAAAATGATTTTACCATTCCTCGCTATGCTCTATGAGTTGATGCTGTTTGTAATTGTCTTTCATTTTTCATAATACTTTATAAGAGAGTTAAAATTTTTGTCAGATATTACCTTTGGCAGTCATCTCATGACATTTGGCAAGTTAGTTGGATATTTGGTAAGATGCATTCTGGGCTCTTTTGGTCTCCTTGTTTTGGAAATTAATTTGTATTCATTAAATTTCTGCCTAAAATTATTTTAGTCAGTGCCAATGTCATTTTTGTTGTCTGTTTCTTATTTTTGATCATTAATTACCTATTTTAATAGTTTGATATTAAGTTATTTCACTTGTATGCTACATCTGTTTCCTATCATTACTCCTCTGGTTTTTTATTAATTCTGATCATAGATCTAACAATGCAATTGTCCTGTTGTACACAGAAAACTGACTCCACAGTATGTCCCATGTCAATAACCACTGTTTTATTGTCCATTCAAATACAACCTAATTAATTTTTAATACAATTTGTTATTCACTGTATATGGTGCTTCATATTTTCTTGAAGGAAGTAATTATAAAAGCATGAAGTTTTTATGTAGTCTTCATGTCTGGATCATTCTTTCTCCCTGACCAATCTTCCCTATAATTCTTCTCTACCTTGCCTTTTCCAATCTTTTCATGGAAGTCACCAAGATCAGAGTTTATGCTGATTTAGAATCTTGTCAGATTCTTCATAGAATTTCTCCTACCCCAGTAATGTTTTATGAACAGCAACTATTTTCATGCTTATCTCTAGGACCGCGATATGAAATGACCAAATATCCCATACTATATCATTTCTTGTTTCTTTGAACATATGACAGAATCGCCTGCACTGATAGTTATCTTTACCTCTCCAAGTGTTTCAACAATCCAGCTAGCAGCTGTTGTGGGGGTGAAAGACCAACAGAATCCCAACAACACGAATGCTACCAGCATGCTGCAAAAGCACAGGTTCTTTTGATCTGCTTTAGTAAGGAAAGCAACGTTTAAGGGGTTGACAAGCTTACTTTAATTCAGCATACAAATATCATTCACTTAGTTCAGGGGAAAAACCAGCACTCTCAACTTCAGAGCAAAATACAAACAAAGTACAAACATGGACAGACAGACCTTGTCTGATTCAAATCCCAATACATTGTTACCAGAGTTTAACAAAGTCCCAGCATCCGTGTTACAAGCTGGAGGGCTTCTTAGCTACAGCTGCCCGGCAATCTCCAAATGCCACCACGAGTGAGAGCCCTAAACAAGTTACGAACATCGACAGACAGACCAAATACAGATTCATAGTTACCAACATCTAGGTTCAGCCCGGGAGCTCATAACGGGGCTGGCCCAGAGTCACTCACGCCACCACTGCTGCGGGAAAGAGCTCCAAAGATGAGAAAACCAACGCCTGGTTTTATATCTTTTTCAGCATCAGGGGTGAGTCACATATGCGACTCACTCATATGACCTTAAATTGTCACAAAGAGGCGACTTAAACCCAACTGGTCTAAGAGCCTCTGATGTCCCAAACCTATCACTCAAACTCATGTGTAAAATTGGCCCTCCGCTGAGTTAGCCCCACCTTGGGCCCCACCTTAGTTACCAAGTCACACCCACATAGGTTTTGGACATAATAGGGGTTTGGGCCTGGGGCTTAGCACCTAGTAAGGCTCAATGAAATACATTGAATTACTCAAAGGAAACAAAAGCCAACTAAATGCTAAGAGTTCATTTTGCTTACCAACACACCAAGGAGTACCTGTTCACCATTTTTCAAGGTAGTTGCAGCTTTCTTTTTCCTTCTGGTTTTATAGACAGCAAGAAGCAATGCTTATCACTTCTATTTTGATAACTCTCAATTCTACTTATCCAGCCCTAACATCTCTGTTGACTTCCAATCTTGGGTCTGCAATTACCTTTTTGACATTTCAAACTGGATGTTCTGTAGACATCTAAAACTCACATCCAAAATGAAACACAATAACTTTTCCCCCAAATCCCTCCATCTTTTAAAATGTCCTATTACTGTTGAAAATACCACCTTCCTCCCAGTCACCCAGGATCACAACCTAGATGTCATCTTTGACTTCTCACAATACTTTAACCTTCCCATATGCAATATGTGGCCAAGTAATATCAATTTCATATTCATAAAGTCTTCCATATACACCTCCTTCTCTCCCCTGACACTGCTAAGCACCTGGTGCAGGCCTTTGACACAGGCCCTTAATAATTCATGCCTAAAAGATTGCAACAGCTTGCTAGTTAGTCTCCCTGCAATCAGTCTTTTCTTCCTCAAGTTAGATTCCATCTAACTAGCAAAATTCTCTTTACAAAGCATAAGTCTGATCATGTCAACTCCTCTACTTGATAAGCTCTAGTGGTTTCCTATCACTTTTAGGATGACATTAAAAACACTTTTTAATTTGGATTTCCAAGTCCTTTATATCATGGCTCCCTCCTACCTTTCCAGTAGTCTAACAATTTGTTCTTCCCTCCATCATAGTGTTGGAACCAGTGACTCTGGCATATTTGCTGTTCCTAATACAACACTGACACAATCTCTCATATTAGGAATTCTTAACTGATATCCCCCATGCCTAGAATTATTTTCCTCCTCATTTCTTTTTCCTGGTGTCCCTGGTTTCCTACACTAAAAACACACTTTCTACCAGAAATCTTTCCTTGTCTCACTTAATTCTGATGACTTCCTTCCATTGATTATGTTTACCTTTTATATAGTTTGTTTACATAAAATTATCTGCATGGAATTAATCTTTTGACTTTCTTCATAATGTCATTGCTTAACACAGTTCATGGCATATAATAAGTGCTTAATAAATGTTTATTGACTGACAGAGTACTGAACTTTGAGCCAGAAATATAGGGCTCAGTTCTCAGGGATCCAATTTTTAAAAGATCCCCACCTATTATAGGCACAACAATTAATATGAGAAAAATGAGAGAAAAGCAAAATAAGGCAATGGTTACGATTGACTTTAGCAACCAAATGAATGTTACCTTATTTGAGTGAAATGTGTTCTATGTCATATGAAACATCTGACTGTGCCTAAATTAAGCCAGCCAATTGTCCTGCATTATGTGGTTTAATGGTGGTTGGAAACAACAGAATGACAGCACTACAGGACAGTCAATGGTAGAAGAGGCTGGGAAATCTCCCAATTTGGACATGAGGCATCTGGTTGCTGAATGTGTTTGAGGAACAAGCTCACCTCAGTACTAAATATTTAAGGTGATACAGAGTGACAGATTGCTGTGCCTGGAGTAAGGAAGACATGAGTCCAAATAAGGCCTCAGATACTTAGTAGCTGTGTGACACTGAGCAAATCACTTAACTCTGCCTCCATTCCCTCAACTATAAAATGGGAATGATAATAGTACCTGCCTCATAGGATTGTTATGAGGATTAAATGAGCTAATATTTGTAAAGTATGTAACACAGTGCCTGGTATCTAATATGTGTTATACAAATGCATGTTACTCTCCCTTCCCTGCTGGGAGAAGCAATATGTTGACAGATAAGCAAAGAAAGGTTATATACATGATACATAAACAATGTTTTGTATTGGGGCTAATAAGTGGGAAATCAGAAAAGGCCTGTTGCAGGAGGTAGAACTTGAGATGAGGCTGGAAGGGCAGGTAGTAAGGGATTAAGAGGTCCTCATGAGGAAATAAGGCATGAGAAAATTCCACATGTGGGGAAGAGCCTGTGCAGAGACATAGAGAAAAGAGATAGAATGTCAGGTATTGGAAGCAGCCAATAAGGCTGGAGTGCTTAGTGCACAAGGAAAAGTGATACGTAATTTATTTGGTAATATGGACTGGAATCAAATGGGAAAAAGTTTTAAATGCCAAACAGTAAGATTTGCATTTTATCCCAATGGCATTTGAAAGCCATGGAAGCTTCTTCAAGCAATGAATGTTTTAGTCAAGCCTAGACTTTGGAAATATCAATTAAGCTGCCTTGTAGAAGATAGATTAGGAAAAGGAAGAGATGGAGGAAGGGTGACCAATTAAGGGGAATAGCACACCTGTGATTATTGGGACATGGACTAAGTATGAAGTTGTAACATGAGTGATCACATGGATTACAACAGTAATCCAACTTTAGACTATTATTTCAGATCTATACAGTTCAGTGTTTTAAATCACAATACTTTTTATGTAAAGGTGACTCTTGTAAACTGTTCTAGATTTTTATTAATAAATCAACATTCCTCACATGAGTATATAAAATTTGTAATAGATTTTAATCAATTTACCTATAAATATATACATATATTAATATGACATAAATATATTGTGATATGATACAATATAACAACATTAAAATGACAGAAGATATGATATATGATATAATACTATATATAGACATATATGTATTTGTACATATGTGTGTTCATTCATTTACTTATATGTTTGCTTATTCATTTATTTATTCATCCGTCCATTCATTCACTTATTTGTTTATTTTTTTTTGACCCAGGCCATTCAAACCCTTGCATGGAGATCCTGGAAAGAAGATAATGATTGATATCCTCTCCAACAACAGGTTTATACTCTATTTCCAGGATAAGGGTTTACATGTGGAATAGTAGTACTCCATTTAAAGTTTAGTGAAAATCTAAAAACCTTCAGGATACTTAGTACTTCCTACTTCCTTCCCCATCCCTCTGCAATCAACACTGTGGTAACAGAAATCTTCCTATTTGAAGCTGAGGCAGCTGGTTGCTAAGTCTGCACAGGGGACAACCTCAGTTCAGCAGCTTACACAGCAGGGTCTGTTTGTTGCTTTGTGCATCTTGATCATGTTTGTTTTTAAATTTTCTTTTTGTCAGTGACCTTTACAGGTGAATTTTGCTCTCTAAGTATACAAATAAGTGATTGATAGTGGTTATATGTGTTAAATGTAGAATGTAAACTCCTTTTGAATAAGAGCTGCTTACTTTTGTATTTATATCTACAAGGCCTGGCATATAGTAGACACTGCAATGGGTGTTACATGTAATTCCTGAGAAAAAAAAATAATTAGATTTATTGACATAGAATAAATCTTACAATTTTTATACCTTCAAAAACATTTTTTTTACTTAATCATTATTTATTTATTTAATATTTTTAGTTTTTAGCATTTATTTTCACAAGAGTTTGAATTACACATTTTCTCCCCATTTATACCCTCCCCCCACTTCAGGATGGCATATATTCTGATTGCCCTGTTCCCCAGTCAACTCTCCCTTCTATCACCCCACTCCCACCTGCATCCCCCTTTTCCCTTACTTTCTTGTAGGGCAAGATAGATTTTTATGCCCCATTGTCTGTACATCTTACTTCCTAGTTGCATGTAAAAACTTTTTTTTGAACATCTGCTTTTAAAACTTTGAGTTCCAAATTCTCTCCCCTCTTCCCTTCCTACCCACCCTCCCTAGGAAGGCAAGCAATTCAACATAGGTCACATGTTATCATTATGCAAAACCCTTCCACAATACTCATGTTGTGAAAGACTAATTATATTTTGTTCCTTCCTGTTCTATCCCCCTTTATCCAATATTCTCCCTTGACCCTGTCCCGTTTCAAATGTGTTTGCTTTTGATTACCTCCTCCCCCTATCTGCCCTCCCTTCTATCATGCCCCCTTTTTTATCTCCTTCCTCCTTCTTTCCTGTGGGGTAAGATACACAATTGAGTGTGTATGTTATTCCCTCCTCAGGTCAAATCCAATGAAAGCAATTTTCACTCATTCCCCCTCACCTGCCACCTCTTCCCTCCCAACAGAACTGCTATTTCTTGCCACTTTTATGTGAGATAATTTACCCCATTCTATCTCTCCCTTTCTCCCTCTCTCAATATATTCCTCTATCATCCCTTAATTTAATTTAATTTTTTTAGATATCATCCCTTCATATTCAACTCACCCTGTGCCCTCTGTCTACATATATAATATATATGTGTGTGTGTGTGTGTGTGTGTGTGTGTGTGTGTGTGTGTATGTATGTATGCATGTATGTATGTATGTATGTATATTCCCTTCAGCTGCCCTAATACTGAGGTCTCATGAATTATACAAATCATCTTTCCATGTAGGAATGTAAACAAAACATTTCAACTTTAGTAAGTCCCTTATGATTTCTCTTTCTTGATTACCTTTTCATGCTTCTCTTGATTCTTGTGTTTGAAAGTCAAATTTTCTATTCAGCTCTGGTCTTTTCATTTAGAAAGTGTGAAAGTTCTCTATTTTATTGAAAATCCATATTTTTCCTTGGAGTATCATACTCAGTTTTACTGGGTAGGTGATTCTTGGTTTTAATCCTAGCTCCATTGACCTCTGGAATATCATATTCCAAGCCCTTCGATCTCTTAATGTAGAAGCTGCTAGATCTTGGATTATTCTGATTGTGTTTCCACAATACTTAAATTGTTTCTTTCTGGTTGGTGGCAATATTTTCTCCTTGATCTGGGAGCTCTGGAATTAGGTGACAATATTCCTAGGAGATTTCTTTTTTGGATCTATTTGAGGAGACGATCGGTGGATTCTTTCAATTTCTGTTTTGCCCTGTGGCTCTAGAATATCAGGGCAGTTCTCCTTGATAATTTCTTGAAAGATGATATCTATGCTCTTTTGTTGATCATGGCTTTCAGGTACTCCAATAATTTTTAAATTATCTCTCCTGGATCTATTTTCCAGGTCAGTGGTTTTTCCAATGAGATATTTCACATTGTCTTCCATTTTTTCATTCCTTTGGTTCTGTTTTATGATATCTTGATTTCTCATAAAGTCACTAGCTTCCACTTGCTCCAATCTAATTTTTAAAGTAGTATTTTCTTCAGTGGTCTTTTGGACCTGCTTTTCCATTTGGGCGTTTCTGCCTTTTAAGGCATTCTTCTCCTCATTGGCTTTTTGGAGCTCTTTTGCCATTTGAGTTAGTCTATTTTTTAAGATGTTGCTTTCTTCAGTACATTTTTCAGTATTTTTTGGGTCTCCTTTAGCAAGTCATTGACTTGTTTTTCATGGTTTTCTCGCATCCTTCTCATTTCTCTTCCTAATTTTTCCTCTACTTCTCTAACTTGCTTTACCAAATCCTTTTTGAGCTCTTCCATGGCCTGAGACCAGTTCGTGTTTTTCTTGGAGTCTTTTGTTGTAGGCTCTTTGACTTTGTTGACTTCTTCTGGCTGCATGTTTTGGTCTTCTTTGTCACAAAAGAAAGAATCCAAAGTCTGAGATTGAATGTGGGTGCGTTTTTGCTGCCTGGCCATATTCCCAGCCAACTAACTTGACCCTTGAGTTTTTCAGTAGGGTATGACTGCTTGTAGAGTTTAGAGAACTATGTTCCATGCCTGGGGGGATGCACCAGCTCTGCCACACCAGCACTCCTCCTTCCCCAAGAACACCCAACCAGAACTGGACTTAGATCTTCAGCAGGCTCTTCACTCCTGGTCTGATCTGCCACTTAATCCCTCCCACCAGGTGGGCCTGGGTCCTGAAGCAACTGCAGCTGTAATTCTGTAGCTGCCCCACCTCAGCCGAACCGCGAACTCCTTCACCCAGGTTTTCCCGCTAACATTCTCTGTTGTCTTTGGTGTTTGTGGCTTGAGAAGTCTGGTAACTGCTGCAGCTCACTGATTCAGGGCGCTAGGGAACGTTCCACCCAGTTCTGTGTCTTGTTGGTCCGCGCAGCCCACATTGGGCTCTGCTCCACTCTGCTCTGCTGTGCTCCCAGCTCTGTGCGGGATAGACCTCACCCAGAGACCATCCAGGCTGTCCTGGGCTGCAGCCCTGCTTCCCTCTGCTGTTTTGTGGCTTCTGCAGTTCTAGAATTGGTTCACAGCCATTTTTTATAGGTTTTTTGAGGGACTCGGCAGGGAGCTCAAGCTAGTCCCTGCTTTCCAGTTGCCATTGTGGCTCCGCCCCCCTCATTTAGATTTTTTTACAAAAAGGGCTTTCTATAGCTTCTTTAGCATTAAAAATTACCTTCTGTCAGTAAATATTACTTTTTATTAACCTTCAGTATTCCAGCATTTATATTGTCTTGTCCATGACAATAGTTTTTCTACTCTAAAATTAAATTATATCAAAATTATTGCTTGTTTAAAAACATACACGCACAATAGTGTTTTTTGATTGAGTCTGCAATATTTTCTTTGCACATGTATAAGAGTCCTACTACCTCCTAAATGGCACTGTGTCTAAGTATTAATATAGTAGCCATGTGTGATTCTTTTTTTCTTTTAATGCTCATGGCTTAATTTATTTAAATGTGGTGTGAGAATCACTAAGTTATTCACCTCATGCTTAAAATCGCTATTGCTTTCTCTATCTTATTTTGTGTGTACATGTACATACATATATACATATATAAAATAAATGTATGTAGATGGTTATACATATATGATGTATATGTTGTAAGAGTTTTTAGTTAGTAGCATTGAAGCTACAGCTAGTTTTCACTTTAAGGAAGCAGACTGTTCTGCAGACCTCCCTATTCTCTCTCAGAACTCCACTTGGCCCCACTTTCCAAGAAAGTTAAGTTTTCAGGCCTAAACTAAAGGAGTAGAATAGTGCCTGCATTCCTCAACGATTTATTGTTCTTCTGGCCTGTACTCCTGCTTCTCAGAAAAGTAATGTGTCTATATGTGGACATTTTTATACGATAAAAGCCTATTTGACTCCCAAATGAAGAGAAGATGAGCTATGCATGTATGTCTATTTTCCACATGAAGTATTGCTAGATTTCAGACACCAGGTCTGGGTTTAAATAGTTCTGCAGAATCTGTTATTTTGATAGCCAATAAGACATTCTATCGGCTCAGGAAATGTCCATTTTTGTCAAAACAAAAAGCCAATTTGCTCAGGTTTCTGAGGTGATTTTATACTCTAGAAACTACTAAACGTCATATTGTGAAATATTTTGCACCGACTGATTTTTATCAATTTTTATTCAACATAAATCAGCTAGCCTCATGGAGGCACCTCTCTATCAATGTATAACTCTTGGCTTTCTGATGATATTTTATATCCCAAACTACTACTTAGCCACAACGGTTTACTACTTTATACTCTATTGTGACAAACTGATTAGATTTGGGCTTGTAGCAAAGATGTTCCAGAGAAGCAAGAACAGACTGTGAATCTTTGTTAAAGGTCTGGAATATTGTCTTCTTTCTGCCGTTGAAACAGTAGTGAATAAAGAGCTGTATCTGAAGCCCAGAAGACTGGGGTTTGAGTTCTGTCTCTTATACATACTAAATGTGACCTGGAGCATGCCACATAAATTACCAATTTTCTAGGCACTTTTCTAGGACTGTCAGCTGTAGAGGCTTAGAGGAATTCCTCACCAGGAGCTTCAAATAATAATGTAAATAGAAATCCAGTCCTGGTCCCTATCTTTATCTTTGTTATATTTGGAATGAACTATTATCTTTTTTTAAAGAAGAAGTAATTGTGGGATTCTTGACCCCTTATAAGCTTTTAATATATTTAGGGAAAGTAATTAATCTACTAGTTTGGGAATTGGTGGTGCAGTGGATGAAATGCTAGGCATGTGGCCCAGAAGACTTATCTTCCGAAGTTCAAATCCAACCTCAGACACTCACTAGCTGTGTGAAACTGGGCAAGTCATTTAACCCTGTTTGCCTCAGTTCCTCATCTGTAAAATGATCTGGAGAAGGAAATGGCAAACCACTGCAATTTCTTTGCCAAGAAAATCCTAGATGGGTTCATGAAAAGTTGGATGTAACTGAAAAATGACTCAACAACATGTTTTATTTTGGGGTTTTTTTTTCAGGTCTATTCACCAATCTTTCAGACTCAACTCTGATTCCTCTAAGAAATAATAAGACTCTCTGGTGGCATATATAAGTTATTTTGCCACATGTTCCAATGAGATTATCCAAAAACATTATGAAGGCTAGTGCTTGCCCAGACTAAAACCATAGAATCTTAGAGATTGAATGATTTTAGGGATCATTATCTCTACTTTTTCTCATTTCGTTAATGAGGAAACAAGTATCTACATTAAGTATATGGCTCCTTCTGCCAGCTGCTTGTTTAAAATTTACCGTCTGTTTACATTGTTTCATTCTGTAAACTGTAAGAGATTGTGTTGCATTATGGTACAAAGCTGGTCCCAGACTGAGGAAGAGACTAGGGTTCAAGGACTACATCTGACACATACTGGATATCTAATACTAGAGATGTCACTTAACCTCCCATTACCCAGACAACTCCCTAAGACGCAAAATGCAGAGGAGTTGATGTCCCTATTGGTTGAAAGAGATTTCTCCTTGAGGAGTTTCTTACAAAAATGAAATCAGAGTGAAGGGGAGAGGGGGAAAAAACATAAACACATATGCATATACATATATTCACGTGTATTTTGTTTCCGCTGGAAGAATATAAGCTCCTTGAGGTCAAGGGCTGTTTTCTTTTTGTCTTTGTATGCCTAATAGCTAGCTTACTACCTGATACATTAGTTGGTGTTTAATAAATTCTTGTTTATGAATTGAGCGATACTAAGAATAACTAAATTTAAAAGAGAAAATATAGTGACTGTCTTGTCCAACCTATCTTCCCATCTATACCGCTGACCCCATGACTTCTTCCTTCTTAGAAATACATGATTCTTTGTACCGCCTATATTTTCACTTCTATTTGTTCCCCCCCTTCCCCTTCTATGCTGATTCGGCAATACTTTAGTCATCCCTTACCACAACTTGGAAATTGTTCATTTCAGCTCTTGCTTGAAAATTTTGGATATACTGGAGGATGACAACAGTGCTTATTATTCTTCCCTGTTTCCTTTCAACACAACCCATTTTTAAACACTTCAGAAACTTAAAAAATATTACTTTTTGGGGCAGTTAGGTGGCGCAGTGAGTAGAGCACCGGCCCTGGAGTCAGGAGGACCTGAGTTCAAATCTGGCCTCAGACACTTGACACATGTACTAGCTGTGTGACCTTGGGCAAGTCACTTAACCCCGATTGCCCTGCCAAAAAGCAAAAAAAAAAAAAATATTACTTTTTTTCTTCATATAGTTTAGAAAAATGGACAAGGCAGGCCAAGACTCTTCCAATTCTACCTACAATAATCCTACAGAAATTCTCCAGAAATAGTATTAGAAAAGTAGGAAAGTGTAGTTGTCTACAGAAGAAAGACTTCCAAGTAAATAGACAGAGAGAGAGAGAGAGAGAGAGAGAGAGAGAGAGAGAGAGAGAGAGAGAGAGATTAGGAAAAATGTAAACAAAAAAAGGTTTTTTTTCACATTAGTCATGTTGTAAAGAGAAATTAGAACCAATGTGAAGAACTACAAAAAAGAAGAAACAAAAAAAAAGAGAGAGAACAGTATGCTTTAATCTGCATTCAGACTCCATAGTTCTTTCTCTGGATGTGGACAGCATTTTCCATCATGAGGCTTTTGGAGTTGTCTTAGATCCCTACATTGCTGAAAAGAGCTAAGTTTATCAAAGGTAGTCATCACACAATGTTGCTTTTACTGTGTACAAAGGTCTCCTGGTTTTGCTCACTTCACTCAGCATTGGTTCATATAAGTCTTTCCAGGTTTTTCTGAAGTCAGCATGTTCATCATTTCTTATAGCACAGTAGTATTCCATTACATTCATATACCACAACTTGTTCAGCCATTCTCCAATTTATCTAAATTGAACTAAATTTATATTGCAAGATTATAATTGTGAATGTGAATGGTATGAACTCTCCCATAAAATGGAAGCAGATAGTAGAGTTGATTAAAAACCATAATCTACAACTATATTGTCGACAAGAAACACATTTGAAGCAGAGAGATACACACAGAGTAAAAGTAAAAGGCTAGAGCAGAATATATCATACTTTAAAGTAAAAAACAAAGAAGGGGTAGAAATCCTGATCTCAGATGAAGCATTAGAAAAAATTGATCTAATTAAAAGGGCAAAGGAAGTAAACTACATCCTGCTAAAAGGCACCAGAGACAATGAAGTAATATCAGTACAAAATACATCTATGCCAAATGGTATAGCATCAAATGTCTTAGAGGAAAAGTTAAGTGAGTTATAGGAAGAAACAGACAGCAAAATTATACTAGCAAGAGACCTCAACCTCCCCCCTCTCAGAACTAGATAAATCTAAACACAAAATAAACAAGAATGAAATAAAGGAGGTGAATAGAATCATAGAAAAGTTAGATATGGTAGAACTCTGGAAAAAATTGAATGGGGATAGAAAGAAATATACCTTTTCTCAGTGGTACATGGCAACTGTACAAAAATTAATCATGTAATAAGGCATAAAAACCTCGAAAACCAATGCAGAAAGGCAGAATTATTAAATGCATCCTTTTCAGACCATGATACATTAAAAAAATATATATGTAATAAAGGGTCATGGAAAGATAGACTAAAAATTAATTGAGAAATAAATAATCTAATCCTAAAGAATGAGTGGGTGAAAAAATATATCATAGAAACAATCAATAACTTCTTCCAAGAGAATGACAATAATGAGAAAACATATCAAAACTTATGGGATGCAGACAAAGAGGTTCTTGGGGAAGTTTTATATATAAATGCTTGCATGAATAAAGTAGAGAGATCAATGAACTGGGCATGCAGCTAAAAAGCTAGAAAAAGAACAAATAAGAATCCCCAATTAAACACCAAATCAGAAATTCTGAAAATCAAAGGAGATGTTAATAAAATTGAAATTAAGATATGATTTCAAGAAAAAAAAATAAAACAGATAAACCTTTGGTTAATTTGATTTTTTTTTTAAAGAGAGAAGAAAACCAAATTAACGCAATCAAAAATGAATAGGGTGAATTCACCACCAATGAAGAGGAAATTAAAATGGTAATTATGAGCTATTTTGAAAAAATGTATGCTAATAAATCTGACAAGGTGAAATGAATATTTACAAAAATATAAATTGCCCATATAAGCAGAAGAGGAATAAATTACTTCAATAACCCCATTTCAAAAGAAAAACAAATGAGCAAACCATCAATGAACTCCCTAAGAAAAACTCTGCAGGGCCAAATGGATATACAAGTGAATTCTACCAAACATTAAAAAAATAGTTACTTCCATTACTATATAAAGTTTTTGGAAAAACAGGCAAAGAATAAGTCCTATCAAATTCTTTTTATGATTCATATTGGTGCTGATACCCAATCCAGGAAGAGCAAAACAGAGAAAGAAAATTATAGACCAATTTCCCTACTGAATATTGTTTCAAAAAATTTAAACAAAATATTAACAAAGAGATTACAGCAGCTCATCACAAGGATAATACACTATGACCAACAGGGATTTACACCAGGAATGCATGGCTGGTTCAATATTAGGAAAACTATAAACATAATTTACCATATCAATAAAAAATTAACAAAAATCTGATTATTATCTGAAGAAGTAGAGAAAAAGCTTTTGACAAAAAGAAGCACCCATTCCAATTAAAAACACTAGAGAGCATAGGAATAAATGGAGGTGTTGTTTTTTTTTTAATGATAAAAAGTATCTGTCTAAAACCATCAGTCAGAATTATATTTAATGGGCATAAGCTAGAAGCATTCCCAAAATAATCAAGTGTGAAGCAAGGATGTCTCTTATCACCACTGTTATTCAATATATTAGAAATGCTAGCTTTAGCAATAAGGGAAGAAAAAGAAATTGAAGGAATTAGAATTGGCAATGAAGAAACAAAGCTATCCCTCTCTGCAGATGATATAATGGTATACTGAGAGAATCCTAGAGAATCAACTTAAAAAACTGCTTGAAATAATTAACAACTTTAGCAAAGTTGCAGGATATAAAATAAACCTACATAAATCATCAACATTTCTATATATTACTAACAAAGCCCAGCAGTAAGAGATAGAAAGAGAAACTCCATTCAAAATGACTGTAGATAGTACAAAATATTTGGGAGTCTACCTGCCAAGACAAATCCAGGTACTTTGTGAACACAATTACAAAACACTTATCACACAAATAAAATCAGATCTAAATAATTCAAAAATTAATAGATGCTCAGGGGTAGGCCATGATAATCCTGCCTAAATTAATTTACTTATTCAGTGCCAAACCAATCAAATTACCACAATAAATTTTGTAGAGCTAGAAAAATAATAACAAAATTCATCTGAAAGAACAAAAGATCCAGAATATCAAGGGAATTTATGAAAATAAATACAAGGAAAGGTGGCTTAGCCATACCAGATAAAAAACTGTATTATAAAGCAGTAACCATCAAAACTACTTGGTACTGGTTAAGAAATAGAGTGGTTGATCAGTGTAATAGATTAGGTACACAAGTCACAGCAGTCAATGACTATAGTAATCTACTGTTTGATAAACCCAAAGACTATAGTTTCTGGGTTAAGAACACACCATTTGACAGAAACTTCTGGGAAAACAAAATTTTTATGGCAGAAACCAACCATAGACCAACATTTTATACCATGTACTAAAGTAAGGTCAAAACGGGTATATGATTTAGGCATAAAGGGTGAAAGTATAAGCAAATTAGGAGACCAAGGAACAGTTTACCATCAAATCTATGAAGAATGGAAGAATTTATTACCAGAGATAGAGAACATTATGAAATGCAAAATGGATAATTCTGATTACATTAAATTGAAAAGGTTTTGCACAAAGAAAGACAATGCAAGCAAGATTAGGAGGGAAGCAGAAAGCTGGGAAACAATTTTCACAGACAATGTCTTTGATAAAGGACTCATTTCTAAAATATATAGAAAACTGAGTCAAGTCTATAAGAATATAAGTTAGTCCCCAGCTGATAAATGGTCAGAGGATATGAACAGGCATCTTCAAATAAAGAAATTAAAGCTGTCAATAGTCACATGAAAAAATTCTCTAAATCACTATCGATTAGAGAAATGCAAATCAAAACAACTCTGAAGTACCTCATCAGACCTATAAGACTGGCTAACATGACAAAACAGCAAAATGATAAATATTGTAGAAAATGTGGGAAAATTGGAACACTAATGCAATGTTTCCATTCTGGAAAATAATTTTGTACTATGCACAAAGGACTATAATATTATACAAACTCCTTGGTCCAACAATACCACTACTAGGTTTGTATCCCAAAGAGATCATGAAAAAGGGGGAAAGACTTACATGCATACAAATATTTATAGGAACTCTTTTTGTGGTGGCCAAAAATTGGAAATTGAGGGGATGCCCATCAATTGGAGAATTTCAAAACATGTTGTAGTATACGAATGTAATGGAATACTACTGTTCCACAAGAAATGGTGAGCAGGCAGACTTCAGAAAAACCTTGAAAGATTTGCAGGAACCGCTGCTGAATAAATTGAGCAGAACCAGGAGAACACTGTATACAGTAAGAGCAACATTGTGCTTTGACCTACTTTGTTGGACTTGGTTCTTCTGAGCAATGCAATGATCTAAGACGATTTCAAAAACTCATGATGTAAAATGCTCTCCACATGTAGAGAAAGAACTATGTAGTCTGAATGCAGATTGAAGCATATTACTTTTTTTGTTTTGTTTGTTTTTTCTTACTCCTGATTTCTCCCTTTTGTTTTGATTCTTCTTTCACAACATGACTAATGTGGAATTATGTTTAATGTGATTGTATGTGTATAACCTATTATATCAGATTGCTTACTGTCTTGGGTGGGGTGTAGGGGAGGGAGGGAGAAATATTTAGAATTCAAAATCTTATTAAAATGAATGTTGAAAACTATCTTTGCATACAATTGGAAAAAATAAAATGCTATTAAGAGGAAAAAATAAAATATTGAAATTAATATTGATTTCCTTAAAAAGATATGTTCAGTACATGGCAAATGTGCCACTGCCAATGTGATGTTCAATGTAGCCCTTATCGGTAATAGAAGAGGTACTAGATTTGCATTCCAGAAGATCTGGTATCGAATCCTTGTCCCAGACATCTGTTTTACTGGATATATGACTCTTGCTAAATTCCTGAACCTCGGGGTACTTCAGGTAAATTGGTAGGGCTTATCTACTCAGAGAATGAATAATTCTGAACTGGTTTTTTTTTTCCACTTTAGGAGATTTCTATTATGATCTTTTGAGTATTATGATAAATATAATTTTATTTTTTTTGTTTTCTTCGAATTCATGTCTTTTAAGAATCTATAAACATATTATATTCTCTGTTCAATAGAACTGAAATTTTTTCAACTAAAATATTGAGGGACCTCAACTTATTGCTTCCTGCTGTTGTACAAGGTCTAAAAAATCTCATGATGACAAAGAAATCTTGTCTTGTAAAAAAAGAAAAAGGCTGAGTTACAGATGAAAAGAAACTTGAGATAGATTAGGTCTAGACCCCCCACAAAAGAATACATAGATTAAAAACAAAAGAAAAAAAATATCCAAGGTAACAAAGTACAGCTAAATCCTGATTAGTCAATCCCCTAAGCGGCAGCATTGTTCAAATTCACACTGCCTATTTCCATTGGTCTGGAACTAATTGTCATGTTTTTTATAACTTCGAATAGTGTAAATATGAATATACATAACTATTTCAACAGATTCATTATTTTCCCTAATAAAGATTAGTCATATTATGACTAGTATAACCAACATTAAAACCAAGGCATTTTGACTATCAAATGCCTCTTTTCCACACACTCCGCCACCTACAGTATGCTATATTTATAGCCTAGAGTACACCACCAATCCTTTTCGTTAATATATAAGCCTTTAATGCAATTGAATATAGCTGATGTAGTTTCACAGACAGCAATAATTGTATCTTATAGATGTATTTCAGGCCATATTTCAATTATCTTTGAACTCAGCTATACTATCCTACCCCAGGGAACAAGTTAAAAGTTAGTAATTAAAAAGTTTTTACTCCTTTTTCTGATTTTTTTTCCAGATGCTAATTGACAAATCTTCCTCCTGACATACACACACAAAGCAGAAAATACCTAAAGGTTCAAGAAACCTTGAACTACTTATTATGTACAATTACCAAATCTATTTCAATCATTTTCTAAAATCTGAATTAAATTAGAAAGCAGGATAATATAATTGCTGATAGAAATAAAATAGCTAGGACACAGTCAATCTGTATGGGAGGTTTTAAACACTGAACTTTAATACTGATGAGATTTCTGCTTTCCTCATTTATTTTATATTGTCAAGTGTTTAAAAATGCATATCTACTTCAAAGAGCTTCTGAAAGAACATTAAAAATGCTGAACTCCTCGGCAATAGTAACTCTCTCTCTCACACACACATATATTCCACATATATGTAAGTATTCATACATGCAGATAAATGAAACACTAATGATGATAAATGTAATTTGCAATTAAATATTTTAACGTAACTTATCATGTTTGACAATTGACTGAGCAACTTGCTCCCTTTGGAGAATGTGTCTAGAAGAACTCAACCTATTCTAATATAGTAGATTTCCTTTTGCATTTGTATTTTTAAAAATAAACTTAATGCAAAGTAGTTTTCACAGCATGATACATTTTCAATAATATTTGGCAATTTAGGAAAATCACTATCTTAATTCAGTTAGGTACTTCACTATCAGCAGGATATTCTTTTTTCCTTTCAATTAAATTGGATCATTCTAATAGCTATATTTTGGTGCTTTGTCTTTTTCATTTACCTCTAAATACAGCAATAATGTCTTTAAAATTAGATTGAAATGATTTCCCCTCTAAAATAACTATTATCTACCAAAATTTCGATAAAAAATATCTACCCCCTAACCACTTTTGCTAAAATGTTGTCTCAATGAATTTAAATTAGATCTGTATCATAAATGGCACTCATTTGGGAACTATGCTTAGAAAGACCAATAACATGATTAATAAAAGCAGTAATAAAAATTATGCCTAAGGTTTGTCTCTCACATTTGGGCACTGCAACATGTAGATGGGTGAATTATGTTTGTTTTGTTGTGGTTGTTGTTTGTTTTATGTTTTTCTTTTTTAGTTACCTATGCAACATTTCACCTTATTAAAAGTACATATGTATTTTCTAGAGTTTCTCTTGATCACAGGTAGTCCTTGATGTGGAATAACCGAATTAGAAGTGATTGATGTAGGCACATTCCTGCTGCCCATCCCACTTCCCCACACCCTATTTGACTCCATTCTACTGCTCTTGCCTCTCTGCTAATATCATGAAAGGCACTGTGATAAAAGCATGCACTCTTAAGTAGAGGAAAGACAGAAGCTAAGGGAGCTCATTCTGTTGTAAGAACCTCGTGAAGGAGGCTTGCATCTGTGAGACTATACTCACTAATGTATTTTTTTCTAAAATCTTCAATTTTTTTCATTTACATTTGTTATAAAACTTAAAATTTTAACAGGAAGAGATACATTTGGGTGAATACATATCTTCTTATCAGAGAGCAAATAACTCTCTGAGGTTTTAAGAGCTTCTCAGTAACTTGCACATTAAGTCAAGATGATCTCTATTCCTTTCTTCCTGACTGATATCAGCTGTAGTATAGGAATAGAACAGCTAGGTGGCACAGAAGATAGAATGCCTGGCCTGGAGTCAGGAAAACCTAAGTTCAAATCCAGCCTCAGACACTTAAAACCTGTGTGACCCTGGTCAAGTCATTTAACCCTATTTGCCTCAGTTCTTCATCTTTAAAATGAGCTAGAGATGGAAATGGAAAACCACTCCAGTATCTCAATCCAGAAAACACCAAATGGGATCATGGAGAGTTGAATGTGATTAGTGTGAAGATATTAGGAAACATTCTGTTTTTCACAGCCAGCAAGTAGGCTATGCCCTTGTGTTGGCAATCAAAATGGGCTCTTAGCACTCAGTTCAACCAAGTACCCTTGAAGAGTTTGGCCTTTATTTCCTTGATTAAATTAGCAGTCCTTGGTGACCTCCTTGCCTCAAGGGAAAGCCTAGTTTGCGTGGGTTTGAGTGACATGTTTGTGACATCAGAGGCTTTTACACCACATGGGTTTAAGTCGCCTCTTTGTGACGATTTCAGGTTACATGGGTAAGTTGCATGTGTGACTCACCCTTGACCCTGAAAAAGATATAAAACCAGGGGTTGGCTTTCTCTTTTGTGGAGCTCTGACCCACAGCTGTGGTGGCTCACATGACTCTGGGCCAGCCCTTCTTATGAGCTCCTGGGCTGAACTTAGATGTTGGTAACTATGAATTGTATTTGGCCTGTCTGTTGATGTTTGTAATTTGTTTGTATTTGTTCTGAAGTTCAGGGTACTGGTTTTTTCCCCTGAACTAAGTGAATAGTATATGTATCCTGGACTAAAGTAAACTTGTCAACCCCTTAACGTTTCTTTCCTTAGTAAAGCAGATCAAAAGAAGCTGGCCTTTTGCAGCGTTCTGTAAGCTGCTTGTTGTTGGTTTTATACTGCCCCCCCTCCACACACACACACACACACACACACACACACACACACACACACAACAGCTGCTAGCCAGATTGTTAAAGCAGCCCTGAGCTTGGCATAACAATGATCCTTTGCACTCACCCTCTGGATGATCTCCACCATAGCAAAATCTCAGAATTGTGTCATATAACTACTGTATTACTTTGACCAGCACCAGGTGTTCTCAGAGCTCTGTTACCTGCTGTATCAGTGTTCTGCTCAAGAAGCCCTACTATGAATCAGACTTGTCACATTGTTGCTGTTACCCTTCATTGGCAAGGCTACAGCAGACTGCACAGCCATAGGTATAAGTATTGAGATCTCCCCACACTGCCTTACCCCTCCCCAAACTAGTGGTGGGGATCTGGCACAGGTGTCTTTGCTTACAAGCAGTTTCCCTCACTTTGAAATTAAACTTCTGTCTGATTCCTGACTCTCCTGTCTCTAGACTGCCTTGTTAGGCTCCAGCCACCCACAGGTTAGAGGCCAGTGCCATCTAGTTGACTTCAAAAACAACTTTTTACAATATTAGAGATGGCGACATCTAAATTTGCGTATCTCTCCTTTCTTTTGAGCTACTACAATTCTGCTTTGCTCATAGAGCACAGTACCTTCTTTGATGTGTGTACATAATGCTGGACAATCTTGTGCCAGTGTCTCCCATGTCTCATAATTGATACCAAGATTCTTTGGAGAGACCTTGAAAGAGTACTTGTATCTCTTTTTTCTGATCTCCATGTGAATGCAATGCCTATGTAAGTTCCCAGTGAAATAGTCTTTTATGCAAATAAAGTGGCCAGCACATTGGAGGGACACTCTGCAATAGAGTTTGAATGCTTGGCATTTCAGCTCAAGAAAGGACCTCAGTGTCTGCCACTCTACCTTGCTAGGTGATCTTCAGAATCTTCCTTCGACAATTCAAATGGAAGTTATTCAGTTTCCTGGCATGGTGCTGGTACTAATAAGGTTAAAGAAAAATGGTGATGGCAGGGAACCATGTGCTGTTTCTAGGGGTGCTTGAGACCCCAAAACACTAACATGCCAGGTCCTGTGGAATGAATTTGACTCAAGCCTTCTCAGCTAAGAAAAAAGACAAAGTTTATTAAGGATTCGCCATAATGGGTTGTCTTAAGAAATCTTACCCTTTGTGATATTTGTTTTCACAAGTGGGCCAGAATCACTCTACCGAGCTAGACTGAATCTGAGCACCTTCATGGAGGCAAGATGAAACTTATATGCAGAAAGATTGTGGGAGGGATTGAGGGGTGGTCGAGTAGTCTGGGGTGACTAGAGGAGGGGCTTAGGGAGGGTCTTGAGGAGGAGTCTAAGGAGGATCTTGATGGGACTGGGGTGACTAGAGGTCAAGACTCCCGGAAAGAAGAGAATCGGATTTTAATAGGATTAAGAGTGGGAAGCAGCTGGGCTAGGCCAGGTAGAGATTTGGGCCTAGTGATAAGGAAAGGCTTATGGCCTCAAGGGAGGCCAGCTCTAGTGGGATCATTAACGGAGAGTTCAAGGGGATTCCCAGAGACTGCCCTCCAGATTCAAGGGGGTTCTCAGAGACTGTATCCTCATCAGTACAGTGCAGGTTTCACAGGAATAGAAAAATGAGGTCCACACAATGGCTCTGTAGACCTCCAGTTTGGCAGGCAGCCTAATATTTCTTCTCTCCCACACTTTCCTTCAGAGCCTCCAAAACACTGAGCTAGATCTGGCAATACATGTGCCAACTTCATCATCTAGGTGTACATCCCTGGAAAGTATACTGCCATGGAAAATGAACTTATCCACAGTATTCAAAGATTTTCCCTTTACCTGAAACCAATGGTTCCATGTATGAATGGCACAGTACTGGATGGTGGAGAACCTCTGCTTTCTTGGTATTATTCAGACCAAAATTAGCACAAGTGGCAGAGAATTGATCCGTGCTCTGCTGCCTCTCAGCCTCAGAGGCTGCATTGAGTACACAATCATCTGCAAACAAAATGCACCAACTCTCCTTCCACTTTATTTTTAGGTTGTAGCCTTTTCAAGTTAAATACTTTACTGTCAATTAGGTAGCTGATCTTGATGCCCTTTACATACTCATTGAAAGTTTCTGACAACATTGCTGAAAACATCACACTAATAACATGGAAGCAAGCACACAACCCTGCTTCACTCCACTGGTGACTGGGAAAGTGTAAAAGCATTGCCCATTATCCAGACACTGTGCAAGCGTGCCATAAGGAAGCTGTCCTACAATACTGATGCACTTTTCCAGGTAACCAAATTTTTCCATGATCTTCCACAAGCCCTCATGACTGACAGTACTATAGACCTTGGTTAGCTCAACAAGTGTACACAGACCTCTGCTAGGCCTCTAAGATGTTAGCAACAAACCATTCACACAGACACACACACACACAGACACACACACACACACACACACACACACACACACTCTTCCAGCTGGGGAAGTGCTCTGATCAATTGAGGCTGAGTCTTCCCATAGCCATCTTGCCTCAGGGCTGCTGCTTTTGTTGAATTTGAATGTTTCTCTTAGAGAGGATTGTAATAGTAATTAAGGTGGGACTTTTTTGCTATTCTTCTCTTAAGTGCCTTTAAGAATTCTGGCCTTTGTTTGAATGGGGCAGATAAAGTGGGATTTTGACTTGGAGTGTTTCTCAGCATTAAGACAATCAGAGAGTCATTGAATTGTATATGATGTGACACTAAGGATGGGGAACTTTCACACACCCAGCCAGAGTGAGGTCAGAGCCCTCAGGGCTCTGAACAGAATATAATTGAGGGGAGCTTGGTGTTTCACTTTTGGGGCACACTCATGGAAAGAGTGTTGAGACTCTGGGCAAGCTGCAACTGCCCCCCCCACCCCCCCACCCCGGCTTTGCAAGCCAGATGTTGGTTCTTCTCTGGTAACTATGTATTGTGATTTGAATCACACAAGGTCTGTCCGTTGATATTTATAATTTCTGTTTGTATTTGCCTTGAAGTTCAGGGGGCTGATCTTTTCCCCCTGAACTGTGAATGATATTTGAATGTTTGATTAAACTGAGATTGTTAACCCCTTAAAGGTGCTTTCCTTAGAAAAGCAGATCAAAGAACCTGTGTTGGCAGCTTTCTGTGTGCTAGTTGTTGGTGGGTCTTACACCCCTAAAGTAGTTGCTAGGAGATTGTTGGTACAAGGATAATTCTATGACTGGTCCAGCACTTTGCTATACACATAGTCTTTGTCACATCCTGTCTGTCTCTTCTTACAATGACAGTCTATTCAATGCCAACATTATCTGTGAAGGTTCATACATGAAATTATACTGACTTGAGGTAAACAAAAGACAATGTTGATGATGAGAAGGTCATGAGACCCACAGGTCTTCAGTAGTGACAGCTGTTGTTGCTATTTCCAACTTCATTCCTCCCAAGGACTCCCTACCATGTCTGATAGTCTATGCCTACCCTAACATTAAAGTCACCCAGAATTACAGGTTTGTCCTCTTTAAGCACACTGATTATGAGGGTTGCCAGGTCTTCATATAAATTTTCTTTGATCCCACCAGGGTTTATCATGATGGAAGCACATGCGCTGGTGGTACTTCCTGAAAGTGGCAACTGCATTGTCATGAACCTGTTGTTCGCTCCTTTTGTGAGGCGCTTGTTGACTAGATTAGATATTATTGTGATACCTATGCCAAAGCTGGTTCTCTTTATCACAGCCACCACTCCAGAAAAAAAACAAAAAATAAACATGTATTCAGCTCTGACTTTGGTAAGCTGGCTGGCCCTCATTTGCCAGTCTTGTTTCACTTTGGGCTGCTATTTGGATGTGACACCTGCTGAGTTTTGCACAAGAAATGTTTATCTTTCAGGTTTACCCAATTTCATATTGTCCATATGTGTGCACACATTCCATGTATCAATGGTGAATGGAATCATTTTCATAAAAGTTTTTGTACATTTTTATTTTATTTCCACCACAAGGTGGGACCTCTGCCTGCCATAGTAAACAGTCCAGGGTTAGTTGAAACAGATAATTATTAGGTCACTTTTTCTAGCCCCATCATCATGCCTGGAGGTAAGCAGTATGGTCCTGAAAAAAGGCTGATCAGAAACCTAGGGGACTGCTGAATCCCTCTGCAGCTTCAGAACAGCGAGAAGATGACCCTCTACTCTGGGCCACCTGTATACAGGACTGTGACTACAGCTCCCAGTGTATCTGCACCTGCTGCTTTGTCACTTGCCAGTTGCCACAGGATTTTGAGGTAGATAAAATAGTAGCTTAGTAAAATAGTTGAATAATAAAATAATAAAATGATAGGAGTGATGTCTTTTGACTCATATGTAAATTGTGTTTAAGTGAAGTAGAGTTGCATGAAGACATCAAACTCACTCTTTCTTGCAGAGTCATTGAAGTTCAATGGCAAAACAAAAATCAAAATAACTGATGATGGCCCAGGATGGAGTGGATGACCTTGGCATCTTCAATATCTGACCAAACTCCACAGCATCTTCTTCCACTGCCTTCATGGACCATTGGAACTAATTTTCATATCCGCCTATTCTACCAGGGAAGTCTTCACACATTTGGCGTAGATACCTTTTTAACTCACCATGGGATTTTCAGTCCACAGATTATCTTCTACTTCGTTTAGCCTATCTACTGAGAAAGTTTTACTGAGGCAATTTACTATGCAAGCTATAACTTTTTGGAGCCACAGATAAGAATTAGGTGGCAGGTGGACACCTAGGTAGAAAAGCAGCTTTAAAAAGGGCTTGGCAGTCCTCACACATGAGGTGCTACTCCTCTTTGAACATCCCCCAAGACCTTGTAAAGAAGATTAATTAATTAATTATGAGGAAGATAATATGCATATATTCTAATTACACTTGTAATATTATCAGAAAGTGGAACAATGTGTGAGGAACTTTTTCTAACAATGCAGAATAGTAATTTTTCTGCAAATGATGGTCTTAGAGGGTTACCTAGGGCTATTAAGGAAGTAATATTGTTCACAGAGCAAGTATATGTTAGAGGCAGAATTCGAACAAACATTTTTCTTACCATGATGTTAACATTCTGTCCACTATACGGTGATGTCTGTTATAACATATGTGAATATACAGGTATACACAAGACATAAACAAATCAAAGTAAGTTATACAATATACATTCTCATCTTCTGCAAAAAATCTTATTGTATGAAGTAGGATTATTTTCATAATGGTGTTTTACAAGTTTTTAAGTATCAGAATAAGAGGTGACTAAGTATCTCTTAAGATGATATTTGCCTTTGAATGAATAATCAAATACACTCTGCTAACTCCTCTCCTTCTGCTTTTATCTAGGGTGAATATTAAGTCTCCAGAAGTCATTTGTGTCCAGGTAATGATCTCACATTTAAAGTACATTTTAAAAAAATCATTTTAATAAAAAAAAAGTCTATAAAGGAAGGTCAAGTTCCATAAGGCAAGATGGGGGAATAAACAATAATAAATTGCCATAACCCTCCCATACTCACCTCCAAGCAACCATAAAATGCTCTCCAAAACAAATCCTAGAACAGCAGAACCATCAAAAAGATGAGGTGAAACAATATTTTAGCCCAAGAAACCTGGAAGATCATCAAGAAAGTCTGCCTCACTTGGGTAAAAGGGAAACACAGTCTATGACAGGAAGCTTTCTGTCAAGCCCCACCTTAGCAAAACTGTGGGAGACCCTGAGCCCCATTGCAATGAAGCAGGCAAATGCCAACACCAGGACCCCCCAAGAGCCTCAGCATAGCTGGGGGAAAGGACAGACTCTAGTTCCAAGAACTAACACAGGCTTCAGGATAGCTCTGGGCAAACAGGTAGATGCCAACTCTATGGGTGTCTCAGCAAACAAACAACCACCAGGGCTGGGCCCTGCCACATACTTCAGCATAGCCCTGGGCAAAAAGGCAGCCAGGATCAGCCAGACTGCTTTGTGCTCCAGTATGTCCCCAGGGAAATGCAGAAACTCCCCACCAGCCTTAGCACACACCAGCACTAAGAACCTGACTCAACACCAGGTAAGTGGCCAGACCCCTACAGCTTCCACCAGTTCCAGAAACCCTCAACTCCACCCCCTGAGCACAACACTAGACATGAAGGTCCCCCATGGGCCTCAGGGCAACATAAGTGTACTTGCCAGCAGCCCCTGGCATGAGAAGCCTAAGACAATGAACCTTCCACCTAGGGAGCAGAGCTAAAATTTAAAAGAAAGGAAAAAGGCCAAAAATGATAAGCAAAAAAAAAAAAAATGAGTCTGACCAAAGAAAATTATTATGGTAACAGGGAAGATCAACACACAAACTCAGAATAGGACAACAATGTGAAAACACCTATAGGCAAAACTAGAAAGAAAAATGGGAAGTGGTCTCAAGCCCAGAAAGATCTCATGGAGGAGCTCAAAAAAAAAAAAAAACTAACAAAAAAAAACAAAAAAAATCCCTCAAAAGTCATATGAGACAGGTAAAAATTTGAAAATAAATGAAAGTGATGCAAGAGAATTATGAGAAAAGAGTCAACAGCTTGGATAAAGAAAACAACTGCTTAAAAAGTAGAATTGGTCAAATGGAAAAGGAGATACAGAAATCCACTGAAGAAAACAACTCCTTAAAACACAATTAGCCAAATGCAAAAAGACAAAAGCTTTGTACTTTTATTTTGTACTTTAAAAGTCAGAACTGGGCAAATGGATGTTAATGACTCATCAAGAATCAACTAAACAAATTCAAAAGAATGAAAAAATAGAAGAAAATGTAAAATGCCTCATTGGAAAAGCAACTAGCCTGGAAAATAGATCCAGGAGAGCCAAAGTCAGACTCCTTGGACTACCTGAAAGCCATAATCAAAAGGAGGACCTGAACAGCATCTTTCAGAAAATTATCAAGGAAAACTGCCCTGAAATCTTGGAACCATAGGGCAAAAAAAAAAAAAAAGGTGGGAGGGGTATTGAAAGAATCCACCAATCACCTCAGGAAAGCGATCCCAAAATAAAAACTCCAAAGAACATTATAGTCAAATTATAAACAATTCAAATATTGAGGAGCTACAATCAGGATTACACAGGACTTAGCAACTGCAACTCTAAAGAATCAGAGGTCATGGGGAGTGACATTCTGGAAGGCAAAAAAGTTAGGACTACAACTTAGAATCACCTACCTGCAAAGTAAGCATAATACTTGAAGGGGGGAAAAGATTATTTAATGAAATAGAAGCATATCAAGCTCTCATACAGAGAAGACCAGAATTCAACAACAACAACAACAAAAATGATCTCCAATATCAAGACCCAAGCAAAGCCTAAAAAGAGAAAAAGGAAAAAGAAAACATAAGAGCTCAATGGAGCTGAACTGTTTACACCTCTACATGGGAAGACAATACTTGTAACTCTTAAAAATTGTACCACTAATCGTATAGCTAGAAGGAATATCCACAGACAGAGGATTTGGGTATAAGGTGAATTTGAGGGAGTGGCATAAAAAATAATCATGAGAAAGAGGAATACACTGGGTGCAGAAGGCAGGGAGAAATAGAGTGGAGTAAATTATTTCACATGAAGAGACATGAAAACCCTATTACAATGGAGAGGAAAATAGAAGGGTGGGCAATAGGCATCATTTGAACATTACTCTCATCATTATTGGCTCAAAGAGGGAATAATATACACAATCAGTTGAATATAGAACTCTCTCTTACCCAAAAGAAAAGTAGAAGGGGAGGAAATTAAGTAAAGGTGGGGGTAGGGGTGCTGACAGAAGAGAGGGCAGATGGGGGAGGTGGTAGACAAAAGCAAAACACTGACAAGGAGGGAAAGGGTGAGAGGAGAGACAGGACAGACAGGAGGAAAAATAGATGGAGGGAAATACACAGCTAGTAATCATAACTCTGAATGTGAATGGAATGAATTCTCCCATAAAACAGAAGTGGATAGTACAGTGATCGAAAACCAGAATCCTACAATATGTTGTTTACAAGAAACACACTTGAATCAGAGAGACACACACAGAGTAAAGGTAAGGGGCTGGAGCAGAATCTATTGTGCTTCAGCTGAAGCTTAAAAAAAAAGCATCCAAAGCAATAGCAAAAATAGACCAAATTAAAAGAGATAAAGAAGGTAACTACATCTTGCTAAAAGGTACCACAGGCAATGAAGTAATATCAATGCTAAACATATATGCACCAAGCAGTACAGCATCTAAATTCTTTTTTTTTTAATATTTATTTTTATTTTTAGTTTACAACAGATGGTTCTACATAATTTTGAGTTCCAGATTTTCTCCCTTCCCTCCCCAAGACAGCATGGAATCTCATGTAACTACCACAAATAACTTCGCATTGAATTAATTTATACACTACTCAAGTTACAGAGAAGAATTATGACCAATGGAATGAGTCATGAGAAAGAAGAAACAGAACCAAAACAAACAAACAAAAAAACCAAAAACAAAAACAAAAGAGAAGAGAAAAAGGCGAGCATGAAGTGTGCCTCAATCTGCATTCAAACTTCATAGTTCTTTCTCTGGATGTAGATAACATTCTCCATCGTGAGTCCTTTGGAATTGTGCCTGCACCTTGTGTTGCTGAGAAGAGCGAAGTCTGTCAGGGTTGGTCCTCATGGAATCCATATATCTGTGGTTATGTACAGTGTTCTCCTGGCTCTGCTCCACTCACTAGGAGAAGTTAAGTGAGCTACAGGTCCATGACCAAACAAGAGATAAACAATATTACAAAATGTTAAAAAAAAGTTAATGTTAGTAATGTTAAATTAAAAAAAAAAAGCTATTGCACAAACGAAACCAATAAAGCCAAGATTTGAAGGAAAGCAGAAAGCTGGGAAACAATTTTTATAGCCAGTGTTTCTGATAAGGGTCGCATTTCTCAAATATATAGAAAATTGAGTCAAATTTATAAGAATATAAGCCATTCCCTAATTGATAACTGCTCAAAGGATATGAACAAGTGGTTTTTAGGTGAAGAAATCAAAGCTATCTCCAGGCATATGAGGAAGTGCTCTCAATCACTTTTGATTAGAGAAATTCAAATTAAAACAACTATGAGGTACCATCTCACACCTATCAGATATGACAAAAAAGGAAAATTATAAATGTTGAAGAGAATATGGGAAAATTGGGACACTAATGCACTGTTGGTGAAATTGTGAACTGATCCAACCATTCTGGAAAGAAATTCAGAACTATGCCCAAAAGGCAACCAAACTGTGCATAGCCTTTGATCCAGCAATACCACTACTAAGTCTGTATCCTGAAGAGATCGTAAAAAAGGGAAAAGGACATATACATGCAAAAATATTTATAACAGCCCTTTTAATGGTGGCAAAATACTAGAAATTGAGGGGATACATATCAATTGGGCAATAGCTAAACAAGCTGTGTTATATGAATGTAATGGAATACTATTGAAATGAAATACTGTAAGAAATGATGAACAGGCAGATTTCAGTAAAACCTAGAAAGACTTGTATGAACTGATGCAAAGAGAAATGAGTAGAACCAGGAAAACATTGTACACAGTATCAGCAACACTGTGTAAAGACCAACCATGAATGACTCAGCTTTTCTCAGCAATAATGTTCCAAGTCAAGTACAAAGGACTCATGAAAGAAAATACTATCCCTTTACAGATAAAGAACTGATGGACTCTGATGCAGATCAAAGCATAAATTTTTTTTTAATTACTTTGTTCTTTTCTGCATTTTTTTTCTCTTTGATCTGTTTCTTCTGTCACAACAGTGACTAATATGGAAATATGTTTTACATGATAGCACATGTATAGCCTATATCGAATTGCCTACCATTTTAGGAAGAGGAGAAAGGGGGGAGGGAGGAAGGGAGAAAAAATTATAACTCAATAGCTAGTAAAAATGAATGCTAAAAGTTGGCTTGATATGTAATTGAGGGAAAAATAAAATAACTGTTATTTTTTTAAAAAAATACAGATAAATTAAAAAATAACAAAATGGAAGTTAATCTTAGTATATTTACTCTTTCCTTTTTCTACCCATTTTTCATTATCCATGCTGAGGCAGCAGGGAACCTTAAATATGGCAGTTTCTTAAGAAAATGTATGCTGAGTGGAATGGAATTTAAATGGAAACAATAGATAAAATTTCTTCAATGTTTAAAACCATTCAAGTGAATCAAAGTCATACAGATATCCCATTTACAACCTAAGAAACAAGTATGTATTCAGATGTATTGTTATTACTTTCTAAATACATTCTGCAAACTATTTACCCTGAGAGACCAATCTATACAAGGAATATATTGTGTGTGTATGTGTATACACATATACAAATATATATGCACGCACACACATATATATGTATATATATATGTGCACATGTGCAAGGTGTATTTAAGTATATCTGTAATTGTTTGTCCTTCATTTTTGAAGAGGACTAATGACATCATACGATGATATCTTGACTTGTCCATGAATTGGATTTAAGTGAGGCAGAGCTGCACAAACTCATCAGCCTCACTCTCTTCCAGAGTCATTGAAGTCCAGCAACAAAACAAAAATTAGGATGAATGGTGATGGCCCGGGATGCTGTGGATGACCTTTGTGTTTTCAATGTCTGACCAAACTCTAAGCATTTCGAAGCACCTGTTTCAGCAGCCTTTAAGACTGTTGGAATAAATTGTTTTCATTCACATATTATATAGAAAATACATGCCATGCAAAATTTCTATATATCCAAGGGAAGCCATGTGCCTGTGTTAAAAGAAGAAGTTACAGTTCTTCATGTACAATTGTCAATCCTGAGTTTTTGTTTTAGCTCTGGGCTCTAACAGAGTTGAAGTGTAACCTTGTTGATCACTTAGTTCTATGTTTCTCCTCAGATATTTCACCTGTCTCTCTTTCCTATGTGGCTATAAAGATGCACATTCTTCCACAACAAAACTATTTCTCTCACTTACATTGCTTTCTTGGGGCAATATTGTTTACTTTAATTTGCATTGTTCAAATGAATATGCCTTTGTATCCTTTTTCATATCTCTGCTTTCTTCCACTCTTTAGAGGCCTCTTTCTAGGTGGAAGTTCAGCTCATTCTCTTTATTGAGAGAATAAAAGAATTTGGAAGGAGTTCTGGTATTGTGAGGGGCTCTTGAGAGCCTGATGATCTTGGGAGTTGAGGCCCAAGGACAGTCATGTGGGTGAAAGGAATTATCTGGGGCTACACAGTCTGGCTCGGCTTGTCCTCCTCTGATAAGGCAGGCTGTGAACAGCACATACCCCCTTTCCAAATAAGCACTGGACACGAGTTGTCCATGAGCTGTAATGTATGGCCCTGGGGCTCCTGATAGGCTTAGAGGATCGTGCACAAGCTTGCTTGCACCCATTAACAAAGACTAGTACTGCATAAACATCCTTCTTGCTGAAACAATAAACGGAATTCCTTCCATCCTTGACTCCCGCCTCATCACTGTGTACTGAGACAGGTACTTGCTGGTCAAGGACTACCAGGGGTGAGAGGACCCCAACATGGTATTGTATGCATGAGCACTATATGGTTCTTTCTTTCTCTCTTCTGTCATTTTATAGAAATGAAAAGTCTCTGATAATTAACAATAGTAAAAAAAAATTAACTGCATGAGTATATTTAAAATCTTTATTTGTTTAACTTTAAAGCAATCAAAACACACTAGTCACATTCTTGCTTTAATTCAAAACTATTTCTCTTTCTGCTCATTAAAATACTAAGTGATATAACACAAGCATTTTTCCTGTATTCTCAATACTACAAAAATTAAAATGAACCTTTTTTAGTAGTACAGATATGGAGTAATAATGTTAAATATTCTGCTTTTAAAGAACAAGAAAAAATGAAGTAATGTGATAACTAGATTCTTCAAAGTATACCTGAATCCATATTTTAAGGGGAAATTGTTTCCTATGATTGAAACTCTTGCATGTTATACTCTGTGCCTACATGTGTATAGGTTGGGAGGTAGAAGGTGAAGTATAAGGGATACAAGTTCTCATTCACTCTTCTGGCCCTCATCTTTAGAATGGAAGAATTGTGGGCCAAATCCAGGCATGCCTTTTCATCTCCTACCTTGAAGTTACTACTACCAAATGAATGCCCATAACTACACTGCAAAGAGCTTTCTATATGCCTCTCCAAGATGGGAGAGGTAAAATTGAATGACAGAAGACACTTAACCTGACTTTCCAGATCAGTTTCTTAACTTGAGATACACGAATAGTTTCTTTTTAATATTCTGTTAAATTGTTAAATTTTGTGATTGTATATATTTATTCATGTAAAAACATTATTCTGATAAGAAGTCCATAGGCATTAAAGGAGTCCAGGACACAAAATATTTAAAAAAAAAAACCCTTATCTATGGCATTCTATGACTCTTTTAGCCCATTTTTTTTTGAAAAAAAAGGTATTTTAGTTTACATTTAGGAAGTTTATACAAAAAAATTGGTTACTGAACACATACAATTTCCTTAGCTCAGATACTTTAACTAGACTTTAAAAAAAAATAACATTTTAGAAGCAGTCAAACCTCTGTCCTCTTTTCTGCCTAACAATACCAGTTATCAATTGTAGCAAACCCTGCCTTCCACAATTTATAACACACATAAAAAAAGCAGTTAAAATTATCCTAATGCATTATCTAGAGAGAGCCAGCTTTTTTTAAATTTAATTTATTTATTATATTTCATTTTCAGCATTGATTTTCACAAGAGTTTTAATTACAAATTTTCTCCCCATTTCTACCCTCCTCCCCACTCCAAGATGGCATATATTCTGGTTGTCCTGTTCCCCAGTAAGCCCTCCCTTCTGTCACCCCACTCCCCTCCCATCTCCTTTTCCCTTCCTTTCTTGTAGGGCAAGATAAATTTCTATACCCCATTGCCTGTGTATCTTATTTCTTAGTTGCATGCAAAAACTTTTTATTTTTTGTTTTTGAACATCTCTTTTTAAAACTTTGAGTTCCAAGTTCTCTCCCCTCTTCCCTTCCCACCCACCCTCTCGAAGAAGTCAAGCAATTCAACATAGGCCACATGCGTATCATTATGTAAAACCCTTCCACAACACTCATGTTGTGAAAGAATAACTATATTTTCCTCCTTCCTAATCTATCCCCTTTTATCCAGTTTTCTCCCTTGACCCTATCGCTTTTCGAAAGTGTTTCTTTTTGATTACCTCCTCTCCCATCTGCCCTCCCTTCTGTCATACCCCCCCCCTTTTTTATCTTCTTCCTCCTTCTTTCCTGTGGGGTAAGATACTCAATTGAGTATGTATGGTATTCCCTCCTCAGGTCAAATCTGACGAGAGCAAGATTCACTCATTCCCCCTCACCTGCCTTCTCTTCTGTTCCTTACAGAACTGCTTCTTCTTGCTATTTTTATGCGAGATAGTTTACCCCATTCTATCCCTCCTTTTCTCCCTCTCTCAATATATTCCTCTCTCATTCCTTAATTTGATTTTATTTCTTTTAGATATCATCCCTTCATATTCAACTCACCCTGTGCCTCCCCTGTATATATATACACATACATACATACATACATACACACATATATGTGTATACACACACACATACACACACATACACACACACACACATACACACACACACACACACACACACATATATATATATATATATATGTATGTATGTATGTATATATGCATATTCCCTTCAGCTACCCTAATACTGAGGTCTCATGAATCATATACATCATCTTTCTATGTATGAATGTAAACAAAATAGTTCAACTTTAGTAAGTCCCTTGCAATTTCTTTTTCTTGTTTTTTTTTTCTTGATTACCTTTTCATGCTTCTCTTGATTCTTGTGTTTAAAGGTCAAATTTTCTATTCAACTCTGGTCTTTTCACTGAGAAAGCTTGAAAGTCCTCTATTTTATTGAAAATCCATATTTTGCCTTGGAGTATGATACTCAGTTTTGCTGGGTAGGTGATTCTTGGTTTTAATCCTAGCTCTACTGACCTCCAGAATTTCGTATTCCAAGCCCTTCAGTCTCTTAATGTACAAGCTGTTAGATCTTGGATTATTCTGACTGTGTTTCCACAATACTCAAATTGTTTCTTTCTGGCTGCTTACAGAATTTTCTCCTTGACCTGGGAGCTCTGGAATTTGACAACAATGTTCCTAGGAGATTTCTTTTGGGGATCTATTTCAGGAGGCAATCTGTGGATTCTTTCAATTTCTGTTTTGCCCTGTGGCTCTAGAATATCAGGGCAGTTCTCCTTGATAATTTCATGAGAGATGATATCTAGGCTCTTATGTTCATAATGGCTTTCAGGTAGTCCAATAATTTTTAAATTATCTCTCCTGAATCTATTCTCCAGGTCAGTGGTTTATCCAATGAGATATTTCACATTGTCTTCCACTTTTTCATTCTTTTGGTTCTGTTTTATAACATCTTGATTTCTCATAAAGTCACTAGCTTCCACTTACTCCAATCTAATTTTTAAGGTAGTATTTTCTTCAGTGGTTTTTTGGACCTCCTTTTCCATTTGGCTAATTCTGCCTTTCAAGGCATTCTTCTCCTCATTGGCTTTTTGGAGCTCTTTTGCCATTTGAGTTAGTCTATTTTTTAAGGTGTTGTTTTCTTCAGTATATTTTTCAGTATTTTTTGGGGTCTCCTTTAGCAAGTCATCGACTTGTTTTTCACGTTTTTCTCACATACTTCTCATTTCTCTTCCTAATTTTTCCTCTACTTCTCTAACTTGCTTTTCCAAGTCCTTTTTGAGCTCTTCCATGGCCTGAGACCAGTTCATGTTTTTCTTGGAGGCTTTTGGTGTAGACTCTTTGACTTTGTTGACTTCTTCTGGCTGTATGTTTTGGTCTTCTTTTCAGATTCCAAGGTCTGAGACTGAATTTGGGTGCGTTTTCACTGCCTGGCCATGTTCCCAGCCAACTTACTTGACCCCTGAGTTTTTCAACGGGGTATGACTGCTTGTAGAGTAAAGAGTACTTTGTTCCAAGCTTGGGGGGATGTGCCGTTGTTTTCAGAGCTATTTCTATACAGCCGGCTCTGCCACAACAGCACTCCTTCCCCAAGTACCCCCAACCTGGACTGGACTGAGATCTTCAGCAGGCTCTGCACTCCTGCTCTGATCAGCCACTTAATTCCTCCCACCAGGTGGGCCTGGCGCCAGAAGCAACTGCAGTTGTAGTTCTACACCTGCCCCACCTCTGCTGCCCCTGGGGTAGTGGCTGAACCACGAACTTTATCACCCTGTCCCCAGCAGCTTTTCCCACTAACCTTCTCTGTCATCATTGGTGTTTGTGGGTTGAGAATTCTGATAACTGCCGCAGCTCACTGATTCAGGGTGCTAGGGCCCGCTCCGCCTGGCTCCTGATCTGGTCAGTCCTGCCACCACCAAGGCTGGGCTCTGCTCAGCTCGGCTCCCAGTTCCATGCTCAATAGACCTCACCCAGCAGCCGTCCAGGCTGTCCTGGGCTAGAGTCCTGCTTCCCTCCACTATTTCATGGTTTCTGCAGTTCTAGAATTAGTTCAGAGCCATTTTTTTAGGTTTTTGGAGGAACTTGGCAGGGAGCTCACGCTAGTCCCTGCTTTCCAGCTGCCATCTTGGCCTTGCATCAATATTAATGAAGAGAGAGCCAACTTTTAATACCTAGTTAAATCAAGAATTTGAACAAATTTCACTGAGAAATTTTGGAGTGAATTACTACATCAGGCAGAAGATGGGGTTGGGGAGGGCATAGAATTAAACTATGTCACAGCTCTTTCTCTATTTCCCAGAGATAATCTATTCATCCAGTCTCCCTGGGACATCCCAGTTACTTCTCCTTTAGACATCAGGGAAGACAGAGACAGTAGAGGGAGAGGGGCAGCAGCATCCTTATGGACCCAGTCTCTGGAGTCTCATGACAACATACCTTCTGGAGCTTTTCTCTCTCTCTCTCTCTCTCTCTCTCTCTCTCTCTCTCTCTCTCTCTCTGTCTGTCTCTGTCTCTTCCTCCCACCCTCTCCTTTTTAGTCATGTGTATAACTGAAAACTGAACTCCCCTTAATAAGCTTTTCCTTCACCACTTCCCCCAACTTCTCACCAGTGTCCTCTTTTGATCTCTTGCAATAGAAAAGAAAGTGACATTCCATTATTACCTGTATAACTTCAATTTCAGTAGGAGACATACCACTCCTTCCTCTATGAATAACTGCTCTGCCCCTTCTACAAAGTGTAAACTGTACAAAGAGTATAATAGTTTCATTCATCAATTACTGCTTGGGTTTTTCTACCCATTTCTTACTGAAGTGATCTAATTTAATAACTGGAAATATACAATGTATACAATGAGAGAGATGATAATTTTTATGCTTAGTCTGCTCCAGTTAGAATTAGAAAATACAAATATTTTAACAATTTCAGCAATATTTGAAACCAATTTTGCTCTAAGAGTTGAATCTTTCAGTGAAACCCAAGAAAAAAACTGGATAGTTATCAACATCAAAAGCCATATTTGAAATTTGTCATCTAAACTAATCTAATTTTTTGCAACTATATTGCTGTGTTTTGCTGTTTCTCTTAATTTGGGTTAGTTAGGAGCAGTTTTCATAGGATTTACTCTGTTGGCCCCTACGATTCTTAATAAACAGATGGCTGTATTACCCATGGAACTGCTTTCTTAATTCAGTCCAATCTTTAAATTTCTAAGTAGAATATCTAAAGAATGTTCATTCTTCATAAGAGTATAATAGAAGCCAACTTTTTTTTTATTCTGATTAAACTAAGAAATCATCTACTTATCACTTCCAATTAAAGGTATTGCAGAAAATATATGGTTCTTAGTAGATGCATTTATAAGTAATTTTCTAAAAACTCTTACTAGATCATGAGAAATTTGCTCGTAGCAAATGGGTTAATATTTTTTTTTTATAATGCAATTTATTTATTTAACGTATTTGGTTTTCAGCATTGATTTTCACAACATTTTGAATTACAAATTTTCTCCCCATTTCTACCCTCCCCCCCACTCCAAGATGGCTTATATTCTGGTTGCCCTGTTCCCCAGTCAGCCCTCCCCTCTATCACCCCCCTCCCCTCTCATCCCCTTTTCCCTTCCTTTCTTGTAGGGCAAGATAAATTTCTACGCCCCATTGCCTGTGTATCTTATTTTTTAGTTGCATACAAAAACTTTTTTTGTTTTTGAACATCTGATTTTAAAACTTTGAGTTATAAATTCTCTTCCCTCTTCTCTTCCCACCCACCCTCCCTAAGAAGTTGAGCAATTCAACCTAGGCCACACATGTATTATTATGTATAACCCTTCCACAATACTCATGTTGTGAAAGGCTAACTACATTTTGCTCCTTCCCAACCCATCCCGCTTTATTGAATTTTCTCCCTTGACCCTGTCCCCTTTCCAAAGTGTTTGTTTTGATTACCTCCACCCCCATCTGCCCTCTCCTCCATCATCCCCCCGCCTTTTATTTTTTTTTTTATCTTCCTCCCTCTTCTTTCCTGTGGGGTAAGATACCCAACTGAGTATGTATGGTATTCCCCCTCAGGCCAAATCTGATGAGAGCAAGGTTCACTCATTCCCCCCTAACCTGCCCTCTCCCCTCCTCCCATAGAACTGCTTCCTCTTGCCACCTTTATGCGAGATAATCCACCCTATTCTATCTCTCCCTATCTCCCTCTCTCAGTATGTTACTCTCTCATCCCTTAATTTCATTTTATTTCTTTTAGATATCTTCCCTTCATCTTCAACTCACCCTGTGTCTGCTCTCTCTCTTTTACATATATATATATATAAACACATATATATATATATACACATACATACACATACATACATATACACATAGATACATACATACATAAACATTCACTTATATATATACATATATATATATATATATATATATATATATATATATATATGCATATTCCCTTCAACTACCCTAATACTGAGGTCTCATGAATCATACTCATCATCTTTCCATGTAGGAATGTAAACAAAACAGTTCAACTTTAGTAAGTCCCTTGCAATTTCCGTTTCTTGATTACCTTTTCATGCTTCTCTTGATTCTTGTGTTTGAAAGTCAAATTTTCTGTTCAGTTCTGGTCTTTTCACTAAGAAAGCTTGAAAGTCCTCTATTTCATTGAAAGTCTATATTTTGCCTTGGAACATGATACTCAGTTTTGCTGGGTAGGTGATTCTAGGTTTTAATCCTAGCTCCATTGACCTCCGGAATATCACATTCCAAGCCCTTCGATCTCTTAATGTAGAAGCTGCCAGATCCTGGGTTATTCTGATTGGGTTTCCACAATACTCAAATTGTTTCTTTCTGGCTGCTTGCAGTATTTTCTCCTTGATCTGGGAGCTCTGGAATTTGGCGACAATATTCCTAGGAGATTTCTTTTTGGAATCTATTTGAGGAGGCGATCGATGGATTCTTTCAATTTCTATTTTGCCCTGTGGCTCTAGAATATCAGGGCAGTTCTCCTTGATAATTTCCTGAAAGATGGCATCTAGGCTCTTTTTTTGATCATGGCTTTCAGGTAGTCCAATAATTTTTAAATTATCTCTCCTGGATCTGTTTTCCAGGTCAGTGGTTTTTCCAAGGAGATATTTCACATTGTCTTCTATTTTTTCATTCCTCTGGTTCTGTTTTATAATATCCTGATTTCTCATAAAGTCACTAGCTTCCACTTGCTCCAATCTAATTTTTAAAGTAGTATTTTCTTCAGTGGTCTTTTGGACCTCCTTTTCCATTTGGCTAATTCTGCCTTTCAAGGCATTCTTCTCCTCATTGGCTTTTTGGAGCTCTTTTGCCATTTGAGTTAGTCTGTTTTTTAAGGTGTTGTTTTCTTCAGTGTATTTTTCAGTATTTTTTTGGGTCTCCTTTAGCAAGTCATTGACTTGTTTTTCATGGTTTTCTCGCATCCTTCTCATTTCTCTTCCCAATTTTTCCCCTACTTCTCTAACTTGCTTTTCCAAATCCTTTTTGAGTTCTTCTATGGCCTGGGGCCAGTTCATGTTTTTCTTGGAGGCTTTGGTTGTAGGCTCTATGACTTTGTTGTCTTCTTTAGGCTGTATGTTTTGGTCTTCTTTGTCACCAAAGAAAGAATCCAAAGTCTGAGACTGAATCTGGGCGCGTTTTCGCTGCCTGACCACATTCCCAACCAACTAACTTGACCCTTGAGTTTTTCAGTGGGATATGACTGCTTGTAGACTAACGAGTTCTATGTTCTACGTTTGGGGGGGAGGTGCCAGCTCTGTCAGAGCCGCACTTCTCCTTCCCCAAGGACCCCCAGTCCAGACTGGACTTAGATCTTCAGCAGGATCTGCACTCCTGCTCTGATCCGCCACTTAATTCCTCCCACCAGGTGGGCCTGGAGCTGGAAGTAACAACAGCTGTAGCTGCCCCACCTCTGCTGCCCCCAGGGCTGGAAGCCGAACCGCGAACTCCTTCCACTCCCGCAGCTTTTCCCACTAACCTTCTCCGCAGTCTTTGGTGTTTGTGGGTCGAGGGGTCTGGTAACTGCCGCCGCTCACATATTCAGGGCGCTAGGGCCCCCTCCGCCCGGCTTCTGGTCTGGATCGTCCACGCCGCTCAGGCTGGGCTCTGCTCCACTCCGTTCCCAGCTCCCAGCTCTGTGTGGAATAGACCTCACCCAGAGACCATCCAGGCTGTCCTGGGCTGGAGCCCCGCTTCCCTCTGCTGTTCTGCGGGTTCTGCCGTTCTAGAATTGGTTCAGAGCCATTTTTATAGGTTTTTGGAGGGACTCGGGTATGGAGCTCACTCTAGTCCGTGCTTATCAGCCGCCATCTTAAATGGGTTAATATTTTAAAAAAAATATTTAGTCACAGAAATCTCAATGATACTATATTACTCTGTATAAACAAATGCAGGCACCTAACTAATCAAATACCACTACTTGGAAAGTAGCAATGCAAAAAAATAATGTATATAACCATTTTTATAGATTCTCTCTGACATGAAGGATTCAAATATAATTTAATTTCATAGTTCTTAGATCTGTGCTCTCAGACAACTGGAACTAGAATAATGTCAATAATTGGCACCTTCAAGGTTAGCCACCAGATTCAAGCTCACCGTGCTCAACAAATGAAATTGTTTTATTTAGATAGTTGTTTTCTCAGAAATGGATTACATGATGGCTCTTGCCATCAGAGGCCTCTGCAGCACTCTCTTAGGTGAGCTCTAATAAAGGTAAAGAAGAGGTTTATTACCTTGATACTTTGGAACCCCTTCATGTTCCTCCCCACCCCCCGCAAGGACTTCTCAGGCACCTATGGTTACTACTTTTGTCACTGTCTGCCTTTTGGTGCTCAGCAGTCAGCACCACTCTTTTCTATAGCTCTACCTCCTTTATCTCATCTTGTAGCACAGTTACTTTAGATCTCTGATACCTACAACACTTCTTTTCTGAATTCTTCAGCTCTCTAGTAGGTGATACTCTCTTTTTCCCCAATGAAATAGCTCTTTAGTCATTGGCCCATAAAAAATGACTGCTCCTCTGTTACTCAAAAATTCATCTTGGGGACAAATTTACTGTCCTAACACTTCTTCTCCTTAAAAAAATTCTATTATACACGCAAGTCCCAAAGCCCCTGCTATTCTCTCAGGATACTTTTGGAAACACACTGTTCTTTTCTTCCTTTTTTAATTCCTTCCTCTTTTTACAGTATGCCTCCTTCTCTCCTCACTACCAAATGACTCCAACCTCACTCCTTCTCTCTGGTGAGTCCCTGATTGGGGCTCCTATTCACATATTGCCAAATGAAACTCGAGAAAAACATAAAACTACACTAAGCATTTCTATAAATTTGTGTAACATAATCCCAACTAAGTGCTAACTGAAGCAAGGAAACCCTTTTATAAAAGTCTCTATGTATAGTGCATTGCTTCTTGTGTTAGCAACTGCACATAAGATCTTTCATTTTTGGAAAAGAAAACCAAATCTTTATTTTTCTCCCTCATTTTTCCCAGGATGCTTGTACTGTGCTATTCAAATTATCCTGGGCCTGCTTAATTAAGGATCTTCAAAAACTATGGAGAAATATATTACCAGCTGTTCTCACAAAAGAATATGAAGGAGATTCTGTAGACACTTCTGCATCATTATTTTAAATAACCTTCTATGACTTACTGAAATTGAACAAGAACAAATACTGTAGGACAGGGGTGAGGAATCTGCATCCTTGAGGCCACATGTGGCCCTTCAAGTATTTCTGCTATGAAGTTTGGATTCAGTCAGAGGGCCACATTTGAGGACCTAGAGGGCTACATGTGGCCTCAAGGCCACAAGTTACCACCCCTACTGTAGAGTTTAATCCAGACATTTATTAGAGCACCAAGTTAGTCTGTTAAAATATCAGCATGAAGCTTTAAGCTTTAACTAAAAGCAAGGGATTGTGTTTACTTGTAACTAAAAAGCAATCAGTTATCCATATGGTTTTGTCTTCTAATTTAGAATTTGTCATAATAGCAGAGTGTATGCATTGTAGAAATGACATTTAATCTGTATGCTTATATTATAAAGAAGATGATAGGACATGTTGGAGTTACTTAAGAAAATATTTTCAGATGAAACCCATATTTACAAAAGTTACTAACATATTAAGTTTTTTTCCTAGTTATTCCATAAGCAGCGTGATATAGCAGCTAGAGAATGAACCTCATAGTCCACAAGACAAGAGTCCAAATTCTACTTTTGCTATGTATGATTTGTGTGACATTGAGCAAGTTACTCAAAATTTCAAATAAGGCTGCAAGTTTCAGAACAATTTCTGCATTGAAAAATAAATACTTCAATGGGAATTCTAGAAACCAGCAAAATATAAATTTGAATACCATCTCCCTATTCCTATCCTCATCTTTCAAAAAACCATCAAAATGATATAAACATTACTTATTAAATTAGATTTTTAACCCTTACTATGTGACTCTATGTATCTATTAATTTAATGATTTGGTATTTGCTTAAAGTTATATCTTAATTTATTTAAACATATTTGATAATTAAGACATTTCTTAAGTACAGTTTGTTCTGACATTTCAGAATGAATATTTTTCCAAGTTGGCAAAATTAGAAATAATTTACTCTGCAATATATCTACTATATTTCATCTTGGATGTATTTGAACATATCAAACATCTAATCATTCACATCTATAGCTTCATACAGTAAATGACTGATTATAATATGGCCATCTCAGACCTGAAAGCAAATTTTTAAAGGGTTTCTAATACATCTGAATGTTTGTTGTCATATAGCTTTATACATTTCACTTTTTAGTTTTTCAGTAATTCAATTTTCCCTTCAGTCCTCAGAAACAAAATACTGAAAACGTAGGAACACATTGTTGTAATTGAAATGCCACTATAATTTTCTGAAAGTAAAGCAATGCGCATTGTTGAGAATTAATCTATATGCTGTCTAGGGAAATGTTACTTAACCTTTGATAACCCCTTGATCTGGCAAGAAAATGTCAATTAGAACTTATTTAAAGGAGATTGACCTTTTCTGTCTTTACCACCATAAGGAAAGTTTAATTAATTTAGGAGCATCTTGGGAAATGGCTTTGTTTACTCCATGGGGGAAAAGTGAGAAAAAGAACTTTTATTTTCTGAAAATTGCAGAGCATCATGAATTGTAAGGTCCAAAGAAGAGAAGTTTTGTGAATGAATGATGACTGAATGATAGTAACATTTACATACATCTCTAGAGGAGATATTGTAAAACTATATCTATCTATACTTAATAAATATGAATATACATATAGAGATTGGTTTGCAATAAAAAATAAATATTAACTGTAATCACTTGAAAGTCCACTTAATCATCCCTTGATCATCTATTTCAGCCCTGTTAAATGAGGCCTAGAAATGTCAGATGACATTTATAATCACACAGGTAATAAGCTACATATTTGGTATCTGATCTCAGATTTTGATTGCAAATCCATTGCCCTATGTACTACTATCCACAGCCTCCAAATGACATTAAACTCTAGGTATATGCTGATTACAAATGCCTAATTTCTCAAAGAATTTTTTAGTCTTGTGGACAAAATAAAGTAAAATAGAAAGAGTATTGGGCTCTGGATCAGAGGATATGGGTTCAAATCTCACTTTTGATGTTTACTACTTGTGTTACCTTGGCCAAGTAATTTAACCTCTGCATATATCAGTTTACTTATCTGTAATAAGAAGGAGGTTAAACAAAATGCCTTTTGAGTTCCCTTTAGGTTTTAAATCTATTACCCTATGATAATAATTACAAATTATCTGCTGACCATTTTCTATGCACTCAGCATCATAATAAACACAATAAATGATACCAAAGAAATGTCAGCCATGATTTGTCCTCAAAGAGTTTTCCATATAATTGGAGAGTAAAGACTAATATTTTAAAAATTTCTATGAATACTCTTTATTCCATTTTTAACCATGCCACAGAGAAAAGTGTGACTGTCAATTTTTCCAGTGGCAACAACTCCAAACTAGAGAGTAGTCATGGCCTTCAATGAACAACTGGAGTTTTTCCTGCCCTCAAAATGTTTGCCAAATTCTAGGTTTCTGATAGATTCTTCGAACATGTGGAAAAGGAAACAGAAAACTATTCCAATATTAGTTATAAGCAGTAGATATAGTCCTTTGGGATAAAACCACTGTTTAAAAAAAAAAAGAAAAGAAAAAGAAAAATCTAGTTGATATATTTGAGGTGAGAAAGGAATTTCAGTTTTTCATCTTTTAAAAGCTACTTTTCCTAAAATATTGTTCCATAAACCTGGAATTAGGGACAAGGATTTAAGGGGGGCAGTAAGGCATGACAACGGCACACACAAAAAAACCATTACCACAAACAGAAATGGGCCTGAAATCGTATCAAACATAGACAGTCTATATAAGAGGCTAGGGTCACATTCCAAGATATCCAAGGCTGAAATTCACAGAGTTGCAGGAGCCATCATATGAAGATCTGTGTGCCAAATTCATTGACATTGACCAATCCCCCATCAGCTTCAAACCCTGGTTTCTGTGACATTCTTACACAGGGAGACCTTCTTATTCTACCACCTAGCCCACTTACTGGGCCTCCTGATCCATGTGGACTGTTATCTTGACGATCACCTTTTCTGGCTGCTCCTGTCTTCTTTTCCTCAACATTCAAATGCACCTCACCCCTAAACATGATAGTGCTGCTGCCAAGAATCTTCTGAACTGGCTCTGGGTCGTCAAATACCACCAAACCAAAACTGGGTAGCTTCCTGCTGCTATTGATTTGAAGTTCCACAACATTCCCGTAACCTTTGAATAAAGCACAGAAACTTTGGAAGAAATACTTTAGTTCTGTTTTGTCCACATCATGTGGAAGATTTCCAACAAAAAGTTACTATTTGGATATTTCATAATTCCTCTTTATCCGTATCACCCTGTTCACCACCTTCACTAATTGGTCTGGGTACCCTTTGGGGTGGGATAAGTTCATTGTTCCTTCACCCTCTGGTCCCTCTGGGTCCTCTGTGGTGATGTCTGAGATTTCAGATATGATTCTGGGGAAGCCTGTGAAGCTGGTACTTTAGTAACATGGGGTGGTATTCCAGATACTGGAAAAGCTTCACTAGGAGGAAAGTTCTTACAGGTCACAGATGCCCAAGTCCTCCTGTACTGTTGCAACAGAATCCATGGGCACAGGAGATGAGCTTTTTTGAGCCTCCTCAGAAACAGGCTCTTCCATAGCTGGCTCAGACTTTTCTTTATGAATTTCAGGTTCAGCTTCTTGATCAGGCTCTAGTTTTGGTTCTGGCTCTGGCTCAGCAACAGGCTCCTCTAGGTGCTCTCCAGGTCATTGCTGCCTAACTGGTCATAAAAAGTTCCAGAGTCATCAGGAGCTACCTCAGGAGTTTGCTGTCTTTCCTCTGGTTCTTTTACTTCTTCCTCAGATTCTTCTTGGGGTTTAGCGACAAAACCACCAAAAACCTCATTCTGTTATCAGAAGATGTCATTACGAAGATAGAATTTGTTTGCAACAGAACCTTCTGGTGCAGGTATAAATGTCTGCATGAATCTCTGAAATGCTTGGTTATTATTAGACAGTAATCCCATCACCTGGACCACAACACCACCATTGAGGGTAGCATGAACATCTGCATGAATGACAATTTGTAAAGTTTTGAGATATCACTTTCTGATGGATTTCTTTTTGTCCATAGACAGCATCAGCTATTTTCCATTGGAATCCAAACTTCCATGAACATAAGATGAGTTCTTTCCATGAAACCTATGCAGCATGTCTGGTGCCTGCTTCAGCAGAGTATAATACTGTCTCACAAATTCCCGCCCAACCAGCAGGGGACTTGGCTTCTCTGTAACCCTCTCTTTGGTCAACTACAACCTACAATGCTGAGCAGGAGATGAAGAGTCTTCAAAGCAGGCCAGGAAGCAAAACTCTCTCATGCAATGGTGTCTGCACAAGACTAACATTTTTTTTTACGTATATATAATAAACAACATAAGAACATGTAGTAATAGAACTTAGTTGTTGGTAAATGACATGGGATGCTTTGAATACAAATTTCATACAATACAATTTTTTTTATACTTTATTAACTAAACAACCTTGGATAAAAGGAAAAAAGATCCCATTTCTATGAAATTTTGCTCTTATAAGGAATACTTTAAAAAAAAAAGCTTCAGTATATCCGTATGTGTTTTCAAAACTGCAATTCATGCATTTGTTATGACAATTTTTTATCAGAAGCTTTTCCCTTTGAATGATTTTTCACTTTCATTATTATCTAAATGGCAACAAATTATGAATGTTCACATAAAGTGGTCATAGATTATTAAAATGAAAGGAAAATATTCATGTCTAATTACATGAAACAAGAAATAAGAGCCTTCCACATATATCATATGAATGATTAGAAATAAATTGATTCTAGTTATTAGAAAGTCGTTGTCTTGTGTCATTGAAAGATATTTTCTCCCTGGAAACCCACTACCTTAGCTGTATCTTTTGCTCTCAATAATGTCATCTCTTTAGCAAACATATATGTCTAGGATTTTTTTCCTAAGATAAGAATAACTTTTTTTTTAATTCAATGGATGTCATTATTTTCTAAATTTCAATTTCATCATGCATAAAAATGTCCTTTCAATGAAGACTGGTCTCCTGAAAGCATAAGATTTTATTCTCAATCACTGCTAAGGCAACCTGGATACATCATCTCCCTTTAGTAATTTTGCTATTAACATCTGTCTTCAGATAGCCTCTGGGTAGAAGTAAATGTCCTTCATCAAATGAGCCTCTCCTTTGCTTTTACTGTTCTCCTGAGATGGCCTGTCCTTAGCCCCAGTTCTTTAGGACACAAGATCTAGTCACCTTCAAATGCTAACAGGCCAGAAACAATTTCATGTAACATCTGCCACATTAGGAGATTCACTAAATAAATTTATAGCAACATCCCTCACCCTTCAAGGCACCCATAGGATATCTGAAATCATTGCTCTGTCATGTGAGGGAATATATGTTTGTGTGTGTGTGTGTGTGTGTGTGTGTATCTGTATATATGGCTGATATTTTGAAATGGAAGCATTTTCATTTCAGTGTCATATTCCAAATACAAACCTCACTGTTTTTCATTTGTACTTTGTAATGCAGTCAGCTTTTATAGGTCAGTTATTTTTAACCTAGACATAAGTAGACCCAGTGTAACTATATACTTTTTGGCAGAATTAATTAATTTGATTTCCATGGTCTGAAATGTATAGGTATGAATATATAAGTGCCTATATCTGCACGTGTCTACACATCAAAATGTCTGTGATTTCACAGAATCACATAGTTCATAAAATCACATGTCAAAGTTTCAGAGATCATTAAACCTATAACTAAAAGATGAATCTCCCTCCAACCTCTCCAACATGTGCTCATTGAGCCCCTACTTCTTTAGAATAGGGACTCTTTTGATTGATGCAGAATGTATCTCCTCTGTACATAGCTCTCATTTGTAGTTGTGGCCAAGAAAACACACACAAGGTGGTCAGCCTTCTGGTTATGAGTCTCTGCCAACATAGGTTGGTTGATTCTGAGATGACAGGTAGGTAGTCTGTTTGAATATGTGAAGCCTTGAAGTTTTACAGGGTTTGCCAGAGCTTGTACTAGCTCTTTTGGCATAGTCCTCAAGAACCCAGGAACACTTCCAGGGAAAGATATGAAGATATAGAAAAAGATTGCAGATATCTATCTCTATATCTTTCTTTCTATATCTATCTCTATTTTATTACCTCAATCACCTCTATCTCTATCATTAGTTCTATATCTATCAATATGTATATTAATAGTAGGGAAAGACCACAGTTCAAATCCTGCCTCTGACACCTACTGGATGTATATTCAAGGGCAAGCCACTTTAACTCTCAATGCCACAAGCCACTAAATGTACAAGTTATAGAAAAGCTTCCCATGTCCATCTGTTGAGCAAGTTTCATCCTGGGGGCTCCTCTTTCTAGATGAAATAACAGGTCCAGACTCTATCTAACCATCCACATATACATACATGTGTATATTCACTGTGTGTAATGCACATATATCAGTCTCTTTGACTCCAAGGATATTTACTGTTCCATTTATCTTGGGTTTCCCTTGATTCTTGGATATTCATACCTATGTATATGAGACCACGCAGGAATATCATTCCTATTGCAAGTATTAATCTTTGAAATAGTCTTCCCAAGCAGTAAGTTATTTAACCCCTCTTGCTAATTAAATCATAAAGCCATAGACTCTCTTTGTATTGACTTCAAATACAGCAAAAGGTATTTATCATTTAATGCAGTGAAGTGTTGCTAATATTACCTTTATAATCTTTTATATCTACTAATTATATGCATATATCTTGAGTTACATATACCAAAGTACTGTCTAGAAAATGTCTAGGCCTTGTTAACTCAATGATTATGCCTCATTCTAGTTTAGCAACAGGGCTATTTAGACACCATCTTATCATTATTTTATTTGACCCAAGTGTCAGTTTCTAGATTACAAATTTAAAATGGTTCTTCAAAGGATGCAGAAGACTACTTTTCTAACAGGGATATGGTTCTAGAAAGTCAGAATCCTGTTTTGGTCCAGATTCTGCCAATTTTTCTCCATACTAGGGAAAAAGAATTCCTTACAAAGTAATAGTCCCATGTGATCTACATTCATGGAAATAAAAACATGACATAAACTCATTTCTCTTTATTAAAAACTCACATTTATAGCACGTCAAAATTTACAAACTATTTCTTTTCACACCTGCCCTGTGAGCTAGGTAGCAAAATATTATTATCCTCATTTCAGAAGTGAGAAAACTGAAGCTCAAAAAAGATGAACAATTTGACTATTGTTTCACAACTGAAGAAGTGTCAGAGCCTGTATTCAAACTCCAATGCTTTAATTCCACATTGGGTGTTTATTCCATACCATTCTCCTCCTTCTGCATTGCCTCTTAAACATGACAGTTCAATAAGACCTTCAACAGCATACATGTAATACTAGCTTCTGAGGTGACCCTTTGTTTTCACAAGATTTCACCTCCTTGCCAGATCACCATATTTGGATGCTGTTACATTGTAAATTTTTTGACAAGATTTGGTTAAACAGAGACGGTCCTGTCATTAGGTTCTACAATTCTATAGTTTATTAAACACCTGAAAATAGTGTCGTAACTATTCTGACTCTATCCTAGCAAATATCAGGTCCGTAGAAAGGATCTTAAAGTCCTAGAGCTTATTCATCTGATTTCACAGATGAGGACACTGAGACTCAGATGGGTAAAATTATTTGTCCATGGTTACTCATGTAGTAAATGGCAGAACAGTGTCTTAAAATAACATTTGATGATCCCAAGTCTAGCATTGCTTCCATACTTGATAAGGATTTGGAGGTTTCTTTTTCTCTATAGCTGTTGACTCCAGATTCTTTGGGTTTTGTTTCTCCTACTGTTAGCCAGTGTCTCTCTTTAGTTCTCTGTGGGCTCTTTGAGGACAGAAAATGTCTTTTTGCCTCTTTTTGTATCCCTAACACTTGGACATTGCCTGAGTTTATTGACTGACTGAACAGGGACTCACAGGGTGAGTTCTATTTAAACACCTGACATTAATTAGCTTTTTCAAAAGAGTGTTTACCTCTAGACAGGACCAGAAGATTTCTACATGCCTCCATATGTACACATTGTTTCCTCTTTAACCCAGAAGAGAATAAGGTTCCAACATAACCAGCCCGACACCCCCACCTGCTTCCTCTGTATCAGTCTTTCCTTTCACACCCCATTTTATGAGATAATTGCTCCTTTTTACCTTTTCCTATCTAATTTTTAAGAATCTTTCCATCATACACAACTCAGCCCAAACTTTCTTTCAAACTACTTAGTAACAATGACAGTTTTAAGAATACTGATAACATTTTCACATATAATAAGTAAACAGTTTGGCCTTAATAGGTCCTTGACAATAATCTTTAATGTTTTCCTTATATTTCTTCTGGGTCTTTTATAGTGAATTTTCCATTGAGTTCTGGTTTTTAGGCACAAATACCATTCATCAAATGTCTTTTTTTCCATTCAAGATTATTCTCAACTTTGTATTAGGGTAGTTGAAGGAAATGTATATATATATATATATATATATATATGTGTGTGTGTGTGTGTGTGTGTGTGTGTGTGTGTGTGTATGTGTGTGTGTATGCATATGTATGTATATGTATATATGTATATATATGTATGTATATGTGTATATATGTATACATATATATGTATGTGTATATATATGTAGAGAGAGATTATGTATACACAAATACACACATATACATGTATATGTATGCATGCATGTAAGTATGTATATATGTACATATACCTATATACACATATGTGTATATATAGATATAAAGTGAGTTGAATATGAAGGGATGATATTTAAAAATAAAATTAAGGGGTGAGAGAGGAATATATTGGGAGAACAAGAAAGGGCGGGGTAGAATAGAGTAAATTATGTTGCATAAAAGAGGCAAGAAAAAGCTGTTACAATGGAGGGGAATGGGGGGAGGTGAAAGGGAATGAGTCAACCTTACTGTCATTAGATTTTGCTTAAGGAGGGAATAACTACACACTCAATTGGGTATCTTACCCTACAGGAAAGTAGGGGGGAAGGGGATAAGAGCCAGGGGGGTGATAGAAGGGAGAGCAGATTTGGGGACGGGATAGTCAGAAGCAAAAGCTTTTTTGAAAAGGGATACAATCAAAGGAAAAAAAATAGAATAAATAGGGACAGGGATAGGTTGAAGGGAAATAAAGTCTTTTACAGTATGACTATTATGGAAATGTTTTGCATAACTACACATGTAAAACCTATATTGAGCTGTTTGCTTTCTCAGTGAGGGTGGGTTGGGAGGGAAGAAGGGAGAGAATTTGGAACTCAAAAGTTTTAAAAGCAAATGTTAAAAACTGTTTTTATGTGCAACTGGGAAATAAGATACACAGGTAAATGGAATATACTTTTCATTAATTCCCTTGATATTCTGGACCTTCTGCTCTTTCAGAAGAATTTTGTTATTTTTTTCTAGCTCTGTAAAATAAATTTTCTGTAGTTTGAATGGTATGGCACTGAATAAATAAATTAATTTAGGTAGAATTGTCATTTTTATTATATTAGCTTGGCCTACCCATGAGCAACTGATGTTTTTCCAGTTTTTCCACTTTGTGTGGAAAATGTTGTATAATTTTGTTCATATAGTTCCTGGGTTTGTTTTGGCAGGTAGAATCCCAAATATTTTATAATGTCTACAATAAATTTGAATGGAATTTCTCTGTGCCGGTGTACCCCAAGCTGGACTGCACTCCTCTCCTAGCCTGATGCAAGAGACCTTTCTCATCAACCATCCAGGTTGTCTTGGGCTGGAAATTTGTTTCACTATGTCTTTTTATGGGTTCTGTTGCTCTAGAATTTATTTACAGTATTTTTACAGGTATTTGCAGGGGTTTTGGGGAGAGCTCAAGCAAGTCCATGCTTTTACTCTGCCATCTTGTCTCCACCCCAACCCAACTACATTTTAATCTAGATCCTGAGGCATTACTTTGGGGAGTTTGACATCTCTGGCCTAGAGCACTTCAGCTTTGTGACTTGTCCAGGATCACATAGCCACTACCTATCAGAGGTACTACTTAACCACAGATCTTCTACATATCAAGTCCTTTCCACAACATTGCCTTTCCATTCAGTATCAATGTTTAATACTCGTAACAACATTGGTACTTGCCACTACTGTGGCTGTGTAAGACCAATGACACCAGCAGACAGGAGGGCTGCTAGCACAGGTTCTTTGATCTGCTTTTCTAAGGAAAGCAACTTTAAGGGGTTTACAATCTCACTTTAATTAAACATGCATATATCATTCATTTAGTTCAGGGGGGAAAGTTAGCACCCTGAACTTCAGAGAAAACACAAACAAAAATTATAAGCAGAAATTATATAAAAAGAGCAAAATAAGACAAATCAGCAGACATGCTTCTAACTGTCTGTCCAAGACATTATATACATAGTTACCAGAAAGAGAAGTACCAACATCTGGGTTTTGCAAAGCCAGGGAGGCCCCAACAGCTAACCAGAGACTTGTCTGGTCAAATCACACAACACTCTTCCAGTGAGTGAGCTCCAAGCAGGGCTTAGAGGGCATCACAACCATGGGACTCAACCCATGTAACCTAAGTCTTCCTATGACTTAAACAGGTCATCAAAGACTCTCCATTCAATCAAAGACTCTTGAATAAACAAAGGCAAGACTCAAAGGCACTTGATTGCCTTAGTGCTGAAAAGCACTCCTAAACAACAGACAACAAAAAAAATCCCACTTTATTTGCCATTACAATACTCTGAAAGGATGCCTCACTTTTTCCCCCAATTTAAGCATCATTTTCTACAACCACATAATGTGGTTGAAAGAGTACTGCCATATTGGACTCAGAGGACTTTGGGGCAAATCCTGTCTGTCCCTCTTCCTAACGTGGTCACCCAGAGCAAATTACTTTATCTCTTGCGGCCTCATTTTCCTTCTCTTCATAATGAAGCAGTTGAACTAGATGGCCTCTGAGGTCATCTAGTTCTACAACAATGATCTATGATCCTCTATAACTCCATATGTAAATTATTTCTTGAGATCCAGTGAAGTCAACTAGTATTTGGTAAGCATTTGCATTATACCAGCACTGTACTAAATACTGGGAATACAGACACAGGCAGAAAGAAAAACAATCCCTTCCCTCAAGGAGTTTATATTCTAATGGGGGAAAACAACTCATTAAATGAATCAAGAAAATCAGGAGTTGGAGTTAGGAAAGAGATGAAGGTACTCTATGTTGAGGCATTATAGAGAAATTTTGAGAATTTCGGGGGGTATAGCCTGGAGAATAATGAGGACATGTCTGGCCTTGACTGACTCATTAAAATGGAAATTCTTAGAAAAAGAAGCCAATCAAAGAGACCCCAAAGGGGTAGAGGCACTTACAATTTGAAAAGCCAGGGGATGAAGTGAGCTTCTGTGCTGAAGAGATCATAGCAATGTATTACTTGGGAACCAAACTTTTATGAATGAGTTTCTTGAAACTGAATTATTTACTTCTTAGATTATGGACATTATTTCTAGTCTTGAACACATTCTTGAAATCTCGTCAGTTTGTTAGGACCTAACAGAGTTTGAACTCTAATAGTAAACTCTTCAATATGCTGAGTCATTTCTGTACCATTATGAGGCATCTGAGGAGAAATTTAGTGGAGGATATAGGTATAAGTAAAGAAAGCTATCTGGGAGAATAAAACACTCAAAAATAGTGGGTAACTGAAATATGCTGCTGTAGTCATGAAATTGATGGTTATGAAAATTACTGTCATATTGCACCCATAAATATTACCTTTTTTCATAGAAGTATAGTCATCAAACATCTATTACAATCAAAATATTACAATACAGATGTCAAATCACCCCCCCAACATCACTTTTCTCACATCAATCTCAATCACACAGAAATTTCAAATGGTGCCAGAGCCTGAAAATATTCATAGAAAAGCTTCCAAGTAACTGAAGATATTAATACCACAAAATATACTTTCAGCCCTCAGGAGACCTGGAGAAGAATCATAAACTTCAAGTATTAGCCACTTTTGTTTTAATGGAAATTCACTGCCTGTGGGATAAAACAATCACTTATAGGTTTGAAAAAATGCAACTCGGGGAGTTACAAAACCTAAACAATGAGAAGCATTCATTACAGTTTAAAACTGAACTTAGACTTTTGGGACACCCTGTATATTATACAGAAGTATAGACAGAAGTAGATTTCAAATTTATTCTATCATGGGCTTTGTTTGCCAGTATTAAGGAAATATTTGATTTAAAATTGTGGTTAAATAGATGTATAAATACAAAGAACTCCAAGCAAAACTTGGGCTGCTGAAAAGTTCAATCATCACGTATTTACTGACTTTTTACTTTGTATTGACTAATAGGCTAGATTTTCAGTTAATTTAGTCTTGTAGTGATTATACAGGATGAACTAGAATGCAGAAAAACTTGAGCCAAGAAAACCATTTATGAAGTTGTCACAGTACTTGGAGGTTGTTGCAGTGAGCTCTAGACTAAAATGGTGTTTGTGAGAAGATAGAGTGCATTTGAGGGAGAAAAATTAATAGCAATAGCTCATATTTATAACGTGCTTTGAAATTTACAGAATACTTCCCTCACAAATATTCTTTTCCTGGGAATGGCTAGGGCCCAGAAGGCTAAGCGACTATCCTGAACAGTGGTGATATCTAGAAATAAATATGAGGTAAAGCCCCAAATCTTTGAGCAAAGAAATCCTCTTGATTCTGCCCTGCAAATATAGTATTCCTCTCCTTATCATTATAGGCAGATTCCAAGGATACTCAGATCATAGATATTGAAATGAAAGAAACCTTAGAAGCTGTCAGTCCTATGCTTCTTGTTTTACAGATGAAGATAATGAGGTCAGGGAGATAAGACAACTTGCCTAAGATTGCAGAGGTAGTACTTGTAAAAGGATGATTTAAGCCCTAGTCCTCTGATGCCCAGTTCTCTTCTCACTGTATTATTTTGCCTTCTTATTTTTCAGGCTCTGAACCTGAACACTGACCTGAAATCCACACACTCATTTCAGAGTCTCCTGTGAGTGATGTTTGGGTAAAGATTTCTGGCACCACCCTGAGTTTAATATTCTGAATTACTGTGATAGAAACTCCTTGTGAATAATAAGACAGAACCTTGACCGAATCTGACTTAATACCTCTCAATTCTTGGCATTTAGATTCCAAGTGACACAATCCTTCTACAAGGATCAAATGACATACTCTATGTATTTTTTGTTCATTTGTTTCTGTAAACTTTAAAGTATGTATGAATACTTATAAATATATATTGTTCTGGTAATGGTAGGAGTAGTAGTGGTAGTAGTAGTAGTCTCATAATAAGAAAGCGAAGTAGATATTAAATGTATTCTTATCCTCATTTTAACAATTGGAAAACAGAGGCTTTGCAAAGCTAAATGATTTTTCACTGTGACCCAAGAAATAGTATGGAGATAACGCAAGCCCATCTTCTGGTGCCAATTCCACTGTTTGTTATACAATGCCATCTTTGCATTATGCTTAGCATGATGGGAGAAATAATAAATCTTGATGATGAAAAATGCATATAATGGGTGAAAAAAAAGGAATTTAAAAAAAATAACTCCAATATTCCTAGCCTGGGATACTAGAATAGTGTTGTCACTAGCTTAGAAAGAAGTTGGGGAAAATAGTTAGCTTTGAAAGTAAAAAGATATGTTTTGTAGAAGCATAAAATATTAGATGGCACAGTGGATAGTGTGCAGGCCCTGGAGTCAGGAGGACTTGGCTTCCAATCTAGCCTTAGATACTTACTAGCAATGTGACCCTGTTAAATCACTTAACCTTGTCAAGCTGGAGAAGGAAAGGGGGAGAAGAAAGGGGTCATGAAGAGTCAGACACGACTGAACTGACTGAACAACAACAGAATATTAAAGGTGGAAGAGAATTTAAATTTCCCTATTTTACATATAAGGAAACAGATATAAATGAGTTACCCTGATAACATAACTAATGGGTATTAGAATGGGGCTGAAAAAGAGGTAGAAGGAGTTTAGATCTCCTGACTAAAGTACTCTTTACTATATACTGTGCTGCTTTCCCTAAAATGCTTTCGACACACTGAGTCTAAGGATAAAGCAGAATACCCCTTCTATATTCTATATAGTTAGATATAAATATTCTACATTCTATGTAGCTATTTGGAAAGACAAACATGGAGTAGAGATGAGGTGTCTACTCAAAAGAGATATATTTAGGAAGGAGCCTTTAGTGAGAAGTAACACTTGATGCTTTCGAATTCTTTGAGCTAACAAAAGAGTGAATGTATCTCTCTCTAAAAACAATAATATTTTTCTTCTTCGTTAATCTTCCTGTTACCCAGTAATAATTTTGTATGAGAAAGGGACATTTTAGTATACAGTATAGGGAAAAATGAAGATATAGTGTGGGTTGATTCTTTTCTATGCTCAGAAAGTTTAAGATTAAGAGGGAGGGAAAAATAAGGGAGGGGGAAAGGGAAAGGGAAAGGGAGGAAGAGATGAAGAGGAAGAGGGGTTTAGTGGAGAGAAGAGGGAGGGATGAAGGGAATGGGAGATGAAAGCACAGCAGATTGGAAGAGAGTGGAAAGGTGGAGGAAGGGATGATAGAAAGAAAAGGGAAGGAGGAGGGAGGGGAAAAATAAAGCTCAATATCACCTTGTATTGATTTAGTGCCACTAGCTGATTTGGCAAAAGATGCTGTGCAAAGAGTGGTCATGTTAAATTTTAGTAAATGGCTGTCTTTTCTGAGCTGATGCTGTGGAAGGACTAGCAAACTAATATAGAGTATTCAGAGAAAGCCTAGAGACATTATCTAAAGAGCATTTACTTTAACAGAATTGATTTAGAACCTCGATTAAATTTAAGTGCTGAGCCAACAATCATGATCACAGGCTTTATTGGAGATACTATGATTGTTGATTGACAAGGTTATAGGATAAAGGTGACTCCATTGATTCTCATATTTATTCTGGGAAAATAAATATTTAAATATAGATGGAGGTTGCATGTTTTTTTTAGAAAACAATAGTTCACTTTCTCTTTCCTACCGACTCATTTCTCCTAAATATCAACTTATTTAAGATTTAGTTTCTTTTTCATATTTAAGTTCAACCAATAGAATTTTAAAATCCCAATAAAATTGAGACTATGATTACGTAAAAAATTCATCTTGTTGACATTCCTTTGAACTTTGTGGATTTGACCATGAGCTTCTTTATGAGAACCTTTGTTCCAATAATTTTGTTTCTTCCTAGGAAAAAAATAGTCATACTTGCTGTTTAGAAGAACTGGAAGAGAGTTGCTGGCTCATATGTGATTGTATATTCCATGGAAAGGATATAATAGTTAATATTTATATTCACATTTATAAAAATTATAACTGATATTAAATTGCAGAAAAAAATTCTATGATGTTAGAATTAAAAATGGTAATAAGGAGCAAGTTCACACAGGAGATGAAGTACTGACTTCATAAATATACATTTTCCTTATGACCCTTTACCTACCTCAATTTTTTTCCAAGTTGAATTTATTTGGACTATAATCCTAAGAATATGAGCATTCCGTCTACTGTTTGTACTTACCACTCTCCCAGAGTGCATTGAATGGATAGAAGTTGTCATCAAAATAGCTTTTGAAGTGGCATTTCAGAAGTACCAACATTGGTAGTATACCTGCAGAGATGATTGTGACTTGTTATAAACCAACTGTGAATGTGAAAACCAGGTTTACACCAAAAATATACTAGGGTGTGATTATTAGCTTTGCAAAAATATACACAAAAAAAGACTTTTAAGTGTGAATCTTCCATACTGCGTTTAAAATAATGTTGTCAGAGCTGCTTCCCATGTTGTTATGTTCTTCATTCTCTGCACCTCCCCACATCTCTCTATTCCCACAGTACTACTAGACAATTTATCCTTCCTTCATAGAGAATGAAATGTAGTGATATTGTAGAAATACAAACCAAAAAAACTAATGCCTGATTTCCCCTTGTGATGTGGGGGAATAGGAGGACTCAAATGTAGCAATAAGTTTACAAAGAGAGAAAATTGGTTGAATGATGATGGCATAGAAGGAAATAGTTAAGTCAGAAGGAGGAGCAAGTTTAAGTAGAAATATAATTATTTCAAATTTGGACATGTGAAATTTGAGATGTTGGTAGAGTACCATATTGACAAATGACTGATTAAGGGATCGTGGCTACATACAGAGAAGATATTAGACATTACCATATCTCTTTTTCTCTTTTGAACACAGAGAGACTATGTTAAGTGAAGTTAAATATATTGTGCAGTTGATAAAGTGCTGAAACTGGAGTCAGGAAGACTCATATTTGTGATTTCAAATCCAATATCAACACCTACTAGCTATATGATACCAAGCAAGTCACTTAACCCTGTGTGACTCAGTTTCCTCATCTATAACCATAATCAAGAGAAATAAATGGCAAACAACTCCAATATCTTTGTGAAGAAATTGACAAAAAGGAGTCACGAGTCATAATTGACTGAAAAACAACTAAACAAAGATGGCACACTCTTTTTAAAAAATAAGTTAATTTCTTTATTTTTAGTTTTCAACATTCATTTCTATAAGTTTTCAGTTTTCTTCCTCTCCCTTCCCTCCGCCTCCCCAAAATGGCATGTAATCTGATATAGGCTCTACATGTACATTCTTGTTAAAAATATTTTTCACATTAGTCATGTTGTCTAGAAGAATTAGAAAGAATAGAAGGAAACGTGAGAAAGAAAAACATAAAACAAAACAAATCAAAAAAGAAAAATAGTCTACTTCGATCTGCATTCAGACTCCATATTTCTTTTGGTGGATGTTATTTCAACAATCCAGCTAGCAGCTTCTGTGGGGGTGAAAGACCAACACAAGCCCAACAACAAGAACACTACCAGCATACTGCAAAAGCACAGGTTCTTTTAATCTGCTTTAGTAAGGAAAGCAATGTTAAGGAGTTGACAAGCTTACTTTAATTCAGCATACAAATATCATTCACTCAGTTCAGGGGAAAAAAACAGCACCCTGAACTTCAGAGCAAAATACAAAGTACAAACATTGACAGACAGACCTTGTCTGATTCAAATCCCAATACATAGTCACCAGAGTTTAACAAAGTCCCAGCGTCCAGGTTTACAAGCTGGAGGGCTCTTAGCTACAACTGCCCAGAGTCTCTGCATCATCTTGCGCCACCAAAAGTGAGAGCCCTAAACAAATTACAAACATTAAAAGACAAACCAAATACAGATTCATAGTTACCAACATCTAGGTTCAGCCCGGGTGCTCATAATGAGGGCTGGCCCAGAGTCACTCGTGCCACCACTGCTATGGGTAAGAGCTCCAAAAAAGAGAAAGCCAATCCCTGGTTTTATATCTTTTTCAGGGTCAAGGGTGAGTCACACATGAGACTCACCCACGTGACCTAGAATCGTCACAAAGAGGTGACTTGAACCCACGTGGTCTAAAAGCCTCTGATGTCCCAAACATGTCACTCAAACTCATGTGTAAACTAGGCCCTTCCCTGAGGAAATGAGGCACCAAGGACACCCAAATCTAATCAAGGAAACAAAGGCCAAACTCTTCAAGGGCACTTGGTTGAACTGAGTGCTAAGGGCCCATTTTGCTTACCAACACATATGTGGATGGCATTTTCCATTATAAGTCTTTTGGAATTGCTTTGGGTCCTTGCGTTGTTGAGAAGAGCTAAGTCTATCAAAGTCAGTCATCACACACTGTGGCTGTTACTATGTACAATGTTCTCCTGGTTTTGCTCACTTCACTCAGCATCAGTTTATATAAGTCTTTCCATGTTTTTCTGAGATTCGCCTGTTCATCATTTCTTATAGCATAAGAGTATTCCATTACATTCACATGCTATAATTTGTTCAGCCATTCCCCAGTTGATGGGCATCCCCTCGATTTCCAGTTCTTGGCCACCACAAAGAGAGCTGCTATAAATATTTTTGTACATGTGGGTCGACAACATACTCTTCAAACCTCTGACCATGTTGCCCCTTGCTCGATGATCCTATGGATAGTTGGCTGTATGAAACTGAGCATTGACTGATGTCACTTAGGGGCAGCTAGGGGATATAGTGGATAAGATTTTCAGGTCTAAAATCAAGAAAATCAAAGTTCAAATCTGGCCTGAGACACTTACTAGCTTTGTGACCTCCCTTATTTGCCTCAGTTTCCTCATCTCCAAAATGGAAATGATCATACCATCTACCTTTGAGGGTTGTTGTCTGGATCTAATGAGATAACATTTGTAAATCACATAGTACAATGTCTGGGACATTATAGGAACTATATAAATGTTAGCTATTGCTATTATTATCTTTATCATTTTCATAACTTATATGGAAGAATGGTTTTGCTGAGAAAATGGAATCTAACACGTGATCATGCTCTAGGTAGGCCTCCTTCCTCCAAGAAATTGAGCAGGAAATTTAAAAAAACATGTCTTAGCCAATAAAATAACAAATTCTTAAACTGGTGGAATTGACTACCTCTGAGAGAAGAAATAATAGGGACAAAAAATATAAACACACACAGAAACACCTGTCTCTAGAGAGTAATCAGCACTTCTTATAAATTTTGAATTCAAGGTCTCTTCTAAATATCCACGCTTGTTCTTTGTTACTCAATTAATCTGTTTCAGCAAGATGAAGGTCTGACTTGACACTACAGCATTAGAAAATTTGGTCCCTCACATTAGGCTTTAAAAAGTCGAGCTTAGAGCACTGTCTCAGGAACCTGTGCTTAATTAGTTTCAGACATCTTCTCTACTTAACAACTGATATATTAACTTTTACTGAGGCTTTATTTTTCATTACGAAAGCTGCTGACTGATTAAATTGTTCTATGATATGTGTCATTTGTTTATCATGAATTGAACCAACAGCTGCAGAACACAGTTGGAAATAACCCAGGAGCAAAGGAAGATAAGTTTTCAGGAAGAGACAAAGAAAATGCAAGAAGTTAAAGCAACTAGACAACACTTGTGTGCAGAAGATAGTTTAAAGGTGCCTCTGGTGTGTCAGTTCCCCAGTACTAACAGGAGAGAGAGTTGCAAGCCTCAGGCCCCAAGGCAGCATTAACAATACATTGTGGGAAATAAATTACCTGTGAACATAATTAAAACATTGCAAATCCTGTTTGTACACTAATAAGCTTAATTATGATACCAGAGAAATGACAGTGTTCTTCACTTTTTAAAAATTGGCATGTGTCTATTCAACTACAATGCCCGTGGTATTTTTGTACATGCCAGCATAACAAGTTTGTTTTTTTAAGGAGTGATAAATTTCAAAAGAAATAGCTACTTAAAATATATTTATACTATCATAATCCTTAAAAACCAATATTACAGTGTTGTCAATCATAATGATGGAAATTATGCTGTTAAGTAGTTCCACATGAGATGCCTACAGTGAAATCCTTTTGAAGAGGATTTTACAGGTTTAGATGTAATGGGATGTTATAAAAAGGTTTTGTTATTTTCAAATCTATAACTTGGAGCTTTACAGGATGGGCAGGAGTACTATGGAATATGTTCAAAGAGTTTCAAGTTATTGCGATTTGAGATCTAAGACCCTCACATTTTTCTTATACTAAGGATGCCTCATAGCAGCAGAGATGGAGCACTGGACTTAGATGTGGGACTAAGAGGCTTCAAATCTGCCTTTGGCAGATTGTGTAACAATGGGCAAGTTACTTAACCTCCATAAGCATCAGTTTCCCCATCTGAAATACAAGCATGATAATATTACTTCCAAATCCAAACTTAAGAGTGCTGTTGTGAATTTTAAATGAGATGATAAATATAAAGTGCTTTCAAAACTTTAAAGCATTATAAAAATAGTGTTTAATCTTCCAAGTATTGTGTTTTAAATATTTTAATACAACATGCTCCCTCCCCCCATTCTTGAAGCAATAAGAACAGAATGTTATGAGTCTTTTGTGAGGATATAATGGTGAGGTATAGAAATAGGAATGGATGGGGTCATGTTCAAGATATGCATATACAAACAATAGTTCTTACTTTAAGAAAGATAATCAGATCTGTATATGACACCACAAATCCAAGCACTTGGTTAGAGAATGAATACATCCAGGGGCTGGAGCCAAGATGGAGAAATACAGAAGCACTCAGCAAGCTATCCCAACATTCCTTTACAAAAAAACTTTAAAATAAAGCCTTAAATTGAATTCAAGAGTAGTAGAGCCAACAGAAGGTCAGAGTAAGATAGTCTTCCAGCCCAAGACAAGTTCAGAAGGTCAGAAAAAAAGAAAGAAAAGAAAAGAAGATCTATGATATGAGGGAGGAGGCTGTCCCAGGGCCCACATGGATAAAAGAGCAGTGGTAAGACTAAGTGGCAGAAGCAGCAGCAGCTTCAGGAGATCTCAAGTTAGAGATGGTAAGAGGACGCAGAAAGTGATCAGAAAGAGATAATAGGGTGCCCCTATGTTAGCAATGAATGCAGGAACAGACACTATTTGGCAACTCCATTGTCTATACTTTTGGGTCATAGTTCACTTTCAATGAAGACAGAGTGGAAGCCCTGAGGGGCAGTATCACTTATAGTCCCAAAGGAACAAGGGCCCTTTCTGAGTAAGAACCAGAGTTCAGACCAAGAAAAGAATACCTCTCCCCAGGTCACAACATCTTGCAAGCACTGAAAACCTACAAGGCCCCAGAACTATCTCTGAAAAAAGCATTGTGAAAATAACCTGAAACTTGAGAGCCTCTCCCTCCCCCCCACCCTTTTCCCCTAACTGATGAAAACAAAATCCAATATCAACATAAGGTTCCAAATCAAGAAATACGGTGGAAAAATGAGCCAACAATAACAAAAGAACTTGACCATAATAAAACTACTATGGTGACAGGGAAGATCAAGATACAAAGTCAGAAAAAGAAAATCAAATCAAAACAGCTACAAGCATGTCAGAGAAAAATGTGAATTGGACACAAGAATATAAAGAATTCCTGGAAGAGCTTAAAAAGTTATTTTTGAAACAAATAAGACTGGTAAAGGAAAAATTAAATGAAGAAATGAAAGCAAGGGAAAGAAAAGTATGAAAAGAAAATAGTTTGATAAAAAGAGGCCAAAAAATTGAAGGAAAAAAATACTTTAAAAAAACTGGAATTGGCCAGGTGGGGAAGGGAAAAGTACAAATATTCACTGCTGAAAATTATTTATTAAATGTTAGAATTAGGTAAGTAGAAATCAATGACTTCAGAAGACATCAAGAAACAAAACAATGTCAAAAGAATGAAAAAAGAAAATATGAAATATCTCTTAGAATAACAACTGGCCTAGGAAATAGATTGAGGAGAGATGATTTAAGAATTATTGGATTACCTGAAAGATGTGATCAAGGAAAAAGTCTAGGCATCATATTTCAAGAAATTATTATGGAAAACTAAACCAAAATCCTAAAACCAGAGGTTAAAATAAAAAATTAAAAAGAATTTACAAATCACAACCTGAAAGAGATCCCAAAATGAAAACTCTCACAAATATCATAGCCAAATTTTCCAAAGCTCCCTGGTCAAAGAGGAAATTATTCAAGTAGCAAGAAAGAAACCATTTAAATACTGCAGAACCATAGTCAGAATCACACAAGATAGAGCAGCTACCCCATTGAAAAGGAGGAGACTTGGAGATACAGTATTCTAGAATGCAAAAGAGATGAGATTACAGCTAAAAATAACCTATCCAACAAAAATGAGTATAATCCTTTGAGGAAAAATAGATATTTAATGAAAAAGAGGATTTTCAAGCACTCCTAATGAAAAGACTAGAACTGAATAGAAAATCTGACTTTCAAATACAAGACTCAAAAGAATCATAAAAGGATGAATATGAATGAGAAATCACAAGGGATTCAGTAAGGTTAAACTGTGTACCTTTTTAAGTGGGGAGATCAGATATATCTTTGAAGAACTTCATCATTATTAATTTTATCATCAAATAAGATTTCTACATAGAAAAGGATGCAGAACTGAATTAATTATGTTGAGATACTGTAAAAAAATAGACAAGAAAGAGAGATGACTTGGCAGAAAGGCAGAAGGTAGAGGAGGAATGGGAAAAATATCTCGCATAAAAGAGACTTACAAGGAAGAGCTTTTACAGTGGAAATAGTTGGGGGCAGGGTGTAACAACAATGCTACTAGCAGCTGCTGTGGCTGTGTAAGACCAATGACACCAGCAGACAGGAGGGCTACTAGCACAGGTTCTTTGATCTGCTTTTCTAAGGAAAGCAGGTTTAAGGGGTTTACAATCTCACTTTCATTAAAAATGCATATATCATTCACTTAGTTCAGGAGAAAAAGTCAGCATCCTGAACTTCAGAGAAAACACAAACAGAAATTACAAGTAGAAAGTATATAAACAGAGCAAATAACACAAATCATCAGACAAGGCTTCTGTCTGACCACAGCAATACATACATCATTACCAGAGCTAGAAGCACCAACATCTGGGTTTTTAAAGATGGGGTGGGGTGCTCCTTAATGGCTACCCAGAATTTTCGTCTGGCCAAATCACAGGAACAGTCTTCCAATGAGTGAGCCCCCCAAAGCAAAATGCTAACGTGAGAGTATATATATACACTTCTTCAGGGTCAGCCCACAGAGTGTGTCACAGCCATGTGACTTGAACTCATGTGACTTACGCTTTCTTGTGACTTAAGCAGGTCATCAAAGACTCTTGATTAATCAGAGACTCTTGATTAAAAGGCAAGTCTCAATCAAAGGCACTTGATTGCCTTAGTGCTGAGGACTAGAACTCTGAAAGAAAAAAAGAGCAAAACAAAAAGTCCCATTTCGTTTGCCATTACAGGGGGGCAGCATTCTTGAACCTCACTCACATCTAAATTGGCTCAATAAGGGAATACCTAGGTATCTATCTATGTCTACCTCTCTCTCTCTCTCTCTCTCTCTCTCTCTCTCTCTCTCTCTCTCTCTAGATATGTGTGTGTGTGTGTGTGTGTGTGTGTGTGTGTGTGTGTGTGTGTGTGTGTGTCTCCAGAGGAGAAAGTGAGGCTGGTGACTTTCCACTTTTCACTGAAAGTCAATTTGCTTACATGTCATGGCATCATCTCCCTGATGTCATGGTCCTCTTCAACAACAAGGGACAAAGAACAACCTCTGTTCATAGTAGGATCTGCCCCACTGGAGACCCAACAGAAATTGGCCAGTTGGGCAACAGCTCCTTCCTTCCTGCCTTCCTTCCTCCTTTCCTTCTTTCCTTCCCTCCTTCCCTCCCTCCTTCCTTCTTTTCTTCCTTCCTTCCATCCTTCTTCCTCCCTTCCATCTTTCCTTTCTTCCATTCTTCCTCCTTCCTTCATTCCTTCCTTTAATTTCTGTCTTTCTGTCTTTCATTCTTTCTTTCCTCCTTTCTGTCTTTCTTCCTTTCTTTAATTTGTCTTTCTTTCTTTATGTTTTCTTTCCTTCCTCCCTCCCTCCTTCCCTACCTCCCTCCTCCTCTCTCTCTCTCTCTCTCTCTCTCTCTCTCTCTCTCTCTCTCTCTCTCTCTTTCATCCACATAGGGTATCATACCTTTACCTGAGGGTGCTCTGGTCAAAGGAATGTAAATTTTGATCACTGAAACCTGGCACAAGATATCTTGGGGTTACAGGCTAGATTTGTTTTTTTTTTCTTAAGGCCCATGCCTTAAACCCACATCACTCTGGTTCTCATTGATTGGCCAGCAATGGGTCCCAAAGAAAGCCTCCCTTGGTCATTGTTTGGGCCATGGTTGGCTCAGAGTGATTATAAATAGTAATTCTTTCTGTTTTAGCCAGAAACCTTGATGGTCTTTGCCCCCTAGACTGATTTTTTTAACTAGGTAGAAGGAGGCCATTGTCTGCCTCATCTCTTACCTTGAATGGGATGTTCCTTCAGTCAAACCGCGACCTTATATCACCGATGCAATACCCACAGCAGCGGCTATGAATATGCAGGTGTATTTCCAGGTTTGAATTGTAAAATATAACTGACTCTCTTACTTGAAGACTAAACCAAGATATTTATTCATGTACCAGAAAGCCAAATCCACCATGGTAACAAAGAAGTTGGTACACATTACCAATGCAGGGAGCACCACCATCCTCAAGCCTTCCCTCTGTCAGGCCTCCCCAGAAGACCTCCCCACAAACAAGCTCCCTTAGGCAAAATGCTGCATTCTCACTCATGCTAGCTGCTCTGCCTCTCTCTGCCTCCTCTCTCTCCCAGCTCCACCTCACTCTCTCACTTCCTGTTCCACCTGTTCCTGCTCCACCCATTTAGCAAGCTTCTCCCACCACAGCTTCCATGTGACTCAGGCTCACAGCAGGTCACATATGCCTATTAATGGACAGGAAACATTTTCCCATTCCATTAACAATACAGATCTGTTAAAGACCTTAGCTTAAAAGAGCCAGTGTCTCCCATTGTATGCAGGGTCATCTCCATTCATCTTGATCTATATCTTGCCACTGGACCCAGATGGCTGTGGAGGCAAAAGTGAGGCCAGTGACTGCACCACCCTCCATTGCTTAAATGCAACTCACTAGCATGTCATGGCATCACCTGCCTAATGTCATGGTCCTCTTGAAGAACAAAGTACAAACAGCAACATCCTTTTAAAGTCATAAGGCTTCTAAAATACTACTTTGCCAGTAAGATACTCTGAATGAATCTATCAGATAAGATTGCTTTCACATTATATCTTTAAAAGAATGCTAAGAAAATTAATTTGGAGTTATTTTCTCTTCCTTGTTACAATATCAAGAAGTATCAACTTCAACACTGAAGTCCTAGTTTCAAGGTGAAAGCTCTCCAAAGACAATTTAAATTATACCAAGAGATTTTGTGAAGCTCAGGTGAGATAATAGATTTAAAACTTGCAGCAAACCTTACAATGCTTTGTAAATCATTTTTATTTATTATTAGTACTATTATAATCATCATCATTGGAGGGGCAGAGCCAAGATGGCAGATGGACAGCAGGGACTAGCATGAGCTCCCCGCCAAGTCCCTCCAAAAACCTATAAAAATGGCTCTGAACCAATTCTAGAACTGCAGAACCCACAAAATAGCAGAGGGAAGCAGGGCTGTAGCCCAAGGACAGCCTGGATGGTTGTGGGGTAAGGTCTATTGCAAACAGAGCTGGGAGCAGAGGGGAGCAGAGCCCAGCATTGGTCATGTGGACCAACCAGACCAGGAGCCAGGCAGACCAACCAGACCAGGAGCCAGGTGGAGCAACCAGACCAGGAGCCAGGTGGAGCAACCAGACTGGGAGCTGGGCTGAGTAGGCCCTAGCACCCTGAATCAGTGACCTGCAGCAGTTACCAGACTTCTCAAACCACAAAAACCAAAGACAACAGAGAGGTTTAGTGGGAAAAGCTGCTGGGGACAGGGTGATAGAGTTCACGGTTCAGCCTCTGCCCCAGGGGCAGCAGAGGTGGGGCAGCTACAGAACTACAGCTGCAGTTGCTTCTGGCCCCAGGCCCACATGGTAGGAGGAATTAAGTGGCTGATCAGAGCAGGAGTGCAGATCCTGCTGAAGATCTGAGTCCAGTCCAGGTTGGGGGTTCTTGGGGAAGGAGGAGTGCTGGTGTGGCAGAGCTGACTGTAATAGCTCTGAAAACAACAGCACAGCCCCTCAAACCTGGAACATAGTACTCTTTACAAGCAGTCATACACCGCTGAAAAACTCAAGGGTCAAGTAAGTTGGCTGGGAACATGGCCAGGCAGCAAAAACGGACCCAGATTCAGTCTCAGACTTTGGAATCTTTCTTTGGTGACAAAGAAGACCAAAACATACAGCCTAAAGAAGTCGACAAAGTCAAAGAGCCTACAAAAAAAGCCTCTAAGAAAAACATGAACTGGTCTCAGGCCATGGAAGAGCTCAAAAAGGATTTGGAAAAGCAAGTTAGAGAAGTAGAGGAAAAATTGGGAAGAGAAATGAGAAGGATGTGAGAAAAACATGAAAAACAAGTCAATGACTTGCTAAAGGAGACCCAAAAAAATACTGAAGAAAACAACACCTTAAAAATAGACTAACTCGAGCGAGCAGCAGCTCATGAAGTGTGACTTCACGGAGGATCAGACCGCAGAGTTCAAGGAGGCCTTCCAGCTGTTTGACCGAACAGGGGATGGAAAGATCTTATACAGCCAGTGTGGGGACGTGATGCGAGCCCTGGGCCAGAATCCTACCAATGCTGAGGTGCTCAAGGTCTTAGGGAATCCCAAGAGTGATGAGATGAATGTGAAGGTGCTGGACTTTGAACACTTTCTGCCAATGCTGCAGACCGTAGCAAAGAATAAGGACCAGGGCACATATGAAGACTATGTAGAAGGGCTTCGGGTGTTTGATAAGGAAGGGAATGGCACAGTCATGGGGGCTGAAATACGACATGTCCTCATCACCCTGGGTGAGAAGATGACAGAGGAAGAAGTGGAAGTGTTGGTGGCAGGGCATGAAGACAGCAACGGTTGTATCAACTATGAAGAGCTAGTCCGGATGGTGCTGAATGGCTGAGACCAACTCCTCTTTCCACAAAGAACCCCCTAACTTCCTCAGTGTGAAAATCATCCTCTTGCCCCTGAAGCAACTAACTACATTTTCAGGGTTACCAACATCCTTACTTCCAACCCCCACCATAAAATATGTCCTCTTTGGCCTATTTGCTCTCTGCTTTCACCAAATAAAACTTGCTAACTGCTCCTAAAAAAAAAAATAGACTAACTCAAATGGCAAAAGAGCTCCAGAAAGCCAATGAGGAGAAGAATACCTTGAAAGGCAGAATCACCCAAATGGACAAGGAGGTCCAAAAGACCACTGAAGAAAATACTACCTTAAAAATGAGATTGGAGCAAGTGGAAGCTAGTGATTTGATGAGAAATCAAGATATTATAAAACAGAACTAAAGGAATGAAAAAGTGGAAGACAATGTGAAATATTTCATTAGAAAAACCACTAACCTGGAAAATAGATTCAGGAGAGATAATTTAAAAATTACTGGACTACCTGAAAGCCATGATCAAAAAAAAGAGCCTAGATATCATCTTTCCAGAAATTATCAACAAGTACTGCCCTGATATTCTAGAGCCACAGGGCAAAATAGAAATTGAAAGAATCCACCAATCACCTCCTCAAAGAGATTCCAAAAAAAATCTCCTAGGAATATTGTCGCCAAATTCCAGAGCTCCCAGATCAAGCAGAAAATACTGCAAGCAGCCAGAAAGAAACAATTTGAGTACTGTGGAAACACAATCAGAATAATCCAAGATCTAGCAGCTTCTACCTTAAGAGATCAAAGGGCTTGGAATATGATATTCTGGAGGTCAATGGAGCTAGGATTAAATCCAAGAATCACTGACCCAGCAAAACTGAGTATCATGCTCCAAGGCAAAATATAGATTTTCAATAAAATAGAGGACTTTCAAGCTTTCTCAGTGAAAAGACCAGAGCTGAATAGAAAATTTGATTTTCAAACACAAGAATCAAGAGAAGCATGAAAAAGTAATCAAGAAAAAGAAATTGCAAGGGACTTACTAAAGTTGAACTGTTTTGTTTACATTCTTACATGGAAAGATGATGTGTATGAGTCATGAGACCTCAGTATTAGGGTAGCTGAAGAGAATATGTGTATATATATATATATATGTGTGTGTGTGTGTGTGTGTGTGTGTGTGTGTATGCATACATGTATATGTATATATTTGTGTGTATGTATATATATATTATATATATATAATATATATATATTTATATATATACATATATACAAGAAGAGAGAGAGAGAGAGAGAGAGAGAGAGAGAGAGAGAGAGAGAGAGAAAGAGAGAGAGAGAGGGTACGAGAGAGAGAGAGGGCACAGGGTGAGTTGAATATGAAAGGATGATACCTAAAAAAATGAAATCAAATTAAGGGATGAGGGAGGAATATATTGAGAAAAGGGAGAAACAGAGAGATAGAATGGGGTAAATTATATCACATAAAAGTGGCAAGAAAAAGCAGTTCCGTAGGAAGGGAAGAGAAGTCAGGTGAGGGGGAATGAGTGAATCTTGCTCTCATCAGATTTGACCTGAGGAGGGAATATCATACATACTCAATTGGGTATCTTACCCCACAGGAAAGAAGGAGGAAGAAGATAAAAAAGGGGGGATGATAGAAGGGAGGGCAGATGGGGGAGGAGGTAATTAAAAACAAACACTTTCATAAAGGGACAGGGTCAAGGGAGAAAATTCGATAAAGAGGGATAAGTTAGGAAGGAGCAAAATATAGTTAGTCTTTCAAAACATGAGTATTGTGGAAGGGTTTTACATAATGATACCCATGTGGCCTATGTTGAATTGCTCGACTTCTTAAGGAGGGTGGGTAGGAAAGGAAAAAGGGAGAGAATTTAGAACTCAAAGTTTTAAAAAGAGATGTTCAAAAACAAAAAAAAAATGTTTTTGCATGCAACTAGAAAATAAGATACACAGGCAATTGGGCGTAGAAATTTATCTTGCCCTACAACAAAGGAAGGGAAAAGGGGATGGGTGGGGAGTGGAGTGACAGAAGGGAGGACTGACTGGGGAACAGGGCAACCAGAATATATGCCATCTTGGAGTGGGAGGGAAGGTAGAAATGGGGAGAAAATTTGTAATTAAAACTCTTGTGAAAATCAATGCTGAAAACCAAATATATTAAATAAATTAAATAAAAAAATAATCATCATCACTATTATTAGCCTCAAGTCACCAGGCTTCCAGTCTGTGGATGACTTCATTTCCTGAGGATTCTATTGTACTGAGTTCAAGTAACATTTAGAGAATATTACAAGGGTCTGCTCGAAAATGTCTGTTATCTAGACTCTCTGAAAGAATCAAATATGAATAAATGCACAGATACTTTTAAGTTTAATCTGTATTTTTAACATTTCCTAAATCCTAGACAAACACAAAACAGTAAACTAAGTCCTGATTTGTAGCTATAGGTTAGTCAGTCAATACACAGGGCACCACCCTGCAATCAGAATGAAAAAAAAGGGTGACAGAATAAAGTAGCAAGGGTGATGTGATCTTGAAGGATGATGAGTTTTTTTCCCAATTATGAGCTTCTTGGGGTATGCTGACTCTACTTCATCCCTAAGTGTGTGCATGTGCATAAGAGTATGCATCTATTATATAAGTGTGTGTATGTGCATGAATACATACACACACACACACACACACACACACACACACACATACAGATTCTTAATATAAAGAGGGAAACTGAAATCTTAACAGGGTAGGTCCAAGGAAATACAAATATATAGACATACAAATAACCCTAGAATCCTAGTTTAGGGCTATTTTACTATACCTCTTAGTTTAACTCCAGTTTAAATATAACACACCTATCTTATAATCTTTAAAAATTAGAAAAAAATGACTTGTGCACACAACTTTTTTCTTAAATAATATTTTGTAGCCATAGAGTTTAATTTTTGTTTCATATGTAGCCCAGTTTAGTCATTGCCACTGACAGAGGTGACTTTAGCCATGATCATTATTATAGCTGCCATAATATTGTAATTTTGGAATCTGATTAAATATTTAAACATGTTTTTGTACTATTTCTTACACTGTGAGAATTTTGGAGTGATACGTTAAGGATCCTCAAACACTACTTTGTTCATAAAATACCCTGAGCATATTTATATCAGGTAAGAGTGCTTCCATACGATAACCTCCAAAGAATATTAAGAGCATTGACTGGAAGACATTTTCTCTTCTATGCAACAATAATAGTAATTCAGAGAGAATTTATGGTTATTTTATGTAAAATGATTGATTTTATTAACTTTAGCTGTTTCATTTAGGAAAATTAATAATTTGTCTTTCTAAACAGCTCATTAACTGTCTTCCCTGGAACTATTCATTTTCTGAACAAGAAGAGTTTATGATGTTAGAATGTTGAAGTGTTGCAATAGATGGTGCTAAAAACAGTAGGAATAGCGATTTATGACTTTGTGATTTTAAATATCAATAAATTCACATTATTTTCATAGAGCACATGTATTCTATCATTCAGAAAAAAAATATTTTAAACCTCATTCCAAAAAGACACATAATTATGAAGCTGCTTATTCAAAGTTATTCTTTATCAGGATTTTATTTATTTTCCACATCATTGGATGTTTTAGTGACCCAAGACTCATTAGGAGTCAGTAGAGTGATGTGGCAGCCCAGCATTCTGATACAATCATAGATTGCATTAATAGAACTGCCTCATCAAAATAAAACAATAGACTTTTTTGTATCCTGCATTTATTAGATTAGATCTGAATCAGATGCATCATTTTTGATCATATATGTATTTCTCTATTCAGTTTTGAGGACTGATGACAAGCTGGGATAAGTTTGGAGAAGGATGGTCAGGATCATGAAGAGGACACAAAATCTATCCAAGTGAGGGGCTGTTAGAAAACTGGCTAGAGATGTTCAATCTGGATATAAGAAAACTTAGAGACCCTGATAAATGTCTCAAAATATCTGAATGGTAGTCATATAAAAGAAATGTATTCTTTTTTTTTAATACAGAGGGAAGAACTAAATAGAAGTTAAAATGATAAGAATTCCTCTCAACATAAGGAAGAATCTCCTAAAATTAGAGCTGTCTGAAAGTAGAATGAGATACTTTCTAAGGTGGGTAGGAGTCTTTAGATAGGCTTCATGACACATATTGGGCATTTTGTAGGTTATTTGGGAGTTCTTAATTCTGGTAGACACAAAAAGGTCTCAACATCTTATGCCTTTAAAACAAAGTAAGTCTGTATTATCAGTAAATTTCAAAGAAGATTCTAGTACTGCTCTTTCAATGTTAAAAATAAGCTTCAGTCATTAAAAGGAAAATTTAATTTTCTAATTTTTCATGCCAGAAGTTTAAGCACTTTCTCTATGTGACCAGGAGGCAGTCACTATATATGAAACAAACGTTCTTCTTAGAAGTAAACACCCATTCCTTTTCCACTTTTTTTTTATCCTGATTACAGTGTTTATGTACTACTCATACAAGAATCCCCCAAACCTTGCAATGTCAACTTTGGCAACAAAGGACAAATAAAGTCATAAGCTGTATAGAGTATGTTGCAAATAGCAATGGTTATAGCAATTGAATTTAGAAATGACATAACCAGTTAGATTTCTTAAAAGTGTGTTCTCAATTGTTATGCAAATCAAGAATAATAAAATGAAATCATTCTAACAGCATGCTGTCTCTTCCTGTTCTCAAAATCTTCAAAGGTTTTGTCCTTTAACATGTCATTACTCTCCTAATTTTAGTTGTATGTATTGTTTGTACAACTTGGTAGGGTGCTATTGAAAGCAACCCCGTGCAGAGTTTGTGTGCCTTCAAACCAAGGGGGTCCATCTGCTAAGTCGAGGCCAGTCATCATATTGATTGCCTCTCTGGATACATGCAGGCAATTCAAGGTTCTCTTACATTTCTAGAAATGTTGTCTTTTACAAAGTGACATTTTTTTAGGTCGTGTTTTTCTGCTTCCAAAAATTGTTATTAACTGAAAAGATATCAAATATGATCTTGAAATTGAGGTATAGGACTAGCCTCTGGCAAAACCAAGAAGCTGTAACATTTGTATTCAGAACCTGTAGCCTTTATTTTGTGAATCCTTTCCCTCTGTCCCCTCCAAACCTTCCCCCACAATTCAGAAGCTTTATGCTCCTTCCCTATCCCTCCTATTTTATTAAAATTTGTTTTTAGGAAAATACATTGAATTTTACTTCATTGTGAATTTGTCCATATTACTCATTTCTGGATTGTTCACAATTTGCCTTTTGTCTCTAACTATGAAAATATTATGAAAAGATAATATAAACATTTTTTCCTGTTAGAATTTAAGCCTCAATAAACAGGCAGAAATTATTTTGGGAGTTGCATATAGTGGTCATCTAGGTATTACTGAAATGCTAACTGCTTATATCGATATAGATAGAGCTTTACAGTTACAGATTTTCATCAACCCATTGACTATCCTATGAGGCATGCAAGCCATGCCTTTCTATTTTAGGCCAATGGAGTGGAAGCAAAGCGTTGGAAAGAATGCAGACATGTAAACTTCATTGGCATGTAAAGTCCTAGTATGGAACCCATGATTTCAGAAGTGTTGTGAAATGATGGCATGGGAATTTTCTTCCTTGATGAGGAATCTTACAGAGTTATTTGGGACTCAGGGAAGTTAAATAACTTATGTATGGTAACACATCTATTATGAGACAGAAGCAGGACTTTTACCCAGAATTTCTTGACTCCAAAGGAAGCATTCTAGTCACTGGGTCACTTTGCTTCTCAATCCATTTAGTATTATACCCAATTTATAAATGGAAAAAACAATACAAGACAGAGATTTACTGAGGTTAAATGTCATGAGAAGAATAAGGATATGATTGTACACACATATATGTCTGTGTTTATATATATATATATATACACACACACATGTTTGTATATGTATACATATACATAATATATGTGTTCATAGTTATACAGACATGTGCATATATTCACACATGCCATTTCATATGTATGTATGTTGTGCATACATATATCCTTCCACATATGTATTGTGCATCTTATGTGTTTATATGATTAGTAAATATTTAAGCCTAATGACTTCCAGTTTTATATATTTATTACCTTAAATATTCTTAAATTACTAACATGCATTTGAAACAAGAATAATATCTATAAATTTAATATTATATGTCACTGGCATAATATTTTTATGAATGTAAGCTGAAAACCACAGTCAAACAAAATGACTGGTGTGTCCTCTGAGGAATATATGGAAAGGAATTAAGATTTGCTTTCAATTCGACAAAGAGGTACTAAGTGCATGCTATTTGTATGTATGTAATTTTAAGAAGAAGAAAAAAGATACAAACCTAGCCTCAATGTGCTCAGAACTTAGCAGATAGGAGTTATTAAAATATACTGAAATGTACATAAATTACTTTAAAACAAGGCAGAATATGATCGTTAAATATATATATATATATATATGTATATATATGGCAAATCAAAATTTGATAATAAATTTGAGAGAGGAGAGATCACTTTTCTGAGGGGAATCAAGAAAGTGTCCTTTATGGAAGAAAGTATAGATGAGTTAGTCCTTAAAAGCAGGGAGGGGATTTCTGCTGTGTTAGAGTCAAAAGGACCTACTGACTTCAGAAGCCACCTAGTTAAACCCATACTTGAAAATCAATCACTTTTACAGCATCCTTGACAAGTAGCCATCTAGCTTCCACTTGAAACCCTCCAGCAAGAGGGAACTCACTACCTTTGAAGGAAAACATACACACTTTTGGAAAATTCTTAATTGATTTGAGCATTTCTTTCTTTTGAACAGAAAGCTGCCCCTTTGCTTCTTCAACTTGTTGCTCCTAGTTCAATCCATTAGATAAAAAGAAGTCTGTCTTCCACAAAACATCCCTTGGATATCACTGTAATACCACTGCCTTCCTTTTCTCATTCTTCCTTCTTCAGACTTATGATGTTATTTCTTCCAACATATCCTTAAATGACAGATTTTCTAGTTATCTCACCATTACCCATGCCCTCTTCTGGACATTCTGTAACTTGTCAATATCTTCCCCAAAATAAAGTTTTCTGAATAGAATACTTTTGATGTGAACTCACTGGAACACAGTATAATTATTGCACAATTATGCCCCTCATCCTGAATTCTATGTTTCTATTTTTTCAATCTAAGTATTTCTATTTTTTCTTTTTTTCCTGAAAATACTAGGTTTTATTCACACCCCAGTGGTAAACAATAACCTTAATAGGATGACTAAGTTTCTTTGTAGATCACATGTCTACATGTCACATTATGTCACATTAAAATACAAAAATCCATAAACAAGCAGACTGTTAAAGAACATTAGATGTGGTCTTACTGGAAATTCTTAACTGTATACTAGTCTCTTCTCAAATCAAATTTCAAAATGTTTTGTCTCCTAGTTTCATGCATTTCTCTAACAAAGTAATGAAGGCACAGCTAGTCAAGAAGACTTAAACCGATTTAACTACTGGGTTGAAAAAATACTTTGGTTGGTTCTTCAGAAGGATTTCTTTTTTCTAAACCAATATTGGTCTCAAATAACAGTTTGAATAATTTTCGCAGCTGCAGTCTAGTAGCTACATGACAAAACACTTCACAAGAGCCAAACTATGTAGCAACAGACATGCGTTAGGGGATTCACTGCATTTTACATATCCAGCAGAAATTATACTATTAAAATGCTAGGTAGAATGAACGTATAGTTTAAACTGGTTCTTAAATGTTCACTTTTTCTTTTTTTCCTTTTTTTTTTAACAAAAATCATTTACTTGATTCTAACAAGAAAATACAAAACATAAGGCTGTATGTAACTACTAGTTGTGTTTAGGCTGGGACAATGCAGTAATCCTCAAGGCCACAGCACACACTTCTCACTGCTCCTTGCACTCGGCTGAGTTTGGATCTTTCTTCGGATCATATTCTGGATCATTTTCCTCATCAACTTTTTCTTACCCTTCCTCATCATCAGCCTCTTCACCTTCATTATCATCATCATCATCTTAAATAGCTTCTCCTGTGAAGTATAATACTCATATCGGGACTATACGCTCATGTAAAAAGTGACCAATTTCGAAGTCTGCTGCAAGGATAGCTTCTGCATCATCATCCAGGTCTCCACCCTCAGGAACTTCAGGAGGAGAAAAGAAATTGAAGAAAGAATCATTGGAAACTGTTTTTGTCACAGTTTCTCCCTTGTGTTTCTGTTTCTTTTTAATAATTTTCAAAGTGACATTCTTCCCTTTTTTCCAATCTACCTGACAACTCATAATTTCTGGTCCATCAAAAGAGAAGGGATCAGAATCATCTGGCCCTGACTGCATACACTATGTCTTTGTCAACACCTCATTTGTGAAATATTCGTTGGGTTCAAAGTGAAATTCTAATGTAAAACTCAATAGCTTGGCCAGCATCTGAAAACTTCACTTTAATATCTTTCAAGTGCTTCAGAATAGGTTCATCATGTTCCTGAACCATATCACTGAGCAAGTCAACATTTTTAAAAACAGCCCAAATTCAGGAATTCCTTTAGGGTATTCTTTTTCTTCATCCTTTTTCTCCTCTTCAAGTTTAGCCTTCTCTTTCATTTCTAACATCTCTTCATCACCATCTGATTTCCATTCACCTTGTTCCTCTGTAGTTTCTTAAACTGCATTGATGATTTCACTTCTCTTGTCAAAAAGAGGCTGGTACAGAACAGCATACTTTCTTTCAAGAGCATGAACTTCCTTATAGAACTCGACTTCTATCTGTGCACATTTCACCTGAAGGTTTTTGAGGGCATTCACATGTCGTTTAATTACTCTTGGCAAGCTTTCAATGTAGCCAGTTGATGTTCCCACTAAACCATCCAATAATTTTTGAAGAGCTGCAAGAATCTGAGGATTCTGCATCATCTGAACAGTCAACTGACGATCTTTGCTGTTTGCATCTTCACCAGTTTCTTCTTCCTCAGCTTCTTCAACATCTTCCATATCTCGTTGGTCAAGTTCAGTTTCTTTGTTGTCAATGTCTGCCATGTTGAAGGACCTCTGAATATTTGAAATCCGCGGCTGCTGCTGGGACCAAGCAGCCAGAGCTGCGCAGGCTGTGACTCAGGGTGACTGCAGCGGCAGAGGCGGCGGGAGCAAACGAAGGAGGCTGAGGAGGAGGAGAAGGTGGCTGAGGAGAAGGAGACTGCACCCATAGCAGATGGTCCTAAAAAAAGCTATTTCTATTTTTTCAATCCACATTTTCATTGTTTTTTGTGGCTACCCTGTGATATTGTTGATTCATTATTCGGCCATTCTGTAAGAAGAACTAGAATCTTTTCTTTATAAAAAATGTTTAAAAATTTTACTTTTTACTCTGAAGTTAAACAATAAGAAAGAACATTTCCACATATGCATAATATTAAAAAGGATTACATCCTCATTTTATGACTTTTTAAAAGTTATATGCTAAACACAAATGTAACTTTAAAAACTTTTGCTCATCTTTTTTTAGCTTTTAAATTTCATTCTGTTCTATTAAAAATTTCAATGGCCACTTTTTTTTAGAATTGCTATTGTTATCCTTTTTAAATATTCACCCCCATTAAACACAATATAAGCAAAATGAATCCATACTATGATCATGTAAAAAAATCTCTTTTTGCCCCTTGAGTCTCTAACTGTTCAATTAGGAGGTGAATAATATGTTTCTTCAATGGAATTTTGGAATCATAGCTGGTACTTCATTGCATGGATCACAATTCCTAAATCTTTCAAAGTTTCTTTTTTCTTTACAGTGTTGTACTTCTATAGATGGTTTACCTACTTCTAGTAATTTTCCTTGGCATCAGTTCATACCATTCAGGATTCTCTGAAATAACATCATTCCCTACATTATACACATATAAAAATTTATTTCGGCCATGCCTCAACTGATGAGTGCCTTTATATTTTAGTTCTTTTTTCCCCTATTAATTAATCCTTCCTTTTAGTCTTAGAAAGTTTGTTTTGCTTATGATTTTTCATTCCCCAGTATTTCCTCTTAAATCCACCCCCATACTTTTTTAAAATTTTGTGTTTGATATATTAATGCATTCCATATGTTTAGCCCTAATATGACCAATTCAGATGAATGAGGCTTATCTCTTGCCCACTATGCTCTGTTCTTTCCTCTAAGTTTATATACTCTTTTACTCAACAAACCTGATTTTGAGAAATACCAAGTGCCATCCGCTTTGTTCTCCTTTGTGTTGAGCATCCCTGACTCATGTCTTTCCATATTCCATTCTATCCTCCATTCGTCTGTCAAAATTATCTTCTTTAAGTACATTTATAAACATGTCACTTCCTTATTCAATAAACTCCCATGATTCCCTATTGCCTTCAAAAGCCAATCCAAAGTCCTCTGTTTGTCTTTTAAAGCTCTTCATAATCTGGTCCCTTCCTGTCTTTCTTGTCTTAAACTTCACTCCCCTTAATATACTCTGCAATCCAGTATCACTGATATGTTTGGAGGTTTTTTCTTTGTTTTTGTCTTTATTTTTGATTTAACCCTTTTTATTTTTAAAAGTATTTTATTTTCCCCAATTACATGTAAAGACATTTTAGCACTCATTTTTATAACATTTTGAGTCCCAAATTTTCCTCTTTCCCTCCCTCCCATTCCCTCTTCCTAAAATGGGACTGACCTCATTATTATCATTTGCATACAACACTCCATCTTCTAATTCTGCTTCTTTTTGCTATATACCCCCAACTGAGGACTTTTTCCTTTCTGTTTTTTTTAACTTATTTTAAGATTTAACTAAGGTTCTGCTTTCTGTAAGAAACCTTTCTCATTCTTTGACAATTTTAGTGCCTTTTCTCTGAGATGACCTCCAATTTATCTTGTAAATATCATTTGTACATAGTTGTTTGCATAATGTCTCTCCTATTATGGAGTCCTGGAGAACAAGGATATTTTTTTTTTGTTTTTGCCTTTCTTTATGTCTCCAGAACTTAACATAGTACCTGGCACATAATAGGTGCTTAATAATTACTTGATGAGTTGACTTTCTACATAGTGTATTTCACTTATCCTCCCTTCTCTTTCCTTTTTTAAAACTTTCAGAATAGAACTAATCTTACTTCAAAGCCCTGTTCTTTTTTAAAATAATTTTACTCCCTCAATACTCTTTGAAAATATTAATTTTCTGAAGCAATACAATTTTTTCCCTCTATTAGAATATTAACACTTTATAATCATGTAGTTCCTTTGAACTGATCAAATCAGTTCACACTATTGCTTCTTATTTCCTTCTCATGTCTGCTCTTTTTGTTAGAAATATTTTAGTCCTAGGCCTCCAGTGGATCTAGGTGGGAAAGTTTGATTATATCTTCATTTGTAAGTAGGCCTAAAGCCTCTACTTACCAGTTGCTAAGCCCATTTAGGTGTGAAGCCCTCAGGGCCCTAAGGGCAGTTGCTAAGACCAGAGCCAATGGTATGTGCACTGAGTTCTAGTCAATCATGAATTCAGTCAATCAGAGACCTAAGTTCCAGCCAATCAGACACTGGCTATGACTGTATAAAAAGAGAGCCCAGAGTGTGAGAGAACTATAACTGAAGAGGGACAGAACTAAAGGGAAGCAGAACTGAAGGGAAACAGAATTGAGAAGCAGACATCAAGAAGACATTGAGGCAGCAGACATAAAGAGGGCTTTAAAGAGCAGACATTGTGAGAGCTAGTGTCCACAAAGCTGAAAAAGAGAGTGTGTACAGGAAGGCCTTGGCAGGGGGGAGGGTTACAGGATGACTTGTTTCCTCACTATAATACTGCGCTATAATTTCCTTGTTCCTACATTGAGGTGGGCTTACTGGTTTTGCAATATCAAATTGGAGTTATTGGTCTTGGAATTTTATCCTCTGGGGTCTAAATAAATGTTATACTTCCTCTGCCTTCTAAAAAAAAAGAAATATTTTAGCTCTTTATTTCATTAATGATTCATTTTCCCTCTATGAAATTAAAATACTAATTTTTGCACAGTAAGTTATTTTTGGCTTATATCTATATCTTTTGTCTTTTTAGAATTTTGCATTCCAGAATCTTCTTTTGCTTAGAGTAGAAGATGTCAGGTTCTTATTATGATATCATAGTATTGAAGTGGTATGTTTCCGAGTGCTTGTGGCTCTTTTTTTCTATGATGTTTGAGCTCAGAATTTTGGTTCTGCTACCCCTGAAATGTATCTCTTGGTGTTTGCTTTCAGAAAATTATTGGTGATTTTTTTTAAACTTATCTTTTTTCTCTTGTTCTAATATATACAAGATATTCCAAAAGTCTTAGGACACATTTAAGATTTAGTAGCTTAAAACTACAATAAGACTTTTGGAACATACTAAATAAAGAACATTTTAATATTATATGAAATATTTTTCTAAGCCTTTAAAAAGTAAATCATGATTTTTAATGATTGTTAAATTATTTCTCTTTAACCAGTTTTCCAGGTCATTTTTTATATCAAATATGTTGCTATATTTTTTTAAAATTTTTTAAAAAATTTTGTTTTATTTCTTATTGACTCAATAAGTAATTAATTTCTGTTTGGTGTATTCTAATTGTCAGGGAATTAGTAATTTTAGTAAGGTTTATAATTTCTTTTACAAATTATTTCTTGTCCTTTTAATTCTTTTCTTTAGAACTTTTTTTTCTTTTTTTAACCTCTTCATTTTTTTTTCTATGTATTCATGTAGTCCTTGTTAAAAATAGCCTTATTTCTTTTGGTATTACTTAAAGTTGTTACTCCCTCTTTTACAAACATCCTAGGTACACACTTTCTTTGTAAAATAATGCTTTGGCTTTTCTTTCATTTATTCATCTTTCCTGAATGTTTCCTGAATGGAGGCTTTGTGGTAGGGTCAGGCTTTTCCTTCTGTTATGCTTTTGAGTGGTTTTGTAGGCCCTGCTTGGTCTCCTTGGAGGTTCCTGTGTTGAACTCAGCTTCCCAGGATTAGCCTTTCCCCACTCCAGATCTTTAGGGCCTTATCTTTTGGCAGAGTATTAGAGATCTTAGAGCCCCTGGTCCTAGTCTGAGTACTGCCTTCCTAATTTAGTCACTGTCATTCCTATAGTTTTCTGACTACCCTGTAGATTTCTGATATTCCTGTGCATTTTTAGGAGACTTGGGTGGGAAGGATGGGAGTATATTAGAGTTGAGATTGGGTGGTGTCCACTCTTGCTGCCTCCCAGCACAGAGAATTAGGGAATTGCAGCCTACAAGTCTCTGGCCCACATTTAGTATGTCTCAGAGGTTGCTCACTTAACTGCCTTCATTGGTGTTAATAGTGCTAGCATCTAATTTTTACTGCACATGCTCTTCTGACTGACTTTTTGTGCAGTTCAGGGGTCATAGAAATTGTGTAATGTATTTTCTCTTTATATTTATGGTCTTTATACATTTTAGTGTGAATTTCAAGTTTTTAATGGAAGCTGAGAGGCCTATCTCTGCTCAGGAAGCCATTTTGGCTTTTTTCATGGGATCTGTTGTCTAGTTGTTCTTTTTTTTCCTATAATTTTATCTATTAAATTTCATTTTATATTAAATTCATGGATATCATCCTAGCCTGCTATATCTTTTTGGATCCAAATTCTGTTCGCTAGTGTTAGCTCCTGGTCTAGATCACAAATAAGTTTAATAAGCATGCAGTTTTTGCAGTCACCCAAGTCACTGAGAAATACATTGAAGAAAACATGGCAAAGAATAGATTCCTGGTATATCATGCTAGAAATCTCTCAAAATGGTAGCATTAGTGTTATTAATGACAACTCTTTAGATCTAGTCATTTCACCAAAAATAAAGCCACCTAACATTACCAAGCCCATCTCTGATCATTACTCCACAAGATTTTTCAAATACTTTCCTCAAATATATATATGTGTGTGTGTGTGTGTGTGTGTGTGTGTGTGTGTGTGTGTGTGTATGTGTGTATATATATGTATATGTATATATATGCACACAAATATATACACACACATATATACATATATGTGTGTATGATATGTGTATGTGCAATGTGTGTGTGTGACATTACATGTCTTTCATTCCCCTGATCTACCATCCTAATAATACTTTTCACAAAAGGAAATGTAGTTTTTAAGGAAAGAAAAAAAATGATAGTCCATGTTGACTCTTAGTGAACACTTTATCCCTATGTGTTCAATGATTATCCCTTTATTAATGAATTTTAGGATAGCAGACAATTGAAATTCATCTCATTATGCTATAATTAGAGATAGCTCAGGTGAAATGCTTCTCTAAAGTTTCACGGGCTACTGTGCATGAACATTTTATTTACCTGACAACTGACCACCTCTTTAAGTGAGGCTTATGTTTCTCATCTTTACAATAAAGGTAATAACATATAACAACTACTCCTTAAGGTTGTTTTGAGTATTACTTTGTGAACTTTACAAGGTTATGGAAATGTGAGCTATGGTTAAAACTTTAATTCTTGAGGGACAAAGAACATCTAATATCAAAAGTCTGTCACCCAGTAAAACAACTTAGGAAGACTAGAGGTATGGTTTTTACCTGCTAATAATCTTAATATCTCTAAAAGACACTGTTGGAGAGAGGGAGTACAGTTTTCTTCATTATAGTTTTAAAAATAATGTTCTTATGACTTGTCAGGCTTTCCACTTAAGAAATGTGATTGTTCAACAACTACACCATGGACTGGATACGTAAAAATTGGTAGCATAGCATTTTCATTGTGATATTAGAAGGTAGAGTGCTGGGTTTACAGTCAAAAGACCTGGTTTTAAAGCAACTTTCTGACATCAGCTGCGTGATTCTTAGGCAAGTTATCTAGTTTTTGCATTCACCAGGCAACTTTTCTACTAAGGAATTGGTCGAGCAATTCCCACACATGGATAAAATTATGGATTCTTCATAGCCATACTCTATGTGAAAAGTGCAGTGTTGCCCCAAAAATGTCATCAAGGAAGTTGTCCCCAATTTATGTCATTATAAAGCCCCATAGCTCTTTTCTAGCTGCAGACTTTTGGGAAATAGTTAAGGAACCACTCATTATCACATTGAACTCTAACTGGATATTTTTCCTTTTACAACTAGGGCTCAGCTGGCTGCTGAGAAGCTGAAATTGACTAGGTCAAAGCTGATCCCTTTGCTAGCCTTTGAGCCACAGGACCTATTTTTATATTCTTGTTGAATATTATAATATAACACTCCAAATGGATCCATTATTGTCCTAAAAGTGGTTACCTGTATGATTGTGAACTCAATAAAGAAAATGAACTAGAAAGAATGAAATACAAAGTGCTGCCTATTAGGCTTATTCTAGTCCCTATTGCTGTCACTGTCTGAAAGGAGCAGAATGGAATCAGATTATATTTCACTATTATGTTGTTATATTGTCCTTTTGTTACATTTTAAAATTTTACTGCAACTCCTTCACATAGATTAGTTTTCACTGCCTTTTCAATCTATCTCTATTTCATCTGGGCAACAAGAAAAATGAGGTAGTGATCGAGATTTGACAACATTGTAGTCCCTTTTCTCACACCTTCTTTTACAGTACATCTTCACTTGCTTGTTGCAATTCACTCTGATACAGTGCTTGCTCCTAAATGGGGGACCTAGACTTAATAGGGAAATAACTAAAGGCAGAATGGAGGAATATACTTGATATGAGATTCTTACATCTCATCAACTCAATCTCTTACCTAATTTATAGACAGTGAAGGTGGCAGAAAAAAGGAACAATGACTTCTTACAAATAAATATTCCTGTTCAGCTTGATTATTTCAAAGTGCTGTAAGAAACTGAAAATAGTAATAATAAATTATCTCTGTAGAATTGCTTACACATATATAGAAATCATAGGCATTTAGCATTGAAATAATCTGGTACAGGGATGGGGAATTTAAAAAAAATTGGGGTGTGTGTGATTAATTGCTATTAAAACATAGAAAAAAATTAATTGTAACCTAATCCAAATCACTATGTGCAAATGCATGTAGTATTTTGTTACTACATATAAATCTCACAAAAAATGGTAATTTTTAAAATATAGAAGGGAAGAGAGATAGCAAAGAGAGAGAGAGAGAGAGAGAGAGAGAGAGAGAGAGAGAGAGAGAGAGAGGAGCTAGGAAGCAAAAGATGGAAAAAAGAGGAGAGAGATTGGGAAGAAAGAGGAAAGATAGAGGTAGATTTTGATGCTATCTTTTAACTTCCATTTTATAGCTTTCTTTTTGAGGGGCTTGAAAAAATGTATGGTGTCCACCTGAATGAATATACATCTAAACATTGCTCAAAGCACAGTATCACTTTAAGGGATAAAGAGGATGCCCGAGACTAAGAAATTTTCATAGAGTGGTCTGAACAAAAGAGTAGCATCCTCACTTTCCCCAGCCACCAACTTACATGTCTAGGCAACAGAGTTATAATTGGAGATCACAATGCCTGATGACACCTTGTGGGAGCAATGATGAAATACATGAAAGCCGTGACAAAGCAAAGTATAGAGGCTACCTGCTACTTGAATACGCAGTTATTGAAGAAAAGAGATGATGCTTTAGTTGAATCAAGCAATATTATATTACATATATAAGTTAATTGCATAATGTTCTTATGGATGGAGGCTATCCTACGCTACTGTCTGGAAACTCTTGGATGATTCTATGATCAGATTAAAAAAATATTCTGAGGCTATAGGAATAGTACTGTCTAGTCTAGCCTATTTCATAGCACTGCTATGCTACTATGGAATCCTTTTATAGCTCCTTAATTTCTTTTTCATCAATTGCATCATGTGCACTAACAAAATTAGAAAAGGAAATCTGAAGTGAACATCTGGATCCCACAAAGTTAATAATCCAGTTCAAAAGATACAATGTTGTTATTGTTTTTTTGTGTCTTTCAAGGGAAATGCACTAATTGATTTAGCGTTAGATAAAAGTTATATTGTTGCGTTCTTTGCACAATAAAAGAACTGAGCTCAGTCTACCTTTAAATGCTGGGAGTAGAAGATGTACCCCTAATTAACAAGTCTATCTGTGGCAAAGGCTAGCAAAATTTTGCTAGTTTTTTTTACCCTGTGATATATAACCTTTTGTATATGTCAGTGGTCAAGGTAACCAATGAGTTCATTGCCAGCCGTTTAATGCATTCAAAAATATTTCCAAAAATCTGACCAAAATGCGATTTTTGTTAAGTATACTGGCAGAACATATTGTTCATATATGTAGGATTTTCCCTATTTCATACTAAGTTTACTCCTTTAAGTTACTTGACGATACTCTGTTCTGCTGTGCAGGGTCTTGTGTTCAGAAGATTGCTTACTCCAACATCAAGATGCTGAGAATTGTAGTCTATGAGAGGGTAGGAACAGAAGGTTGTAGGAATACTTCATTGTTTCAGATTGTAAATTGTTGGATTTTATGTTCACAGTAGGTGGTTCTTCATTTAAAAGTTAAATGAAACAGATACTGCAGTTTTGGTCTCACTTCAGAATTAGCAGTTCAGTTAATGAAATATGCTGGCAAGGGTTAAGGATCAATGATTTTGTATTATTCATTTATGTATTTATTATGTATTTCCTGCCACAGTACATTACTCTGAATCCATGTGTTATAAATAAGGAGTGGGGACCTTGCAAAACACTGAATACTGATGTATATTTTCTTCATAGACATTTATTATATGCACATGCATTAGAAAGAGAATTTTAGAGGAAGAAGGTATCAGCTAGTTCAACTCTCTTCTTTTACTGAAGAAGAAATTGAGGAAGATAATTGTTACAGGGACATACAGAATGTGACTTACTAAAGGGCATGAAATTAGTTACTGATGAGGTATAACTAGAACTTGGGTGTTCTGACACAGTTCCATCCTTTTTCCAAGGCATCATGCCAATATTTTGAAAATCATGATGATATTTAAAACAGTGTGTACATGTGTATGAATTTCACAGAACTTTAACAACATACAATGCAAATGAGCTTTGAAATATTTTAAAAAACCTATTATCTAGTACCTGAAAATACACATAGTTCCTACTTTTATTTCATTTCTCTACTAGCAGTTCCAGCTGCATTCTATTCCGTAACAACAGAGGTCAAATCCTTCATATTCTGCCTTTTAAAGCTTTTTAAGCTATTTTACATTCCATCACTTTGATCTCCCTAGTGTAAGCATTTTTTCCAGGAAGTAATTAATTTGGATAATATCTGACCCAATTTTCTATAGTGAATGAGTATTGTCTCGCTCTTCCTAGATAAAGGTAGGTGGTGGGTATTTTAAATCTGGCACTTTGCTATCTAAAATTAATTGCGATTGATTCTAAATGTAATGACAAAAATGAATATGATGTGGTCTGAATAAGTTTCCTATTTGAGTGTTGGTAGAACTTTACTCCAGAGTTTTCATTTTTTTTAAACTGAAAGGACCAAAAATATGTAAAAAGTATCATTTGATACCCTTTACTTTAAGAACATTTATTAAAATCATATTTTCTACAATGTTCTATTCTTGGTTCTGAGGATCCAACCACAAAAATTCCTTCCCTCAAGAAACCTATATTTGTCTGGAGGATACAACATGTATACAGACAAGTAAATGCAAGTATTTTATGGAATGAGAATGTTCTAGAAACTGGGAAGCCTGAAGAAAGCTTCATTGAGAAGATGATATGTGAGAGAAGCCTTGAAAGAAAACAAGGATTCTAAGAGACAAAGATAAACAAGGAATGCCTTGATCCAAGTTGTTTACAAGCCTTCATTTTATAAGTGCTACTGTGTAGTGAAGTGGAAAGTAGACTTTACTGGGAGCAAGATATTTGTGATTTAGTTCTGGCTTGGACATTTATTAGCCACTTAACCAGAAAAATGTTCCTACATATCTTTGAGGATCTGTTTTGTAATCTGTAGAATGAATGAATGAATAAAAAAAAACACTTATTAAGCACTTACTAAGTGCCAAACACTATGCTAAGTGCTGGGGATAAGAAAGCTAAACAGTTCAGATTCTTCAAGGATCACAAACTTTACGTGAGAGAGATACCACATATGAAACAGTTTAGGTTTAAAGAATATGGAAAGGCCCATGAGACTTGAACAGTGGCAGAACAGATGAGAAGTTCAGGTATACTTGGGGTAAATTGGCAGAGTAGATGGTAGTGCACAGAGGTCTGGAGAGGGCAGCAGTAAGTTATATGGTAAGTCTGGGGGACCTTATCTTACCCATAGGATTGTAGTTGGTGACTAACATCTCATCTAAGCTATAAGAGTAACCATGTTCCCATTAGGCTGCCTCATGGGGTCCAACTGGCTAGAAGTTGGAGGAGGAAGGAAAGGGAGAGGAGAAAGTACTCTATGTTGATTCTTTTGGTCATCTTGGACAAGGGATCCTACATATACACTAATACAGACATGTCTGGGGAATACCAAAGTTTATTACAATGAAATAAAATAGTAAAGCAAATCAGCTTTTTTGAGGGGGAGATATTCACAAAATACAAGGGAAGAAGAAAAGATGATAGAAAGTGGTCAGACACACTCTGAGACAGAATTGGGGACTCAGAAGAAATGTGTCACCATCTTTCCCCAAACCCAGAGCAATCAAGTCTAGAGGGTTTTTTTTTAAATAAGGTTCTTATCTAATCTAGCAGGACCAAGTTTTGAAGAAAAGAGCAAGGAACTTAGACCTGAGATGTGGTACCGATTCATGCTAGTAAGGAAGGAAATATTCCTAGGAAATTGGAGGTGAGTTGATACTCTAATTTCTTGCCTGCCAGAAAACAGGCTATTTTTTCTGGAAGAACAAAAATTCAAGAATCTCAAGGGAAATTATCTATATCTATATCTATATATTTCAGTGTCCTAGACAATACTTAATGTCAAGGCATACTAAAAAGCAGTAATCATCCTAACTATGGTAGTGGCTAAAAATAGAAAAGTTGATCGGTTAGATTAGATATTTAGATACAAAAGGAATAAAACAGTATCCAGCAAACACAAAGTCACAAACTACTGAGGTAGAGACCTACTTTTCAACATCAAACACAACTAAAACAACAAATCCTACTGAAAAAAAGTGAAAATTCTGAGGGAAATTAGATTTTGTCACACTATCTTCTGCAATGAACTCCAAATAAATATGTATTCTAAAAGATCACATCATAAACAAATTAAAGGAGATATGAAGGAGTTAACCTTTATGGCTATGGAATGAGGGATTTTTTTTAAACATTCTTTTTAAATTTTTTTTTTTTTTTGCAGGGGCGAAGGCAGGGCAATTGGGGTTAAGTGACTTGCCCAAGGTCACACAGCTAGTAAGTGTATCAAGTGTCTGAGGCTAGATTTGAACTCAGGTCCTCCTAACTCCAGGGCCGGTGTTCTCCTCACTGCACCACCTAGCTGCCCCAAGAATGGGGGATATTTTGAAGTAAATAAGAAATAGAGGTTGTCAGAAAAGATACCATAAACAATTTTGAGTACATAAAATTTTAAGTAGTTTTTGCACAGACAAAATAATGAATAAGAATTAGAACTGGAAAAATAAATGGAGGAAAGCTTTTGCAGGGAATGTCCTTGATATGTATCTTATATCAAAGATAAATTAGGACTCAATACAAATACAAAATGAAAATAACAAATCCCCCAAATGATGAGAGAGAAAGAACATGAACAAGCAGTTCTCAAAGGAAAAAAGGAAGCTATCAACAACCACATCAAAAATGCTCCAAAATTCTAACAAAATGAATTCAAATTAAAACAAATCTGAAATTCCACATCATTTCCCTGCTATGGGCAAAGATAACAAAAGAGGAAAATGACAGTTGTTGAAGGAGTTAGGGAAAGAAAGGATCACTAATGCATTGAATTCATCCAAATGTGTTTGAAATCAACTTCAAACTATATTTCCAAAGTCACTAAGCTCTCTATACCCTTTGATCCAGTGGCATTACCAGATAGCTGAAATAGATGGAAAGACTTCTGTTTACAAAATATTTATAGAAGTACTTGGTATACCAAAGAGTTGCAAAAAAAAAGGGTACCCATCAATGGGAGAACTGTTGAATAAACTATAATATATGAATGTGATTGGATATTATTACATTAGAAGAAAACAAAGACTTGCCTAAAATCGTATGAAGGGAGAACTAGGAGTGAAATTTACACAATGATACATGATATTATAAAGAAAAACAACTTTTAAAGACTTTGATTAGTACAATGACAATCATGTCTCTTCAATAATGATGATGCATACAGCTTCCCACCTTTTGATAGAAACATGATAGTCTCTAATATATTTTTTTCATAAACATCCAATTCATGATTTTGTTTTGCTTGACCATGCTTATTTACTACAAAAGAAGTATTTTTTGAAAGGGGAAGAGTAGGGAACAAGTGATACTGATACCAAAAGATGTAGAAAATTCAGAAACAAGTGTCAATGAAATATATACATAAGAAAGCAAATGGCTTTTCAAAAATGACAGTTATGAAGGGTATTGATGGTACTATCAACTCAAATTTATATGTATTTTTAAAAGCTGTACTTAATAGAGATTCGTAATTTTATCTAGAGCTTTTCCTGTTTGTATATAAACATGTTCATTTTTTATGTATGTTGACTTTGTAATAAAAAAAATCAAGAAAAGTAGAAAATGCCCACAGCAAAGAGGTGAGATATCCCCTGAAGTATTGAAATAAATCCTCAGTGGACCCTAAATAGGAACAGAAACAAGATTCCATGATTCCATGGCCTGAGCAGGTGGAAAAACTTATAGCCATGGTCTAAAGCAGGCCTGCACAACATAAGGCCCACCAGGATGCTTACAAGCAGCCAAAGAATTTTGGACAGTCCACGAAAAATGTAAGGTTGCCACTGGACACTCTCCTGTTTGTCATGTGACCCTCAGCAACCAACCATACTCTGTCTGTCTCTAGTCTAACCTATCTGAGGCCAGAAGAAATTTAGCTTATTTTAGTTTTGACCCCTATCTACTGCCAAGCTATAAAAGTCTGGTCTAAAGGCTGATGTTCTGGTTTTCATTTTGTTCTGATTTGTGATTTTCTCAGTGTAGAGAACCCTCTGTGAAGAACTCCCACTAACAATGTAGATCAGCAACATTTCAGCAACTTCAAATGTTTGAATTGTCTAAGGCACAGAAAAGTTAAACGACTTGCCCATTGTTACTTAGCCAACATGCGCTAGAGGCAGAACTTAAAAAGCAGAACTTTAAATCCTTTCTCTATGATTGGCGCTTTATCAATACTATGATACTGTCTCTGGAAATAATTAATATAAAATGCAGCATATCCATGTAAATATTGATGTATGTTTGTTATTCAGTAGTTTCAGTCATGTATGTTATATTATAAAATATAAAGTTCTGTTTCCACACAGATGTAGCCATATGGTGCCTCTTGTGAAATTTTCCACACAGAGGACTTGACAACCTAAAGGTTGCTGACATAAAGTCTGTGACAGTCTTGTGAAATAACTTTCTGCACAGATGGAGCCATAGCGTCCCTCTTGTGAAACAAGTTTCCATATAGAGGGCCCTGACATTGTGACAGCCCAAGGGTTGCTGAGATAAGAAAAAGACCTTAAAAAGAACCTGACCACTCAGCAACATATGGAAAGGGGGGCTCAGAAACATTGGACAGCAACATAATAACTAATATGGCATATGGGGAATGATGTAACTGGGGACCAATCCTGATGAAGGGGGTAGGGGATTTGCGGGGGCAGGGAGGCACTAATTCCATAAAAGCTCAATTTCTGCTTCTGTAAGATGCACTTTTCCTTTCTGAGGATTTGTGTCCACTTCTCAAGAACCAAAAGGAGAAACCTTTCAGCCTCTTGAAATTGAGACGCCAACTTCAGAATTGAATATGCGCTCTTCTTTATATCATATATGACTCTTTATGACCCGTTTTGGGGAGTTTTCTAGGCAAAGATACAGAAACTGTTTGCTATTTCATTTTCCTGATTATTTTACAGATGAGGAACTGAGGCAAACAGTATTAAGTGACTTTCCCAGGGTCATACAGCTAGTAAATGTCTGAGGCCAGAGTTGAACTCTGGAAGATGAGTCTTCCTGAGTCAAGGATGGTATTTTATCCACTGCTCTGTCTAGCTATCAAAGTTGCATGTAAAATATACATATATGAATAATTTGTGTGCATATGCATAAACAAATTTTTATGTAAAATGTATTAATATGCAAAATTTATGGTTTCTATTAAGACAAATATTGTGAGTTCTACATTTTCAAATTAAATGTGTTATACTTTTTCTCAATGATATCATAATTGATTAAAACAGTTTTTGAGCTTCTCTTTTGAATTTGTTTTAGAGTCAATTATGTCTCACAAAGGAAAACCAGCCCATTCAATTATAATTACTAAGCATGGAAAAATTATTTTTTTAAAAAACTGTGGCTACTGAGTCATTCTAAGAATATGATTGTCTACAGGGTGCCCAAACAATGGGTCATTTGGTAAATTTAGATTTTTGAATGGTCCAATTAATGGATTTTTATGATTAAGAAAAACCTTATTTGTTTGGATTTTTGACTGAATGTTTCTGAACAATATACACCTAGCCTTGGTTTAAAATTTAGAGATAAAGAAAGGAATGACATGGGGACAGTCAATAAACCCTAGAGAAAGAAAGGTAGCAAAGTTTGACTAAATATATAGAAAAATAGCATTACCTTTGTAGAAAAGGGATAAAGGTGAAAAGTTGAGAACTTTGGTAAATATCTAACATATTTAACTTTTTAAAAAATACAATTTTTTTCTCTTTTTCCTTCTAAATATACAAGCCTTTTCTTGTATAGCCTCAGTAAGGGGAAACCTACTATGATTCTAAAAAATTAGTTCCTCTTTGCCTCTTTACAAATCCTACCCTTGGTTCCAATTCTGATCTCCATGACTAAATGGAATAAATCTGATGCCCCTTCCATATTACATCCTTTTAAAAACATGAAGACAACTGATATATTCCTCAAGTTTCCCAAAACCAAGTATATTCTCTGGTTTTCTAGATATTCTTGCTCCTAGGTTCCCCCCACCCATATATAAATATATATATATATATATATATATATATATATATATATATATATATATATATATATGTGTGTGTATATATATATATATTAGTTTATTTAATTTATTTAATATATTTAGTTTTCAGCATTGATTTTCACAAGAGTTTGAATTACAAATTTTCTCCCCATTTCTACCCTCCCCCCTGCTCCAAGATGGCATATATTCTGGTTGCCCTGTTCCCCAGTCAGCCCTCCCTTCTATCACCCCACTCCCCTCCTATCCCCTTTTCCCTTCCTTTCTTATAGGGCAAGATAAATTTCTATGCCCCATTGCTTTTTTTTGTTTTTGAACATCTCTTTTTAAAACTTTGAGTTCCAAATTCTCTCCCCTCTTCCCTTCCCACCCACCCTCCTTAAGAAATCAAGTAATTCAACATAGGCCACATGCATATCATTATGTAAAACCCTTCCCCAATAGTTGTGAAAGACTAACTATATTTTGCTCCTTCCAAAACTATCTCCATTTATCCAATTTTCTCCCTTGACCCTGTCCCTTTTTGAAAGTGTTTGTTTTGATTACCTCCTCCCCCATCTGCCCTTCTATCATACCCCCCTTTTTTATCTTCTCCCTCCTTCTTTCTTGTGGGGTAAGATTCCCAATTGAGTGTGTGTGGTATTCCCTCCTAAGGTCAAATCTGATGAGAACAAGATTAACTCATTCACTTTCACCTGCCTGCTCTTCCCTTCCTACAGAACTGCTTTTTCTTGCCACTTTTATGTGAGATAATTTACCCCATTCTATCTCTCCCTTTCTCCCTCTCTCAATATATTCCTCTCTCATCCCTTAATTTGATTTTATTTCTTTTAGATATCATCCCATCATCTTCAACTCACCTTGTGCCCTCTCTCTCTCTCTCTCTCTGCGTCTCTCTATGTATATATATATATATATATATATATATATATATATATATGTACACACACACACATATATACACACACATATGTATATGTATGTATATATGTGTGTGTACATATATATATGCATATATGCACATACATACACACACACATATATATATATATATATATATATATATATATATATATACACACATATATACATGTGCATATTCCCTTCAGCTACCCTAAAACTGGGGTCTCATGAATCATACACATCATCTTTCCATGTAGGAATGTAAACAAAACAGTTCAACTTTAGTAAGTCCCTTGCAATTTCTTTTTCTTCTTCTTTTTCTTGATTACCTTTTCATGCTTCTCTTGATTCTTGTGTTGAAAGTCAAATTTTTTATTCAGCTCTGGTCTTTTCACTAAGAAAGCTTGAAAGTCCTCTATTTTATTGAAAATCTATATTTTGCCTTGGAGCATGACACTCAGTTTTGCTGGGTAGGTGATTCTTGGTTTTAATCCTAGCTCCACTGACCTCTGGAATATCATAAACTCAAATTGTTTCTTTCTAGCTACTTGTAGAATTTTCTCCTTGATCTGGGAGCTCTGGAACTTGGTGACAATATTCCTAGGAGATTTCTTTTGGGGATCTATTTGAGAAGGCAATCGGTGGATTCTTTCAATTTCTATTTTGCCCTGTGGGTCTAGAGTATCAGGGCAGTTCTCCTTGATAATTTCTTGAAAGATGATATCTAGGCTCTTTCTTTGATCATGGCTTTCAAGTAGTCCAATAATTTTTAAATTATCTCTCCTGGATCTATTTTCCAGGTCAGTGGTTTTTCCAATGAGATATTTCCCATTGTCTTCCACTTTTTCATTCCTTTGGTTCTGTTTTATAATATCTTGATTTCTCCTAAAGTCACTAGCTTCCACTTGCTCCAATCTAATTTTTAAGGTAGTATTTTCTTCAGTGGTCTTTTGGACCTCCTTTTCCATTTGGCTAACTCTGCCTTTCAAGACACTCTTCTTCTCATTGGCTTTTTGGAGCTCTTTTGCCATTTGAGTTAGTCTATTTTTTAAAGTGTTGTTTTCTTCAATTTTTTTTCAGTATTTTTTGGGGTCTCCTTTAGCAAGTCATTGACTTGTTTTTCATGGTTTTCTCACATCCTTTTCATTTCTCTTCCCAATTTTTCCTCTACTTCTCTAACTTGCTTTTCCAAATCCTTTTTGAGCTCTTCCATGGCCTGAGACCAGTTCCTGTTTTCCTTGGAGGCTTTTGTTGTAGGCTCTTTGACTTTGTTGACTTCTTCTGGCTGTATGTTTTGCTCTTCTTTGTCACCAAAGAAAGATTCCAAAGTCTGAGACTGAATCTGGGTGCGTTTTCACTGCCTGGCCATGTTCCCAGCCAACTTACTTGACCCTTGAGTTTTTCATCGGGGTATGATTGCTTGTAAAGTAAATAGTACTTTGTTCCAAACTTGGGGGTATGCACTGTTGTTTTCAGAGCTATTACAGCCAGCTCTGCCACACCAGCACTCCTCCTTCCCCAAGAACCCCCAACCTGATCTGGACTCAGATCTTCAGCAGGCTCTGCACTCCTGCTCTGATCAGCCACTACGTGAGGCTGGGGCCAGAAGCAACTGCAGCTGTGGCTCTGTAGCTGCCCCACCTCCACTGCAGTGGCTGAACCGTGAACTCAGTCACCCTGTCCCCCCAGCTTTTCCCACTAACCTTCTCTGTTGTCTCTGATGTTTGTGATTTGAGAAGTCTGGTAACTGCTGCAGCTCACTGATTCAGGGTACTAGCTGTGGACGGCTGCTAGTCTGGTTGGTCCCCACAGCCCACACTGGGCTCTGCTTCACTCTGCTCTTCTCCCAGTTCTGTGCATGAATGACCTCCCCCAGCAACCATGCAGGCTGTTCTGGGCTGGAGCCCTGCTTCCCTCTGCTATTTTGTGGGTTCTGCAGTTCTAGAATTGGTTCAGAGCCATTTTTATAGGTTTTTGGAGTGACTTGGTGGGGAGCTCTTGTTAGTCTCTGCTTTACAGCTGCCATCTTGGCTCTGTCCCCACCCCCCACCCACCACCACACACATATCTTTGTGTTTGATTTTAAAGGAAATGAAGTAGGACAAATTGTGCATGCCCTTAATGAATAGAAGAGACAGGCTTTCACAAAGGGTATCGTATAGCAAATCACATCTTGACATTCCCACAATTAAATAAAAGTATAAAGAATACAAGGCTTCACTGTTTTCTGACTTCAAACAAATCAATATGTGATTGGCATTCTTCCAACAAGGTGATTCCCATGTGTATACCAAATCATATGAGATTATTTAATAAAGTAACAACATAGATAACTATGTTCAAAACTCCTCTAAGTATTATTAAGCAATGCATAATACAGAAAGGCATATAGTCTCCAATAATGTTTTTACTTCTTTGGAGCATGTTCAACAATTAGGTCCAAATTGAAGATACATGCTCTCTATATAAATAAATTAATAAATATTTTTAAATGCCTATACTGTGCCAGGCATGCTAGGTCCTTCATATGCTATTTAGAGATATTACACTGATTATTTTAAACCATGAAATATCATAGAATTTACAAAATGAGCTATGTGATTACTCAAAGGAATTTTATTTAACTGCTCCCAGAGGCAAAATAAAAATTTATGAAGTGAGTCTATTGTCTTCTATGAAAAATAGTGTGATGGGTGGCACAAAGGGCTTGTCCATCAGTATATGTGGCTGGGAAATATACTGCTTATGGGCCCAGAATTAAATAGGAGGAGGACAGCAGAATGGATTACATTTAGGAAATAGTGCACTGCTTTTAATGTCCCCAAGCTGCTCTCTGCAGCAAACTCCCATCATTATTCTTTCGTCAAATAGATTTTATTCGTATCTTTTGCTTTTACATTGCCCATATTTCTGTCTTTATCCCTTCCCCCCTAAAAGAAAATCATTCCTCTAACCAAGAAAATCCCATCATTTTAACATTGATATTCTCCCAGTGAAGCTATAAGCTTGTAAATCATGGATTCCCAAGAGCTTTGAAGAATTAAGGTTTTGTATCATCCAAAGGGCAATGTGAAAACAAATGTTGAGCATTAGTCCTCTGCAAACTAGTTTCAACAAAGTATTCTGCAGTACAAGTAATGTAAGGGGAATGGGCCAAGGGAGATATAAAGGATGCCATAAACAATGTGACCCAAAAAATGAAAACTTCACCAAGTGAAAAAAAGAATAACTGGGGTTTAGCCTACATGGTCTATTGAAGTCCACAATACTTGAGTGATGTCTCTATTGAATATATAAAAGGATATGGATGAGACAGGCATGTATGGTTTACATTCTGCATTTTTGAAGGTATATCCTTAAGGCAGAATTCATGACTTCAAAGATAACCTTGAATATGCCTGAATGGTCCAGAATCGCAGGATATAAGGAATTCTCTAAATAGAAGGCAGAGAAGTTAGAGCATTTATTGAAACTCAAAAGTAGCAGACCCACGGACCAGTGTCACCAGTTCAACATCCTGCCAAGAATCTTTCAAAATGAGTATGCCCATCTCACAATAGTGACCAGGTGGCCACAGAAAAACATTATGGCAGCAAGCCAAGACATACTGATGCTTCCCCCCCAATGCCAGGGCCCTCCAGCAAGAAGACCACCCACTGGCCTCAAGCCCCTGCTCAGCACTCTCTGGTCTCCACGAGAGTCAGTCCTGATTTTTTGTAGTGCCTGCTGCCGTTGACACCACTTCCACTGCCATCTCCAAGCTGTGGTCCAGTTAGCTGACTGCTTCCTCTCTCCTTCAGCTCTTAACTGCTCTCACCAACTGCCTCACCAACTGCCTCTTAGCTCTGCTCCAACAGTTGAGCAAGCTCCTCACACCACAGGCTTCATGTCATCATGTGGACCAGAACTCAGGCACCTACTATTGGCTCCAGTCCTAGCCACTCCCCCCAGGACCCTGAGAACCCTGCCCCCAAAGCCCACTCAAATGGATGGGAAAGATCTTCCCATTCACTGATTGCCTTTACAGAAGGGAATATAATAACTAGATGACAGATCCATTTAGAGTATTAAAATGTAGAAAATATTTTAACTGTGCTTTTTTTTCAAATCATATCGGTGGACATATAAATGAATACTGAAATTATCTTCACAGACACTCCCCCCAACATGCATGAATGCGCACACACACACACACACACACACACACACATGCACACATACACATACACACACAATGATGTTCATTGAGAAGGAGATAGAAGCAAGGGACATGCATAAATCTCTATAATGTATAATTAGCAACTTAATAAATAAGGAACTGAATTACATCTTTCAATCTAAGAGAAATCTATATGTAACTCCTTTTTAAGCTAATCACTAGCACACAAGCTCATACATAATAAAATATTGTGACACAGTATTCTACCTATCCATAATTTAGGGAATCAAGATAAATAATATCCTTAATGCTGCTTTTGTAGTCACATGCTGTAATATGTTTGCACTAAGCATGTATCATTCCACTAAACTTTAGGTCATTTATAATTTAAATTCTTTCATTATGAAGGTCTCATAATTTAAAGCTAATGATCAACCACTGCAGAACATCAGTTAAAGAGGTAATCTTTTGCATATCTGGGTTCTCTAATAATCTTGTCATAGCCCTAGTATGTCATGGCTTCCATGAAACTTTGCTTAGTAACACATATTTCTTGGATTGTGTCTATCCTTTCATTTCCATGTTATAACGACAAGTAGAATATAAACTCCTTGATGACAAGAATTGTTTTTCTATGTATTTAGTTGTACAAAAGTAATTTGTCATCTCTGTGAGTTTCTGGGACGAATGAATAGACCAGGTACTCCTAACCTTTTCTTGTTCTTGTTCTTGTTCTTGTTGTTGTTGTTGTTGTTGTTGTTGTTGTTGTTGTTCTTCTTCTTCTTCTTCTTCTTCTTCTTCTTCTTCTTCTTCTTCTTCTTCTCCTTCTTCTCCTTCTTCTTCCTCTTCTCCTTCATGGACATACAGTTAAGAACTCCAATTTAGACTAGCTTCTTCTACAATACTATGATTTTCAGTGAAGAGGCTTTATTATGTAGTCAATGAGTCAACAAGCATTTATTAAGTGCCAACACTGTGGTAGGCATTGTGCTAAGCACTGGAGTTAGTACAGATTGTGTGAGGCCAGAGATACTTGTTCCAAAATATCGAAGAATTTAAAAATCCATAAAAAAATTTTATTTTATCTGAGCATTAGGTCATCTTCTATTATTCTGGAGAACATGTTTGACAAGCAGGTTCAATATCTCAAATGATCTCAAAACTCTTGATATGGGGGGGTGGAGCCAAGATGGCAGCTGGAAAGCAGGGACTTGCACGAGCTCCCCCCACATTCTCTCCAAAAAACCTATAAGAAATGGCTCTGAAGAAATTCTAGAACTGCGGAACCCACAAAATAGCAGAGGGAAGCAGGGATCCAGCCCAGGACAGCTTGGACGGTCACTGGATGAGGTCTATTGTGCACAGAGTAGAGGGGAGCGAGCTCAGCGTGGGAGGCAGCAGGACCAGCCAGACCAGGAGCTGGGCAGAACAGGCCCTAGCACACTGAATCAGTGAGCTGTGGCAGTTACCAGACTTCAACCCACAAACACCAAAGACAACAGAGAAGGTTAGTGGGAAAAGCTGTGGGGGACAGAGTTTGCAGTTCGGCCACCACCCCAGGGGCAGCGGGGGAAGTGCAGCTACAGAACTACAGTTGCAGTTACTTCCGGCCCCAGGCCCACGTGGTGGGAGGAATTAAGTGGCTGATCAGAGCAGGAGTGCAGAGCCTGCTGAAGATTTCCATCAGGACTGGGTTGGTGGTTCTTCAGGAAGGAGGAGTGCTGGGGTAGCAGAGCTGGCTGTATAGAAATAGCTCTGAAATCAATGGCACATCCCCTCAGGCTTGGAACAGAGTACTCTTTGCTCTACAAGCAGTCATACCCCGACGAAAAACTCAAGGATCAAGTAAGTTGGCTGGGAACATGGCCAGGCAGGGAAAAGGCACCCAGATTCAGTCCCAGACTTTGGAATCTTTCTTTGGTGACAAAGAAGACCAAAACATACAGCCTAAAGAAGTCAACAAAGTCCAAGAGCCTACACCAAAAGCCTCCAAGAAAAATCATGAACTGGTCTCAGGCCATAGAAGAGCTCAAAAAGGATTTGGAAAAGCAAGTTAGAGAAGTAGAGGAAAAATTGGGAAGAGAAACAAGAAGGATGTGAGAAAACCATGGAAAAACAAGTCAATGATTGCTAAAGGAGACCCCAAAAATACTGAAAAAAATATTGAAGAAAACAACAGTTTAAAAAATTGACTAACTCAAATGCCAAAAGTGCTCCAAAAAGCCAATGAGGAGAAGAATGTCTTGAAAGGCAGAGTTAGCCAAATGGAAAGGGAGGTCCAAAAGACCACTGAAGAAAATACTACCTTAAAAATTAGATTGGAGCAAGTGGAAGCTAGTGACTTTAGGAGAAATCAAGATATTATAAAACAGAACCAAAGGAATGAAAAAGTGGAAGACAATGTAAAATATCTCATTAGAAAAACCACTGACCTAGAAAGTAGATCCAGGAGAGATAATTTAAAAATTATTGGACTACCTGAAAGCCATGATCAACAAAAGAGCCTAGATATCATCTTTCAAGAAATTATCAAGGAGAATTGCCCTGATATTCTAGAGCCAGAGGGTAAAATAGAAATTGAAAGAATCCACAGATTGCCTCCTCAAATAGATCCCAAAAAGAAAACTCCTAGGAACATTGTCCCCAAATTCCAGAGCTCCCAGGTCAAGGAGAAAATACTGCAAACAGCCAGAGAGAAAGAACTTGAATATCATGGAAAAATAATCAGGATAACACATGATCTGGCAGCTTCCACATTAAGGGACTGAAGGGCTTGGAATATGACATTCCAGAGGTCAATGGAGCTAGGATTAAAACCAAGAATCACCTACCCAGCAAAACTAAGTATGATGTGCCAAGGCAAAATATGGATTTTCAATAAAATAGAAGACTTTCAAGTTTTCTTAGTGAAAAGACACCAGGGAGTCTGCTCTCCTGCACGTGCCCACAGTCAGTAGAGTTCCCACCCCTCACTGCTGCACTCATCAGGTGTGTGCTAGCTCTTTATCCCTGCAGTCACAGCCCAAGACAAGTCTGGTCAGCACAGCTGTGCTTGGTGTCCCTCAACACTGGAAGGTCCTTCAGTCTCCTCCCACTCAGCTGTCAAGCCCTTACACTCTTCTTGACATGAAAGTATCTAAGCCTGAGACTGCCTCTCAACCTTTTTGTTGCTTCTGCAGAATCATCTTGGAGATATTTGTACTTCACTCAAGCCAAACCTTAGCTCCTGGAGATTTGGTCTTTCCCTAAGGTCTTGTCTTTTGTTTTTTTTTTTTTGTGGAGGAAATTTGGAGAGCCAAAAGTTTTCTGACCCACTTCACCACCTTCCCAGAATCCTCTCCTATTTAGTTACTTTCTTGAAATTTAATTATGTTCACTTGAAAGACTTCATTTCTAAGTGGTATCAAGTATGTTTTTATAGAGCTGATGTTCCAAGTGTTTTCCTAATGCTATGCTGATTCTACATAAGAAACTATTATGTATGTTTTCAGAATGGGAGTATCCAGAGGAAGGACAAAAAAGATTGTTTTCTTACAAGAGTATGTTGAAAAGAGCATATCTGATAGCCCCCAGCTTTTCGGGGTTTAGGAGTGCTCAAATTTCATCATTTGTTATCTAGCAGTGTGGATCTATACTATTCATCTGCAACTCATTTTTTAGAGAGATCACTGAGGGCAATGAGAGTATGTGTCATAAGCATTCTTTTTTCAGCAATATGTTGCCTGTCCAGTTTGTGCTTAATGGTGAATAAATGTAATCAATGCATTTTCATGATCATTGGAGGAAAAATAAAAATTTAACAAACTACGTAATGATATGGTAAAGCAAATTGTCTTATCCTCTGCTGTAAAATACGTTGCTGTCCTTAGAGAAGAGACAACTGAAGTGTTATCTAAATGGTTACCTCAACCCAAATGGACTTCTTTCACAATTACAAAAGTATTTTTGGTCACCTCATCCTCTTTCCTGCCCTTGAACAGAGAAAGTTTTCTCATTTTGCTAACAAACCCTATTAACCACATGGAAAATACTCCCTCAGATACTCAGCATTTCCTTTTGAATAATCCTGCCCCCTTTTTTTACTCCTCCCTGGCCCATGAATAGTGTTACTTATCTATCATAAATTACTAGAGAATGGTACTGATTGGTTGTATAGACAGGAAACACTGCAAAAACCTAATCCACACCATAAGAAGCTGCTATCAGGGAATAGTATTTCTTAGCGTACTGATATTTTTTTTTCTTTTTGATTTGGCCACCCAGGTTATTTGACTCCCTGTCAGAGATTTAGCTGGCATATGTGATTCTCCCTGGATTATCCAGGAAACAAGGTTGAAAAATTTGCCAATGCCAGTAACACCTGCACGAAGAATTATGGCTCAGAGATAGACCTTCAAAAGCCTAGCCAAAAGGAAAAGCAAAAGTTGTTCAACTCCCATGTAGTATGTGCTTCACCAAAGTAGAAAAATTAATAATTACAAATATGATTTAAAGCTAGAAGGCACATTAAAGGTCAACTGGTTAACTAAAAATGTAAAAGTAGCAATTTAAAGGGAACAAAACAAAATGAAGCAGGAAAATGAACAATATTCCTAAAATATGACATTGAGCATTGTGTAAGAAATATAATCTTGAAAAGCTGCAAATTAATCTTCTCAAAATGCAGATGTGACCATGTTGCCAACATTATCAAACCTTCCCATTCAATAAACTCCAGTGGCTCCTTATCACTACTAGAATCCAGTATCATATCCTTTGTTTCAGCTCTTCTCAACTTAGTTTTCTTCTACCAGTCTTCTTACATCTACACCAGAACTCTGGGATCTAGCAGTGCAAACTCTTTGATATTCATCTCAAAAGACACTGAATCTCTAAAATGGCCATTTATACCAACTATTCCTATCCCCTAAATTATCTCTAATATCCTTCCTAATCTCTAGCCCCTTGCTTCCATAGTTTCCTTCAAGTTCCAACCAAAATTCTACCTCTATAAGAAACCTTTGCTCATCTCCATTAATGCTAGTTCATTCTTCTTTTGACTCCCTGCCTTTCCAATTTAGAGGCAGCTAGGTAGTACAGTCGTTAGAGTACTGGCCCTAAAGTCATGAAGATCTGATTTCAAACCCAGTCTTGGTCACTTATTAGCTAAATGACTGGGCCAATCACTTAACCCCTACTTGCCTCAGTTCCTCAGCTTCAAATAAATACATATCAGAAATAAACCAACAACAACTATTTGCCTTAGTTCCTCATCTCTAATTTGGAGAAGGAAATGGTAAAGCACTCCACTATCTTTTCCAAGAAAATTCCATGGGCAAGTCAGTGGGGTGATGAATCTAGACATGACTGATAACCTAACAACAACAATAACATTTCCAATTTATCCTGTACATTTTTGTTTGTTTAAAGAGGTTCCTGATTGTGAAGACTGCCTTTTCCTTTGTATATATCCTAAATACTTAACACACTGCCTGGCATATAACAGTCATTTACTAAATACTTATTGTCTGAATGACTGACTATACTCTTTCCCCTTAAGTGCCACACATCTCCAGTTCTGTGGAATGGCATTTTTGATGTTCCATTCATTTGTATTCCTGAATAAAATTGTACCAATCATGGGAATGTTCACTTTCCTGTTCAGGAGGGGTGGGGTTGAGAAAATGAGAAAAAAAATACACATTTTGGCTATTTTTATAAATGCATAAAAATTAAAAAAAAAACAACTAAAGAAGAGGCAATGCCCTGACATCTCTAGTTAATAATAATAATAATAATAATAATAATAATAATACTTAGCACTTATGTAGTACTTTTCTTAGCAATGATTGTAGAGCTTTCCCTTTGTAACATAGATTATAATAGCACAAATCAAATAAAAGGGGCCTTTTAGTATCAAACCTGTCAAAAGCGCTGACAGGTTTTAATTTGCTGCTATTGTTGTCAAACCAGATTTACACCTCTTGTCTGAGTTGTTTTATTCTCAAAGGTGAGCTGACCTCAGCCCTAACTGCATTCCTGACCTCTTGTCCCTCAAAGACTTAGAAATTTCCCTTTGAGTTAGAGACAAGTACTCCGCACTAGTTTCGTAAGATGGGAAAGGTTGCAGTCTTCATTTTATATTTAAAACAAATAAAATTTATCTGGTAAAGAGAAGCCCAAAATAAAATAATCTGTTCTAATGAAGCTTACTTGGATAGCAATAGCACAACAGGAGGCTATTGGGAATGCCCCCACCCAGTTCATCTAGTGAATAATTAAACTGAGATTGGTTTGAATTCTTTTATAATTATCCTTCTCAATGTGCTGTTGGGCTTGAGAAGTTAATTACAATCATTCTCATGACTATAATGCAGAAATTATCTCCTAGTTATATACAAATTTGACAAGTGTTTAGAAGGACTTTTGATGACGGTGACTGGCTATCAAAATCTCCTCCCGTTGACAGTTGCTAAGTGTCCAATTTGCATTTCCTAATGTTTTTGAAAATATGTTTTTCATTGAGCATAGGGGAGAAACAGGTGGATTTCTTCAAATACCAAAGTTTCAAAAAAAAAAAAGTTGAGTTTGCAAATAAGTGTAGGAATCTTTGTAAATGATTTTGCAAATGTCATATGTGAGTGTATAGCCACTTTTCATTTTATGGTATAAAAGTATGGCATATACATACATACATTACGCATACACACACATACATACATGTATTTTGTAGATAAAAGTGTTCTTTACATATGCATGTAATGTGCATTCCATTATGTCATCGATTAAAACCATATGATTTTGAGAATGGAAGTGACTCTGGATTCTCAAAAGTTCTACCTGAAGAAAAGATCAAGTCCTACAGAAAATTGGAAGATTTCAAGTACAAGCATTTCACAGATCACATGTATCTGGTGTGAGGATTAGACTCACTAAGTTTTGAAAGGCTCTAACAGGTCACCAAACAAGTTATTTAAAAAAAATACCCTGAATCAATTCAAGAAAACAGTATATTAAGCCATATTGGGGTTCCAGCCTGTCGCTCCAATGAAATCAGTGATTGTTGCAGTGTTAGTAATACAAAATGTAGACTTTAAACTTCTCCTCAGACAAAATAGCTCCTGTATATACATCAAAATCATATATTTCCCACAAATCTTCAATGGCCATACTGAGTTTTTTTTTAATTTATTTAATATATTTAGTTTTCAGCACTGATTTTCACAATAGTTTGAATTACAAATTTTATCCCCATTTCTACCCTCTCCCAATCCAAGATGGCATATATTCTGGTTGCCCTATTCCCCAGTCAGCCCTCCCATCTGTCACTCCACTACCCTCCGATCCTCTTTTCCCTTCTTCTCTTGTAGGGCAAGATAAAATTCTATGCCCCATTGCCTGTGTATCTTATTTCCTAGTTGCATGCAAAAACTTTTTTTTGTTGTTGTTGTTTCTGAATGTCTGTTTTTAAAACTTTGAGTTCCAAATTCTCTCCCCTCTTCCCTCCCCACCCACCCTCCATAAGAAGGCAAGCAATTCAACATAGGCCACATGCGTATCATTATGTAAAACCCTTCCACAATACTCATGTTGTGAAAGATTAACTATGTTTTGCTCCTTCCTAACCTATCCCCCTTTATTGAATTTTCTCCCTTGACCTTGTCACTTTTCGAAAGTGTTTGTTTTTGATTACCTCCTCCCCCATCGTTGCCCCTTCTATCATACCCCCCCTTTTTTATCTTCTCCCTCCTTCTTTCCTGTGGGGTAAGATACCCAATTGAGTATGTATGGTATTCCTTCCTCAGGTCAAATCCGATGAGAGAAAGATTTACTCATTCCCCCTCACCTGCCCCCTCTTCCCTTCCAAAAGAACCACTTTTTCTTGCCACTTTTATGTAAGATAATTTACCCCATTCCATCTCTCCCTTTCTCCCTCTCTCAATATATTCTTCTGTTATCTCTTAAATTGATTTTATTTTTTTAGATATCATTCCTTTATATTCAACTCACCCTGTTCCCTTTGTCTATATATATATATATATATATATATATATATATATATATATATATACCTACATATATACATATGTAGACACACACACACACACACACACACACACACACACACACATATATATATATATATATATATATATATACATATATATATATATATATATATATATGCATATTCCTTTCAGCTACTATGATATTGAGGTCTCATGAATGATGCACGTCATCTTTCTATGTAGGAATGTAAACAAAACAGTTCAACTTTAGTAAGTCCCTTATGATTTCTATTTGTTGTTTACCTTTTCATGCTTCTCTTGATTCTTGTATTTGAAATTCAAATTTTCTATTCAGCTCTGGTCTTGAAAGTTTGCTTAAATTCCTACATGGAAAGATGATGTGTGTAATTCATGAGACCTTTCTCAGTATTAGGTTAGCTGAAGGGCATATACATATATATAGACAGAGGCACAGGGTGAGTTGAATATGAAGGGATGATATCTAAAAAAAAAAAAATAAAATTAAGGGGTGAGAAAGGAATATATTGAGAGAGGGAGAAAGGGAGAGATGGAATGGGGTAAATTATCTCTCATAAAAGTGTCAGGAAAAAGCAGTTCATTGGAAGGGAAGAGGGGCAGATGAGGGCGAATGAGTGAATCTTGCTCTCATTGGATTTGGCTTGAGGAAGGAACAACATACACACTCTATTGGGTATCTGTTCAGTTTAAGTTAAGTTAGGTTTGGATTCAGATTCCCACAGGCAATAAAGCACACTCCTGAGAGAACATGGTTTTTATTGAAAGACAGGGGAGATGCTGTAACAAACACAGTTAACACAACAAAGATAAAGACACAAACAACATAGATTCATCACCTCTCAGGTGAACTCTAGCACTCAATCCTCTCAAAGCTGAGGGGGGTCCCAGTTTCCACAGCCCAGCTCGATCAAGGCCGAAGAGGGAAACTGATCCCAGGAAGCTTCCTCTCCATAATGAGATCCCCACTAACTTGTTCCACGTGGGGACTTTTGTAGCTTCCTCAACAAGGAGGGCCTACTGCTACCTGTCCCAGATGTTCCCCTCCAGAAGCAGCAGCCTCTCCTCTCAGGAAGGGAAGATCTTATCATTTTGTTTTTGAGAACTGACTAGGTCTTCAAGAAGCAGTTTCGGAATTTCCTGTCCTTTGTCTTAAGAGTTACCTGTTCTTTGTTCAGGCCTGTCTCCTCGTGGGGCCTATCTCCTAATGTATTCCATTCTTTTGCTTTGGGCCAATTCACGAGAGAGGAGTGTCTGAGAGGTCCATTCTTAAACTTTATCAGTTGGAGGGATGTTTGATTCTTTATTACAAGCCATTAAGTCTAAAGGTCTTTGCAAGAAAGAATGGGAGAAAGGAATGTCTGATATTCCAAACCAGAGAGTCTTTCAGGGAGGGGGGATGGGGGTAAGGAAGAAAAGCCAGGCTTACACTATAATATGGAAGATTTTCTATAATGATTTATCATTCATTATCTTACCCCATGGTATGGGGTATGGGGGTAAGAAAGAGGGGGACGATAGAAGGGAGGACAGATGGGGGAAGAAGTAAACAAAAGCAAACACTTTTGGAAAGGGACAGGGTCAAGGGAGAAAATTGAATAAAGAGGCACAGGATAGGATGGAGGGAAATATACTTAGTCTTTCACAACATGACTATTTATGTGAGTGTTTTGCATAATGATACAAGTGTGAACTATGTTGAATTACTTGCCTTCTCAGGGAGAGTGAGTGGAGAGCGAAGAGGGGAGAGAATTTGGAATTCAAAGTTTTAAAAGAAGATGTTCAAAAAAACCCAGTTGTTTTTGCATGCAAATGGGAAATAAGATATACAGGCAATGGGGCATAGAAATCTATCTTGCCCTACAAGAAAGTAAGGGAAAAAAGGATGGGGGTGCAGGGAGTGGGGTGGCAGAAGGGAGAGGTGACTGGGGAATGGGGCAATCAGAATATATGACATCTTGGAGTAGGGGGGAGGGTGGAAATGGGGAGAAAATTTGTAACTCAAAATCTTGTGGAAATAAATTCTGAAAACTAAAATAATTAAGTATGAAAGCCAAAAAAAAAAAAAAAGAAAGAAAGAAAAAGAAACTAAATAAAGAAATAAAAAGCCTGGATTCAAATCACAATCTCTTCCACTTACTATCTTTATGACTTGACCTATCTGGGCCTCAGTCTCTTTATCCATAAAATAATGGTACTGATTTCTAAAGCATCTTCTGGGTCCAAATTTACTATATCCGGAACCAATAAATTATATGGTAAATAATGGATATAGAACTATTCATGAATGAGAATCAGTATAAGTGACAATACTCAACATCTGTACATCATCTGTCTACCTGGCTTCAGTATCTGATTTACCCCCAGATTAAATAATATTGATAGTATTTTTAAAACTTTGCTCCAGGAGGATAAAAGTGAGCAATACAAGCTGATAGAATTCCAATAAATGATATTGCAGCTGGCAAATCAGAGGGCCCCTGAATAGTTGAAATGTTAATAATCATTATAATGATATTTGGAAACTGCTTATGTTTGTGAACAAAACATGGATCCAATGTAGATCCTGGTTATTTTTCTTTTTGGAGGGGGGTGTGGAATAAGTAATTAAAAGATAATAAAAACAAGTAAACTAATATTGTAAAGAATTCATTAGCTTTCAATAAATAAATATTAGATTACTGCTCCTAGAGAAAAGTGATCATTAAAAATGGTACATCATCATTTATGAATAAGCTAATTTTGGCTTGAAAGAATTCTGGTCTAAGGCATATAGTGATGTCACATGCTACTGCATCTGAAGTAAATGTATTCTTTCAGGTTGCTCCCTTCTTTCTTTCTCCTCCTACATGCCCACACCATAAAGGAATAGATATCAAATATGTAACTAAAATATGTAATTCCTTTTTATCAACTTCCAGAGAAATGAGGACCTTGGCATTCCGAGTTTATGAAATATCTGTATTAAAGAATATTATTTTTAAAAGTGGACCAAATAGGGCACCTATATGACAGTCCATCATTAAATCATTTTCTTCCCATAACATTTTTTTCTGTCTCCTTTTTGTCCAACAAAAAGAAGACAAAATATTTTCTTTCCATATTCTTGTGTTGAAACTGGTTCATATTTAAAGTTTTATTCTTTCACCTTGGACAATCTGACCATGACAAATGGATCATATATCAGGAAATACACTGAACTGGGAGGTTAGGCTATATCATACTTTGTGTACATAGTGTCCTACAGAGGTGACTATAATGACTGTAATACATCAACAGGAAATGGGGCTGCAGAAAATGGGGTGATTCCAAATCCCAGGAACAAAGGTTATTTATTTCTCCTGTTTTGATAGGAGCTGCTAGAAGCATTTTTCTAATAGTCCTAATGAGTCTCTGAAGACCTTGCTTCTTGTCTTATTTCTTTAAGCACCTAAAAATAGAAGTCAGTATTTGTATAGCAATAGAACAAGATAAATGGATTTTTGTGCAGTCAATAAACCGCTTTAAAACAGTTATTTCTCTTTGAGTCCTTGAGAGTGTAGCTTAAGGTTCTATTTTGAAATTATCTTTAGTCTTTTTAAGCAAGACTACCTAGTTAGTGTACAATATGTGTACCATATGAAGGAATGATTTTAATCCTTTGGGCCTAGATTTTAGCAGTTGTGTTTTGTTTTTATTTTTTACAAATCAGTTAAAAGTTGCCTTATGTATTTCTATCTCTCTGGTAAACTGAACAGCATATACAAAATCTTGGTATTTGAAATCTACAACAGAGTTCAGAGAACATAGATGTTCCTTCAAGGTAATCCATTCCTTCAGTACAAATAGTGTTGCCTCTGTCATATTAAGTCAGCTTTCAAAGAATTCATTTTTCATGGAGAAAACATCTGAGTTAGTGAAATGACTCACTTTAATATGTTACCACATTTCATGAAATTGCCACTTTCAGAGTCTTAGATTCCTATATGCTTGCAAGTAAGTAGTAGCTGTAGAAATGTGCTAAGTACATGACCATAGGACAATATTTAGAAGGTCTCTAAGAATTAATTTATTCTTTTTTTCTTTAAACATTTCTATTAATTTTTAGTTGATTCTCCAAGTATACCAGCATATCATCTACAAAGAGTGACAGTTTTGCTTCCTCATTGAGTATTCTAATGCCTTCAATTTCTTTTTCTTCTCATTGCTATAGCTAGCATTTCTAGTACATTACTGAATGATAATGGTGATAACGTGCATCCTTGCTTCACCCCTTATTTTACTGGGAAGGCTGTTAGCTTGTTCCTGTTACAGATAATGCTTGCTGATGGTTTTAGATAAGTACTATTTTTCATTATAAGGAAAGGTCCATTTATTCCTATGCTTTCTAGTGTTTTTAATAGGAATGAGTGTTGTACTGTGTCAAAAGCTTTCTCAGCAGCTATTGAGATAATCATGATTTTTTTCGGTTTTGTTACTGATATGGTCAATTATAATTATAGTTTTCCTAATATTGAACTAGCCCTTTATTCCTGGTATCAGTCCCACCTAGTTATAGTGTATGATCTTTGTCATATATTACTATAATCTCCTTGTTAGTATTTTATTTAAATATTTTGCATGAATATTCTTTATGGCAATTGGTCTATAGTTTTCTTTCTCTGTTTTGACTCTACCTGGTTTAGGTATCAACTTGATATTTGCGTTATTATTTTTTACCTAAATTTTCACGGTTCTTTATTGAATGTAATTTTTATTTCACTATGATCTGATGCTTTCCTGCATTTTGTTGTGAGATTTTTATGCCCTAATGTATGGTCTGGTCAATTTTTGCATATGTGATCTTTACCATTGAAAAAAAATGATATATTCTTTCCTATTCCTATTCAATTTTCTCCAGAGGTCTATCACATCTAACTTTTTCTAAAATTCTATTCATCCTGTCAACTTCTTTCATGATTATTTTTTGTTCGTTAGATTCATCTGGTTCTGAGAGGAGAAAAAATGGAGATCCTCTACCAACATAGTTTTACTATTTCTTCCTACAACTCAATTAACTTTTCCTTTAAAAATTTGGATGCTATATCATTTTGTGCATGTACATTTAGAACTGATATTACTTCATTGTCTATGGTACCTTTTAACAAAATGTAATTTCCCTGGTCATCTATTTTGATTATATATATATATATATATATATATATATATACACACACACACACACACACACATATATATATATGTACATATATATATATATACATACATACATACATACATACATTTGCTTTTGCTTTGTCTGAGATTAATTGCTACCCCTGCTTTTTTTTAAAGTATGCTTCAATCTACATTGACTCCATCAGTTCTTTCTCTGCACACGGGTAGCATTTTTCATCATGTCCTTTAGAACTGTCTTGGATCATTGTATTGCTGAGAATAGCTAAGTCATTTACAGTTGGTCATTATACAATGTTGATGTCATTGTGTAAAATGTTCAGCTGGTTCTGTTCATTTCTCTTTATATTAGTTCATGTAAGTTTTTCCAGATTTTTCTGAGAGCATTCTGCTCATCATTTCTTACAGTATGATAATATTTCATCACAATCATATATCACAATTTGTTCAGCCATTCCCTAGTTAAGTGGCATCCCTCAATTTTTAATTGTTTGCCACCAGAAAACAGTTCAACTGTATTTCTTATAAACATGTTGTAGTATTCTGATTTTTATTTCACTATACTTTTGGTTTTGTTTTTTTGGGGGGTGAGTTCATCCCATTCACATTCATAGTTATGATTACTAATTATATATTTCCCTCCATCTTGCTTCTCTACCTTTTTATCTTTCTTTCTCCTTCCTTTCACCCTGTCCCTACTCAAAAAGTATTTTACTTCTAATCATGATGTCCCCGAATCCACTCTCCCTTCTATAAGCTGTACCTTCTCTTATCTCCTTCCTTCCTACCTCTCTGTATAGTAAGACAGATTTCTATCCCCAACTGAATGTGTATATTTTTCTCTTTTTAAGCAAATTTCACTGAGAATAAGGCGCAGTTATTGCCCACCACTTCCTGTTTCCCTCCCCTGCAAAAGCTCTTTTGCAACTTTTTTATGAGATAATTTACCCCATTCTGTCTCTCCCTTCTGCCATCTTCCCATGCATCCCCCTTTATGACCCTTTATTTTTATTTATTTATATTATCCCATCATAGTCAACTCACACCTGTCCCCTCTATGTGTGCTACTTCTAATTGCCCTAATAATGAGAAAGTCCTTAGAAGTTACAATATCATCTTCCTATGTATGAATGTAAACAGTTAACCATATTGAATCCCTTATGATTTGTCTTTCCTATTTACCTTTTGCTGCTTCTCTTGAGTCTTATATTTGAAAGTCAATTTTTTAAAAAATTCAACTCTGGTCTTTTCCTCAGGAATGCTTGAAAGGTTTTAGTGTAATACAAACTCAACATTGTCAATCATCTAATGTAATAAGAACAATTAAAAAAATAATCTAGGAGGCCAAAGTCAAGATGATGAGGAAAGGCAGAGACTTGCCTGAGCTTTTCCCAATACACCTCAACAATTTTTAAATGCCTCAGAACAAATTCTGGAGTAGCAGAACACACAAAAGGATGAGATGAAGCAATTTTCTAGACCAAGAAAACTTAAAAGGTAAGTAGGAAACATCTGTTGCACCAGGGCGAAAGTGAAACACAGGCCAATGAAGGCCCTGTTCCAGCAAACCAGAAGAAGGCCATGGGAGCAACTGAATTAGTGGAAGCAGTAGTGGTTTCTGGACCTCTTAGCCCACAAATGGTAGTGGGGGTCAAACAACTGGTCAGAAGGAGATTATAAGGGTCCCCTTGCTGGCACCAGGGGCATTGCCCACATTTGGATCTCAATCATAGCCCTGGCTCTCATTCCCAGGGTGAAGAGGAGCCACTAGCACATCAGAGCTTAGATGTTAGGAGAACTAGGACCCTGGTCACAATTCCAGGGTGGAAAAGAGTGCTTGTGGTTGTTCACAGATCAGAGCACAGGCCAAGAGAATAGTAAGCACACCTCTCTATAGATCATACCACCTTGGAAAAACAAAAACTTATACATCCCCACAATTATCTCTGAAATAGCTGCACAAAAAAACCTGAAGCTTAAGATAACATCCCCTCTAATCCAGAAGCAGAGTCTCATTTTAGCATAGAGTTAAAAGTAAAGAAATAGGCTTGAAAAATGAGTAAACAGGAGAAAAACAGCCTGATTGTATGATGGTTACTGTGGTTACTGTGGAGATAGGGAATATCAAAACACAAACTCAGAAGAACACAATAAAGTCAAAACTCCCACATCCAAAGCCCCCAAGAAAAATATGAATGTTTCAGGCCAAAGAAGCATTCAAAAAGGATTTTAAAAATCAATTGAAGGAGATAGAGGAAAAAATAGAAAGAGAAATGAAAGTAATGCAAGAAAATCATGAAAAAAGAGCCAACAGATTAGTAAAGGAGGCACTAAAATACTGAAGAAAATAATAACTTAAAAATAGAATAGACCAAATGGGGAAAAAGAAACAAAAAATCCAATAAAGAGAAGAATGCCTTGAAAGGAGAATTGGTCAAATGAAAAAAGAAGTACAAAAATTCATTGAAGAAAAGAATTACTTAAAAAGTAGAATTGGACAAGTGGAATCTAATAACTTAAGGAGACATCAAGAAACAACAAAATAAAAAGAATGAAAAAGAAGAAAATGTGAAATATCTCATTGGAAAAATAACTGACCAGGAAAATAAATTCAGGAGAGATAATTCAGGAATTATTGGACTACCTGAAAGCCATGATCAAAAAAAGAGCATAGACATTATCTTTAAAGAAATTGGCAAGGAAAACTCATATTCTGGAACCAGAGGGTAAAATAGAAATTGAAAGAATCCACTAATCGTCTCCTGAAAGAGATCCCAAAAATGAAAACTTCCAGGAATATTTTATACAAATTCCAGACCTCCTAGATCAGGGAAAAAATGTTGCAAGCAGCCAGAAAGAAACAATTCAAGTACCATGGAGCCACAGTCATGATTATATATGATTTATCTGCTTTGGGGCAGCTAGGTAGCGCAATGAGTAAGGCACCGGCTCTGGAGTCAGGTGGACCTGAGTTCTAATGTGGCCTCAGACACTTGACACACTTACTAGCTGTTTGACCTTGGGCAAGTCACTTAACCTCAATTGCCCTGCCTTCCTCCCACCTCAAAAAAAATAAAAAAATATATTTAACAGCTTCTATGCTAAAGAATGAAAGGGCTGAGAATATGATATTCTGGAGGGCAAAGGAGCTGATACTACAACCAAGAAACACCTACCCAGTAACTGAGTACAAGCCTTCAGGGGGAAAAATTTGACATTCAATGAAATAGAGGACTTTCAAACATTCCTGATGAAAAGACCAGAGCTGAATAGAAAATATGATTTTCAAATACAAAATAAGCATACAAAGGTAAGCAGGAAAGAGAAATCATAAGGGATTCAATAAGATTAAACTATTTATATTCCTACATGGGAAGATGATATTTGTAATTCATAAGACCTTTCTCATTATTAGGGTATTTAGAAAGAGTTTTCATAGACAGAGGGCATTAGTGTGGGCTGAATACTATGGGAGAAATATAAAAAAAATGAAACTTGAGGGTGATAGAAAGGTATGCACTGGGATTAGGGGAAAGGGAACAGTACAATGGGGTAAATTATCTGCCATAGAAGAGGCATAAAAGAATTTGAACCTTACTGTCATCCCAACTGGCCCAAAGAGAGAATAGCATACACATTCATTTGGGTAAGGAAATCTGAAGTTAGGAGGGGAAGGAGATAAGAGAAGGCAGGGCTGATAGAAAGGAAGGTGGATTGGAGGAGGTAAAAGTCAGAAGCAAAACACTTTTGATAAAGGACAGGGTGAAAGGAGAGAGAGTAGGATAAACAGGGAACATAAGATGGAAGAAAATACATAGTAATCATAACTGTGAAAGAAAATTCAGTAGGAAATTTCTCAGATAAAGACCTAATTTCTCAAATATGCAGCGAATTGAGTCAAATTTATAAAAATAAGAGCCATTCCTCAATTGATAAATGGTCAAAGGATATGAACAGGCAGTTTTTGGATGAAATAATCAAGTTATCAGTAGTCATATAAAAATGCTCTAAATTACTATTGATTAGAAAAATACAGGTTAACGTAACTCTCAGCTACTACCACATAACACCTACCAGATTAATTAATATGACAGAAAAAGGAAATGACAAACGTTGGAGGGGATGTGGGAAAATTGCACTGTTGGTGAAATTGTATAATGATTCAGTCATTCTGGAGAACCTCTTAAAGTATGCACAAAAGGCAATAAAACCATGCACATCATTTGACCAAGGAATACCTCTACTGAGTCTGTAGATCAAAGAAATTTTTTTAAAGAAATGGATAAGGACCTATTTGCACAAAAATATTAATAGTAGCTCTCGCGGTGACAAGAAATGGTAAACTGAGAGGATGGCCATCAAATGGGGAATGGCTAAACAAGATATTATATTCAATTTTGATGGAATACTTTTGAGGTATAAGAAATGATGAGACTTTTCTCTCTCTTGTTTTGGCCTCTTCCAGTTGGTGGAGTGCCTTTTAGTGCAGGTTATGGTGTAAAGATGGTTAAATCTAAGAACCCTATCACCCATAGCCAATCACTAAAATGACACAGAAATGTCATCATCAGGTCACAGAGGTATGAGTCTCTGAAAGAGGTTGATGCCAAATTTCTGAGAAACCTGTGCTTTGCCAAGAAACACAGCAGGAAAAGACTAAAGAAGATTTAGGCCAATAACACTAAAACCATCAAGGCTCGAGCAGAGGCCAATCAAAGCCCTGAGCACCAAAACCTCCAAGGCCAAGCTCTTCAGGGCCAAGGTCCCCAAGGCCAGTGCCTGGCATGCTGGCTACAAGATAGCCACCAAGCATCCTGGCCTGGCCCCAGAATAATGAAGCCTGACTCATAGGTTGCCAGAACCACTGACCCCCAGGCTACCAAGCCTACTGCCCCCAAGACTACAAAGTCCACTGACCCCAAGGCTGCCAAGTCCATTGACTCTAAGGTCACCAAGTCTGCCACCAAAGTCAGTAAGTCTGATCCCAAGGCCACCAAATCTGGCCCCAAGGCCACCAAATCCAACACTAAGGCCACCAAGTCTTACACCAAGGTCATCAGGTCTGATTCTAAGGCCACAAAGCCCATTGATTCCAAGGCTGCTAAGTCTACTGACCTCAATCCTGTCAAGTCCAAATATAAAGATGCTGGGGCTAAAGTTGTTCATCCCAAGCCTTCAGGACAGGATTTATTTAAACCCTAAACCATCACTTTTTTCCCCAGCCAGGGTATGATTATTCACTATTTTGTACAAATAAAGGAAATGATGAGTCATTAAAAAAAAAGAAATGATGAGGAGAATGCTCTCAGAAAGACCTAAAAGACTTGCATGAACTAATGTAAAGTGAAATGAGCAGAACCAGGAGAACTTTCCATACAGTAGAAACAATATTGTATGATGATAACTGTGAACAATTTAGCTTTTTTCAGAAATACAGTGATCCAAGAAAATTTTGAAGGATTTATGATTAAAAATGCTATTCATCTCCAGAGAAAGAACTGATGGAATCTGAATGCAGATTGAAATATACTTTTTCTTTATTTTTTTTTCTTCTATGTTTTCTTTCACAGAATGACAAATGTGTGACTGCACATGTATTACCTACAGCAAATTGCTTGCCTTCTCAATGGTGGTCAGGGGAAGGAAAAGAGGGAGGGAATTTGGAATTTAAAACTTTTTAGAAAACACATTAAAATTGTTTTTACATGTAATTGGTGGAAAATGAAATATTAAATTTTAAAAATTCTAATGCACTTGTATTTGACATTAAGAGAAGTCTAGAGTCTAGAATAAAGAAAATGATAATCTCTCCCCAGATCAAATCATGCCTGAATTCTTCTATATAGTTTTGAGAAATATAATTGATAAAATGTGGGAAATCCAGAGGTGGGTAAAAAATACATCAAAAGACTTGAAGTCATATAATATAATGATCACTTGAAAGAAGTGGAGATATTTGGCATAGAGGTTAGGAGGGGAATGGGAGGATGATTGCTTATATTCAAAAAATTGGAAGGGTTTCCTATGGAAGAACTAATGGACTTGTATTCCATAACCCTAGAGGAAAGAACCATTAACAAAAGGCATAATTTAGAAACCAAGTTTCATCTTAAAATAAGGAAAATCCTGAAGTGAAATGAGTTGTCTCATGAGATACTGAGTTCCCTGATCAACATGAATCTGCAGGAGAATGTTGAATGATCTCTTATCAGGAAATTCGTACTGTGAAGGTGGGGAGGGCATCATACTATTCTATGAGGTACTAACACATTTTTATTAGTAAATAGTTGATCAGTGAAATTTCCCATTCAATTTGCTTAGCTTACAAAGAAGCAAAACTCTTTTTTTTTCTTTTCACTTCTGAAAGCCTCTCCCTATGAAGGGTGAGGAGTCATGTTCAATTTGCACCTTATGATGAGGACTCAAGTCATGTTTTGAGTGTATTATTGACTGAGGCTACCCTCAAGATAAATTGATTTGTCTGGAGCTCCCTTTTTTCATCTGCTACAGGGTGGGTATCATTTACTGGGCCTGCCCATAAGATAAATTGTTAAATGATGGGATGGATTTGTTTAGGATGAACCACCTGATGATTGTTTAGGATGAGTCTGGGCCTGCCCATAAGATAAATTGTTAAATGATGGGATGGATTTGTTTAGGATGAACCACCTGATGATTGTTTAGGATGAGTCTGGGCCTGTCCATAAGATAAATTGTTAAATGATGGGATGGATTTGTTTAGAATGAGCCACCTGACAATTGTTTAGGATGAGCCTGATAGAGGAGCCTACAGACCCATTTTGTCTCATTATATCTTCTGCCTTTCCTCTAGGGGGTTCCTGAGGAAACATATGAATGCTCCGCTTTGGAATGGTATTTCTACTTAGAAGCTATTAATTGCAGTCTGGATGGAAGTGAATTGGAGATATTTGTGCTCATCCACCCTATATGACCTTATGCCATTGTTGCACTCCATGATTCCCTCTTCCATACTCTCTAATTTATTTTAACTGGCTTTCTCTATGTTCCTCATATATGTTACCCCTCCTGTACCATGCCTTTAAAGAACTGAAGAACCCACCAAATGGGAGAAAGGACCATAGAAATGAAGACAGTAGGCAGCTGAAGCATTGTGAAAAAAATATGGAGAGTCATGGATGGAAATTCTAAGCCACCTCCCAAAAATAGAGGTAGTGGAAAGAACTTGGTACAAGGCTTGGAACATAGTAGATTCTTCATAAAGGTAAACCCACTGGCTGACTGAGTGAATGTACATGGGGCAATACCCTTTGTGTCACCTGCAGGTATTTATATTTCTAAGAATGAGGCACAACAGAAAAAAGTACCAATTTCAGATTGCAGAGCAAAGCAATAACAGAAACTATTTGGAGGAGAGAACTCCAAACATATACCTTCAAAAAGTTTTAATACCATGAGGAATATAGAGAATTTTTAAAAAGGGATAAATAAGTGTAAGAATTATAAAGTATAAGAAGAGTATACTATAAGGTATAAGAACTAAGTATAAGAAGACAAGTCTAGAACAGACAGATGCATAATGGAGAGAATGAGGGGAAATATATATATATATATATATATATATATATATATACATACATATATGTATGGATGTATGTGTGTATACATGCATATATTTATTTATTTAGAAAAAGGCATGGAAAATGAAATAAAAAACTAATGAACAAAATAAGTTGCTGGGGAGGAGAGGACAGAGAATACGCCACTAATTGATGGAGGAAAAAAGGAGAGGGGAAGAAATATGTAACTAGATGAAAACAATATAGGAAAGGAACTTAAAAAGAACTTTAAAACTAAATAGAATTCTATAAAATTTAAAGAATTAGTACCTTTACTACTCAAATTCATCTTAAAATGTGAGAAGACATTCTACCAAATTCGTTTTTGTGCAGCAAATATAGTCCCAATATATAAACCAAAGCAGGATAAAGCTTAGAGGGAGAAATATAAACCAATGTGATTAATGAATATTTATTTAGAATTTGAAACAAAAATCCTGTTATACATATTAAAGCAATTTATCCAAGAAATTATTCATCACAACCAAAATGAATTTATACCAGAAATGTAATGATGGTTCATCATAGTGAAGTAATCAATTTAATCAACTATATTAAAAACAAAATCATATAAAACCACAAGATTATCTCAAAAAAAGTGGGGAAAGTCTTTGAAAATGAAAATTATTTGTATTAAAAACTCTTTGAACTACAGGAATAAAATGAATTTTGAAATTTTCTAATACAAAAAAACACACATCATATGTAATGGGGATATAGTAAAAAACCTTTTATAGGAAATATGGGAGTAAAGTGAGGATGCCAATTCTTCCTAATATTATTGAATACATTTCTAGAAATGTTAGCAATAACAAGACAAAAAAATAAAGTCATACCAGGGGATAAAACTATTCCTATTTGTTGAAATAATGATGGTTTACTTAGAAACTCCTAAGGAATTAGAAAAAAAATACTAATTGAGACAATGGCTTCAGCAAAGTTTTAGGGTACAAATCAATCTTCAAAAATCAATTGCACATTTGTGTAATAATAATCAAGTTCAAGAGGCAATGATAGAAAGGTAAATCTCATGCCGAATAACTCCAAAATACATAAAGTATTTGAGGATCAACCTACCAAAGTATAGCATTGTATAATATCAATCCAACTTTTACAATCAGGTGGTTGAAACATCCCATAAAAGAAAAAGAAAAAAAAAACAGATTTCTTCTCTGGCACCAAGGGAGGGCTGCAAAATTTTACACACATTTTTTCTAGATTGGAACACCACACCCAGTAACCCCTGAAATGTGGAAGGGATAATTATTGTTCCAATTGTTCTTAGAAAGGTTTTGAAATTATGCCAGAAAAAAGTATTAAATTTTTAAAAGAGTTCATAGAATTCATTATTGTGCCTACTCCAACAAGCCTATTGACAGTAACAAAAGTATAAAAGCATTGATAATTGTATTATTTGAAGTAACAAAATGATAGAAAACAAATGCATGTGCCCAGTATTTTGAGGATAGCTGGGTAAATCATAGAATAAAACTATATTAAAATGTAAATTAGTAGACTTGTAATTTTACTTTACTTTCCCAGCTTTATTGAATGGGTCCTGAGTGATAGATTAAGAACCAAGATTAACCAGATTTTGGAATTGCCATGGGAAACATACTAATGCCTTATAACAGAAAGCCCTCTAAAAGAAGTATGGCTATAATTTATGCATTTCAGGATGTTCTCTGCAAGTTATAACATCATCAGTATGACACAGCTAAGGGTCACATTCAGGTTTGTATCAGACTGAGCCACAACTTAAGGACTCTGCAATGATTAGCTGTCACTCCAAACCCTTTGTGGATGCTGAATTGCTTTGAATTGTGGTTAGTGAAGCCTGATGTTTTCTTCTTAATTTGCATTTTTCTCTAAGGAATGGTACAAAAGCCTTTACTTGCTTCCCAGTAGCTATTAATTTCAAGATTGCATGGGATCTTCCTAAGTATGGAATATTTCGTAACAGTTGAAAGAATGAAAGTGATAATAATATCTAATTTTACTGAGTAAGAGAATATATATGTTTTACTTTACCCTAAATTTCACGTATATTAAATCTGTAGTGATATGTAATTTGTGTATTTAAATCCATTAGGAACATGGGAAAGAAAAGCTGAGAGGTGAAAGGAGAATCAAAATTATTATAGCAATTACTACATTTAAAAAAAATAAAATTTTATTGATAGCTTTTGTATTTGTATTGTCTAAATTTCCCTATGTAACATTCCTCCTAACCCTTCCTACAATGTCATCACTTAGAATAAATAATTTTTCTAAAGAAAAAAAAATCAGAAAAAATTAATATTCGGTGTTCCTCACCAATGGACTGTTGCCCCAACGATAAGGCAATACAAGGAAATTTTCTCTTCTTTCAGTCCATGCCTTTTCTTAGCAATTTACCAATATTCATTTTCTCTTATTCTGTGGCTGTTAGTGTATCAATTTCTAATCATTGTGTATATCATTTGCTGGGTCTATTTTGTTTACTTTCCATCAATTCTTGTAAGTCTTTCCATCCTTCCTTTTATTCATTACATTCATTTTTTCTTACATCATAGTGTTATTTCATTATATTCAGGTATCATTACTTGTTTACCCACATGTTAATCTATGGTTTTTATATTGTTTCTAATTCTTTGCTACCACAAAAATTTTTTATAAATATTTAGATGTATGTAGAGTTTTCTTTTGGTAAATTATCTACTGACAAAGAGAAGTTTGAGTTTCCTAAAGTAATTTCATTATTGGTCACATACCCTACTTAATACATAAATACGTAATTAATAGTAATATGTAAATATCCCCTCTCAAATGAGTCCATCCTGAGTTCCCTAAATGCAGTTTAATCTGTAACCTGACTTAAGTTTACCTATAGAGTCCATTTAATGAGTTTTATCTCCTTTAGGCATGTATGAGATTGTGACTCTTTAACTGTTCAACACTTATGACATTGAAGAAAGCACGTGATTATGATTTTGTGATACTCATGGTGACAGTAAATTATTTGCTATTTAGGTTTAGGTCCCTTGATTTACAGCCCCTGAGACTTACTAATTGACTATGAGACATTATTTGTTACCAATCTGACCCCTAGCCCTCCTTAAAGGAATTTTATCAAGCTCTACATGAGATCGGGAGTAAAGAGGATGCCATTGATTCAGATTATTGTTATGACTCCCCTTTGAAATCTTAACTCAGCTTTCTGCTTCAGTAATTAGCCTTTCAGTACCATAAAAATGTTGGATTATAATAAGCCAAAAGACAGAAATTGTGGAAAATGATTTGTTTAGAAAACTTCTTATTATACTATTTAAATTCAACTTTATATGATTAAAAATTATTTGCACCCATATTGTACTTCTGTAATAACAATGCTACTTGCCGCTACTATGGCTGCGCAAGGCTGATAACACCAGCACATAGAAGGGCTGCTAGCACAGGCTCTTTGATATGCTCTTCTAAGGAAAGAAACTTTAAGGGGTTTACAATCTTACTTTAATCAAACATTAATATATCATTCACTTAGTTCAGGGGAAAAAGTCAGCACCCTGAAATTTCAGAGAAGAAAGCAGAGAGAATAACAGAAACCAACAGACAGGTTTCTATCTGTCTGACCAAATCAAAATACATAGTTACCAGAGAGAGAAGGATCTGGGTTTTACAAGGGGGGAGAAGGGGGCGGGGTCTTAAGGGCTACCCAGAGTCTCGTCTGGCCAAGCCAAGGACCACTCTTCCAATGAGCGAAACCCCCCAAAACAAAATGCTAACCTCAGAACATATATACGCTTCTTCAGAGTCACAACCACTCGACCCCAACCCATGTGACCTAGGCCTTCCTGTGACTTAAGCAGGTCATCAAAGACTCTTCATTTGAAACAAAGGCAATACTCAATCAAAGGCACTCAATGACCTTAGTGCTGAGAAGCACTCAAACAAAAAACAGCAAAAAGTCCCATTCTGCTTGGCATTATACCTTCTGATCTCAATGACTCTCCAGGATTGGCAAAGATGATTATAAGGAATTTAGATTCTCTCAGGTTGTTTTTTGTTTATTTGTTTGTTTGTTTTTTGAGTTTCCTTTGCATTTTGGCTTTGCCCAAATTTTAGTAAATATTTACATTTACTAATATCCATTGCAATCTACCTTTTCTTTTAAGTTGCCTTCTCCACAAAAAGCAAACAAACAAAAAATGGTGCACTTATGTGTAGTTCATATGTGGGTACTCTTATCTAAGTACTATATAATGTAAATCTTCCAGAGCCTGGACAAAAGGGATCCATAACCTCCTTTCTAGTTTGCTCTCCTCTACCAAACAACCTAACAAAATATTTTCTAAAACTATTTCAGATTTTGGGGTTTGTTCTTACCAACAACAATCAAAAGAGAAATAAAATTAGAAATAAAATAATTTAGGCATCATCTGTTTACAAGTGATAATTGAAACCATGGGATTCTGTAGAGTCACAAGTCAGAACTCAATGAAGACAGAATCTTGGGACACTAAGGTACACACTTGAATGAAAGAAGACAATGACCAATGAAGTAAACCAGGAAGAAAGTCAGTCAAGTAGGAGTAATTAGAAGCATTAGAGAACAGGACAATGGAAATCAAGGCAAGAGAGAAAATCTAGAAGAAGGTGAGGGACAGAGGTGGTCAATAGTATTTTATACTGTAAAAAGGTCAAGACATATAAAAATTGAGAATGAGCTACTCTTTTTTAATTAGAAGGTCATTCCTGATTTTGAAGCAAGCAGTTTCAGAAGAAAGATGGAGTCAGCAACCAAAACACATGGTGTTGAAAAGTGAGTAGGGAGGGAAGAAGTAAAAGCAAAGAATAGGCTACTTTTTTTTCTCTAGGAGTTTAAAAGAGATATCTGATGATAAATTGATGGCATATTTTCATTTTTGAAGGTAAACACTAGAAGAAAAGGGAGAGATTATATATTGGGAAGGTGAGGTAATTGCTGATAGAGAAAAGTTCCAGAGAGACAGGAGGAGGCAGAACTTGTGGGGTTAGCCTTGATAAAGAGATAGGCTACCTTCTTCTCTGAGGAGAGAATGGATGAGGACAAACTGCGTTATTGAGGTGTAGATGGCAGACAATGAAGAAATCCGCACTGGATTGTCTCAGTCTTCTCAGAAAATCTAGGAGGCAATTTAATTTCACTAAATGCAACAAGGGTTGAACAAAGCACATAGTGTGTACCAGGTACTAGGGATATAAAAAGAAAAACCAAAGAGTCTCTGCTGTAAAGCAAGTTCATCTGCTAAGACAGAATGTTTCGAACAAATGGTCTCAGAAATTGTGGACTACCATATATAAGATTTTGAGAATTTTTTTTTAAATAGTAAAACTGATGTATGTAAGCAAAAACCATAGCCCTTTGTTATAGTTTTTTTTTAAATTTGTTGAAAGAAAAATCTGATTTTATTTCATTCCCCAAAGAAATGCATTGATTATTACTTTGAATAGCCGTTGGGCCTGTTTGCATTCTATGTTACTATAATGGAATTTCCCCATTAAGTTAAATACAACGAGAAAATGGTGCTATGTACCTTTTCATGAAATGTGCCCTAATGCATTTATTATACACAAATAAATAAATGGGAAAATCAATGCTGGAAGGCCTACATTTAGAAAACAGGCAAGCATCTGTGATGGAGAGGAAAACACTGTGTCTGAAAATAGATTTCACTGTCAGAATTTCAAGGGGTTATTAATCTAAACAGTAGAGATAAAATAAAATGATTCTTTAAAATGATGAAAAATACCTTGACAGTGTCCTTTTAATATGGTTTGCTTACTGTTGGTGAATATAAGGATGCAATTATAATGCACAGCTTGCTGTGTTCTTGCTTCTCTTTTATTTAAAATACGCCTTCACACGCCTTCTTTTTGACAGAGTGATATATGGTATAATGAGTGACTGCATTCAGCTTCTCTGGTAATCAGTACCAAATCCCTTCAACCTAATTGCAAATAAAGCCATCTTTGGAACTCTTTGTAGGGGACATAGCCAGGAACTTTGTAAGATTAAATAGAGAGGGGGAAGGCATTTTCTAAAGTGACCTAAGGGTGTATAACTAGGAGGAATGGCATGAAAGCAAGCAAAAGAAAATCTAGTCTCATTTTCAAGACCTATGTGCTAACTGAAGTTTATTAGGCTACCAACTGTCTGTCAAGGGAAATGGTGAGAGCCCATTGTCTGAATCAGTTAAAAATTCACCCAACAAAATATTCATGGATATATTGGAGAAAATAATCTTGTGTTCTCAGGAGGAGCTGAACAAAATGATCTGATATCTTTTTTTACATCGTTCATTTCTACAATTCTATGAATGAGTGATGATGGCTGTAATTAGGGTTGGCTTTAATAAAAGAGCATTTTAAAGGCAGGCTTCCCTAGAGCTAATAAGCATGGACCTAATTAAACATGAAAACAAGGGGAGGTAGGAACTTTAGCCAAACTGAAGCAAAATCAATAGGAGGAGGAAGAAATTCTGGTGTTATTATTGCTATGGTGTATGCCTTTTTAGCTACTTTACCTCTTACAAAAGAAACTTTGGTGGTAGTCCCCAGTAAGGCTTATTTTTACCTGTACAGATTTCTGACCCATTTACTTATTTTTTATATAGAGAATAATAGGCATTTATTTCAGGGAGGGATTGAATTTGCTTTCCCATTAATCATTTAAAATATTTTCTTGTCTTTTGAATACTTAATCTTCCCTACTGATACATCACATTATTAAACAAATTTCAATCTATGTAAAAAAAAACATGCAAAATCAATTCAGTGATTTCATTACATTCATCTTACTTAGTACTATGAAGGAGAAAAATTTCACACTGGGAATCTAATGTAAATTTCTACTAAACAAGCTTTTAAACATTTATAGATTCTCAAACTTGGTTTCAGATACTTACAGCAAACTTTGTTTTGTTACTATGCATTATTTAATATAAAAAACCAAATAAATGATTGAGAGAACAGCAAAGACAAGTAATATATTAACAATTGCTAGTTGCTTTTTAAAATTTCAAGTTTCAAGGGGTGAGATGAGAATGAAAGGGATGTTAGAGGTATTGTACCAATAGACTATGAACTCTTTGAGAGGAAGGACTAAATTTTTCTTGTTCCTTTTTTTAAAAACTTTTTTTTTAATGTCTCTAGTGCTTAGCACAATGCCTACTACATAGTAAGTGTTCAATAAATACTTATTGAATGATTGATTAACAAATTGATTAACACAAAGACAAGTACTACAGAGAAAGGAATAATGACTGTGAATGCAATGACTGTTACTACATACTATTCACATATCTGGTCATGTCAGTCAAAATGCAGTCTTTCTGCAAGCCTGGTTACAAAATATTCAGATGACAGGTCGCATTCTTGACTTAATATACTAACCTGACCAAATATCTCAGTATATCCAAGTAACAAAAAGAATGTTTTACAATGCAATTAAATTTGTAGGTTTATCTGTCAAGGACCTTTGATTTCTTTCATAGGTAAAGAGAAATTCTAGTGTGGAAACTTCCTATCTCAATGTATATCACCAAATTTCTCAGAATTTATAGTCTTTGAGAGTTCTTTGAGTAACCAAAGATTTAATGAATTTACTTTTACCTTTGCTCACACAGCTTCCTAAGGAGACAGTTAAAGCCAAAGACGGCAAAGGATGGTCATTTATCCACTAAACCACATTGCCTCTTATCAAAGATATGTCAGGTAATAATAATGATGACAATAATAATAATAGTAATAATAGAAATAGTAATAATAATTTTGTAGGGTCTTCATGATGTGAGAAAAATACATATGTATATATGTGTATGTATGTGTACATATGTGTACAAAGATACACATAGGTATTATCCATGCATACATACGTATGTGTGTGTATTCCATTCTCTTACCACATTGCCTGAGGGCATATATTTAAGGCTCTTCTTTTCCTAACTTTTTTTAATATAATAAAGAAGAGTAACTAAATACATTAGAGCAAAGAAGGATGAAGGAAAGTTTGTTCATGTCATGTCTTGCTAAGCCTAATAGTACAATTGCCATGGCAGTGTAAGGTACATAGAGTAGCTAGTGGTGAATGTATTATGAAGTAACCTTTGAAAGGAACACAAATGGAAGCAGAAAATATACTACAATCTAAGTCAGTAAGTACAAAATTGGCCTGAGGAAAGCTATTATTAGCTATTATTATTAGCTATTGCTAATTTCTTTAATAGGGAAGGGGGTAGTATCCTCTGCCACCTCTCTGCTAATAGTACCTTCAGGAAAAGAAGGAACCTAGCTATCTGGCCACAGGGGAAGGCTCTTATTGAATGTAACTTCATTCAAGTATCAAAGGGGAGGTAACTTAAGCTACTCAAAGAAATGCTGCACAAGGAAAAAAGGTAGTTTCTATGAGCCTTTTAAGAGACCACTTTCCTTTATCTTATTTATTCAGTTGGCAAGCACACATCTACTCTCTAAGGTCATAAGATGCCCTGCACCTCTGGGTACAAGTACAATGAAAAAATGCTTTAGGTACCATTTTGATCAAAACTTTGGGTCACAGCAATCACCATAGTTCATCTCTAAATTAAGATAACTGCAAGACAGACAGAGAGACAGAAAGAGAGATAGAGGTAGACAGAGACAGATACAGAGACACAGAGACAGATGAGAGAGAGAGAGGGAGGGACAAAGAGACAGAAAGACTATGAAAAAAGTGGCTTTAAGTGAAAAATTTGACATATGAGTCATTTTACTTCTCTGGGCCACTGTTTTATCCTGTGTAAAATGAGTAGCTTGGACTTCTTGATCCTGAGGCCAAAACATATGATGATGTGAATCACAAAACAATATTTTCTATTTGCATTTCTGTATATAGATGTAGCAACAATTCAGCTAGCAGCTGTTGTGGGCTATAAGACTGTTTCAACAATTTGGCTAGCAGCTGCTGTGGGGGTGTAAAACCAACAACAACCAGTATGCAGAACATTGCAAAAGGCCAGGTCCTTTTGACCTGCTTTACTAAGGAAAGCAACGTTAGGGGGTTAACAATCTTACTTTAATCCAGCATACAAATATCATTCACTTAGTTCAGCGGTAAAAGCCAGCACCCTGAACTTCAGAGCAAATACAGTCAAATTACAAACAGACCAAATAAAATTTGTAGTTACCATGATCTGAGTTCAGCTGGGAAGCTCAACAGTTGGCTGGCTCGGAGTCACCATCACTACTGCTGTAGCTCACAGCTACGAAAAAAGAAAGACAACCCCCAGTTCTACACATCCCGCCCAAGGTCAAAGGTGAGCTACATACACGACTCACCCATGCGACCCAAAATCATCACAAAAATGTGACCCAAACCCATGCAGTCCAAAAGCCTCCAATGCCACAAACATGTCACCCAAACCCATCTTGATTGCCAATACAAAGACCCAACAAGACTAGCAACAAGAGCTGCCAGCATAGGTTCTTTTGATCTGCTTTACTAAGCAAAGTAACTTTAAGGGGTTAACAATCTCACTTTAAGCAAACATACATATATAAACTGACTTAGTTCAGGAGCAAAAGCCAGCAACCTGACTTTGGAGCAAATACAAACAAATTTCAAGCATACATTATAAACAGACCAAATACAAACCAACATTTGGGTTAGCAAAGCCAGGGGGCAGTTACAATGGATTGCCCAGAGTCAAGTGACACTCTTCCAGTGAATGAGAGGCCCCAGACCAAGCATCTGGATTTCTTCAAAACTGGGGGGCTTTTAGTGGCTACCCAGAGTCTCCACATGCACACTCTTCCAATGAGTGAGAGCTCCCAAAGAAAAATGCCAGCCTTTGAGTTTATATATCCTGTTCAGGGTCAGAGGGTGTCACAACATGCAACTCAAACCCATGTGACCTGAAAGTGTCACAAACATGCAACTCAAACCCATGTGGCCTAAAAGCTTCTGGCATCACAAACATGTGACTCAAACCCATGTAAACTAGGCTTTCCCTTGAAGCAAGCAAGTCATTAAAGACTCCCAATCTAATCAAAGAAACAAAGGCCAGACTCTTCAAGGGCACTTGATTAAATAAGTGCTAAAAGAGAAAACAGCAAAAGAAAGTCCCACCTTAATTACTGATACAGTAGAATTACCACTACTATCAGAATATGTGTGAATAATTCTTAGAACATTTCCTAGGATTTTGGGGTTCAAAAAGCTTAAAAGAGTTATTAATTTACAAGATATCCAGAGAATTAACTTCAGAACAAAGTACCTATGAGAAAACATTTATATTATACTGGTAATAATTGGTTTGTCAATATTTCCAATGATGCCAAACTACTCTTGGCAATTCTATATTGTCACAAGTCATGGAATAGTGCTACCACAGAAGAACCCCAATAAAAACACAAAAGGCAAAAAATACACAGCATGTGTGTCCAGATTGTAGTGTGTTACCAGTAATGGCTTCTATGTGAAAAGCGACATAAAAAAAAATCATGAAAAGCATGTGTTAGCTAACAAACAGAGTGAATTGATCATGTTGTAAGAATGAAGAATAACAGGTAGATAATCTGAGTGTTACACTGATGGGGTGGGGGGGAAGCAAAAGAGAGGCCTCCAGTTTATAAAGTACATCCTCCATGGATGTTTATTTTTAGAATTCAATTTGATAAACATACATTAAGTACTTACTATGTTTCAGGTACAAGAAACAATGACACAATATGATTCTTAAAAGATGAGATTTGTTGGGGTGGGAAAGAGCGTATCTGATCTGCTCTGGTATACAAAGTCATGATATCTTGGGCCCAAAGAGGTACTGAGGTGCTAGACACTCCTATATATAATACCTGCCTGAGTTCTGTGTTCCACAAAAGTGTTTCACCACTGGGATAGGAATAGGATCTAATGTAAAAGCACCTACAAACATTGTTTAGTCTGAAATATACTGAACTCTGTCTGTATTGGCTCAGTGCCATTCCTACAACGTGCTGTCCTTCTCAACTTCATGAGAAATTCAGTATGACACTAAATACACTTATACTGCCCTAGGAATTAAAAGAGATCCTTGAATACATCTTCTATCTGCCCAATGACGACCTTTTTGCATATGTTTATTTTTATCATTGCAATGAAAATAGCTGTATTTCATGAAATGAAAATTCATTGCCACGATAAAAGCAATTTTCCCACATTTTTATTTGCTTCTCCAAGGAAGCTCTAGTATTTATTCTTTTTCATTTTTCATTGGAAATATATGTGGTCTACTCCATCCATGATAGACTTCTCCATGGCCTTTTGGATGACTTGTACATTTTAGTCTTTAAGCCTTTTCAAACCATGGTATTTCATGACTTGCAGCCATGGATGTTAAAAAAGGAGGGAGGGAAATTTCTTTCAGGAACAAGTTTAGATACATTAAAAGCATTGATAAATTTCTTAATGACAATCCTTTATGCATATGCATATGCAATAATAATCTTTATACATAAAGATTGTCCCCACAAAAAATTTTGAAGAAAGGAGAAATCAGACACATGGCTCAGAAATTATTGAACACTTTTTGTTAATTAAGAGTAACTTCCCCCCCCGCCCCAAGCATTTGATATCCCCTTTCAGACATATTGAGAATTATTTTTTTAATTCTCTGAAAATGAGATTGCTTTCAACATTAACCTCCTGCCTACACACTTGCTTTAGTCCAGCTGCTTCCCTATCTTTGTTTTCTTTAGTGTTATTTACACTTCCTCATATAGTACATCAAGGATTATGGTATTAGAATGCAAATGTTGTGGTTCACAATCACTGACAGAGAAAAGTTGTTTTTTTTTTAATTGAAATTCTCACAATATTGTTTTACCATTTTTCATCCATTTATCATTGTCCTTTCAGTTTCAACTTTAAATCATCCTGGTACAATCAGGATTAATTGAGTATCTTGGCAAACATTTAGGAAGTTTGTCCTCAGCACTGTTTTCAGCCATGTTATAAAATGATATTGTTCATAATCCTCCATTATCCTTCTCTGTAAGGTTTTGCAAATACATTGTTATTCAAAGCTGATATTGTCTGTGACAGACATATCTCTCTGCTTAGTAAGCAAGATCAAGTATTTGGTTGTGGACTTTTTGGATTCCATTGTTATGGTGATTAATTTACCTCAGTTAAGGGGTCTTACATGAGAGGTAGGCCTTATCAATGGTTATTTATTTTCATTTCCATCACTTCTCAGGTTCATCAGACGGTTTAAATAGGTCAGGTTGGAGTAGTTACAATTGTATGCCATATCAGCTTCCCAATTTTATTCTTCTAGTTTGGTATTGATTTTGATCTTTGAGCTAATAAATTGGTGGCTTTATCATATAAAGCCTTGGAATTGACTCCTCTATCAGTAAACTATAATTTTCCTATTTATTAGACCATAATCAGTTTCATATGATGCTATTTAGTACTCAACAACTACTGCAACTTCTACCTCTTTTCTTGAAGAAAGCATTTATAATAAATAATTGTGAGGCTCTCTAGTGGTAGAATTTCATCTTCCCAATAGGATATCTTATTAAATCATACTTCAATTTGTCAGACCCTAATATATGAATTCCTAATGATGAACCAGCATCCTATGATCCAAAGCTGCTCAATCAAACAAGTATTTAATGACCTCCTACTATGTTCTCAGAAATACAAAATACATGATTGTCTACTGTACCAGGGTGCTGAAATGTCCAGTCCTTGTAGGGGAGCCCTCTTGCTCACCATAAGTCAGACCTATCCCTACTGCATTCTTTTTCTCAATCTCCACTTCTGCTGGTCAGAACCTACCATCATCCTTTAGTACAAGTAGACACGATTTAATTCAACTATACCTTGTGAATCCTGAAGAATTATAAGCTCATTCAACACTGAAAAATTTACTATCATTTAACTAGAAACAGCCCATAAAGAATTAGTTTTCTGAAGCTGACACTACTTTTTCAAGGCAAGGGCATAGAGTAGGATGATAAGTAAGCTGGGAAGTTCTTTCATGGTACCCCTGAGACAACCTTGAAGTAAACTAAAACCTATCTTGCTAAATTGGTTTAAACTGAAAAAAGGGTCACTAGATTGCTGTAGTTTTGAATCACCCTAAGATGGTATTTTGTGACAAAGACCATGTACACCTCCATATCTGCCATACACAAAAAATGTCATAGATTTTAAATACCTATAGACATTTCTTCTGTTGGCAAAATTATCTTGAAAAAAAAAAGCAATGACTAATTTTTATGAGTAATTATTTGATACCAATTTTGCATGGATTCAAATTTTTCTTTGCTATTCATGGTGAAGATACATTAACAAATGCTATAAATTATATCTGAATATGTAATGTTTTTCAAATTATTTGAGTGTCTAGCTCATGCTTTTAAGTTTAAAGCTATTTGTGTGTTCTATTGGATCCAGTCTATAAAGTGATGACACAAATTAATGATGGTTAAAAATTCAATAAATACCCTAAAAAAGGATCCAGGACAATTATTGATATCACAGCCTCAATACATAAAATATAATGTTTCCAAATGGTGCTGTCGATTTAAAGTGAGAATGATGACAATGAGTAAATTTTAATTTTCAGCCTTCTAAAAAGTAGAATAAAAATTGGAAGCTAAAAATTTCATTTGCAATAAAATTCTTTAATGATTTATCCTTACTGAAAAATGAGAAATGTTATTCAGATAATGAAAAATATTCAAATTAATAGATTCCTGGAGGACATAACTTTTAAACAGATTTTGAACTTTTCCTTTGAGTTGGGACTTTGGGTGCCAAGAGGAAACCTGCAATGGCAGTGTGAGGAAAAAGGACCCTCCCTCAAGAAGTACTTTACTTGGACACTCTGTATTAACTAAAGAGATTAACTTGCTTTGACCTAGGGGTGGACATTTGAATTGTAAACAAGTATTTTGGGAATGATTGATTGAAGAGATTAGCTTGCTGGGACCTAGAGGAGGATCATGTTTATATTGTAAACACATATTTGGGAATGACACTGAATGATATGTTTTGTTTTGTTGTGAATGATATGTTTTAGCTTCCTGCTTGACTGGATCATAATGTATAATGCTTGTATTTGTTCCAGGATCCATGGCCATTTAATTTATATTTTTGTTAGTCCATGGATCCTGGAAGGGGTGGAGTGTAATATCAATTAAGTTGGGACTTTTTACTGTTTTATAATGATAAATTAATTAAGTGTCTTTGATTGAGTCTTACTAGGTACAAAGCCCCAGGCCCAAACCCCTTTCTACCAGGTGCTAAGCTTATGTGGGCATGAAGCACTCAGGGTCCTAAGGGGACTTGCTAAGACCAGAGCCAATAGTAGGAGCCTAAGTTCTGGTAACTCAGATGAAAAAAGCAAGACCAAAAGCAGATCAAAAGAACCTGCACTGGCAGTGTTCTTGTTGTTGGGCTTGTGTTGGTCTTTCACCCCCACAGCAACTGCTAGCAGAATTGTTGCAATGGGTGGGTAGAATAACTGCTTTTCTGTAGTTGAATGAATGTATTAGAATGTAATTTCATCTTTTGTTAATTCACTGGAAATATATTTGGAACCACTAAACTAACAGACAGGACATCGAAGATGACATATACCTCATCCTAATCCCACATGGTTACGAACTCTCCTGCTATGCCTCTTATGTTTTAAAAACTGTTCATTCCACATAGCTTTGAGATGAAAACTTTTCATTCCATGTAGGTTTGAGATTATGAGTATTTAGTCCTGATGCTTCTACTGCAAATACTCTTCTAAGGTTTTTATCAACCAAGGCTATTTTTAGGCAACTATGGACAACATTTTAATCGTGGTCTGCTTCCAGTATAAGTCTTATTTTTTTCAGTTCTGTAGTATATTTTAAAGTCAACACTTGAAAAATAAAGACAATGTGCATAAGAGACAGCAAATTGGCATTGAAGACAGGAAGACTTGGATTCAAGAAATCTACAATCAAATTCATATTGGCCATTTGACCCTGACCAAGTCATATAAATTATCAGTGCTCTGAGTATGTCTCTAAGACTATGCATTGCAAAGATTACTTACATTGAAAGAGTTTCTTCATCTGAGAGTTCCTTCAATCACTGAATTTCCAAGGTAGGTCCATAATCTTATTTATAGTATGAGTATTTTTCCTTGTAAATACAGGAAATACAGTCAGCTTTTGTTATGTAATTATGTTTTGCAAGGTATTTGAAAGGTATAAAATACTCACAGCATGCAGTGATCTGCATAGTTTCTATCATTTGCTTGAATATTCTGTGTTGTTGACTAATTCTGCACTCAACAAGGATTACCTTCCTGCATTTTTTCGGCAATGATCTGGTCTGAAGTGCCATCTGCCAGACTTAGCCATTTGATTAATGCTTTTTTTTAAACTGTTTGTTAATAGAGATGTTTCATTGGCCACATCTAAGGTAAGATTACTTTTGATTACATTAGACTAATCATATGGCATGTACCCATTGTCTAAATTTATTATTATTTAGTGAAGTAATAACTGCTTATTCCAAACGAAATTGTCTGCTTATTATGTGCTCTATGGTCTTTCAGTCTTCTTCCTTATTTTTCATGAGAAATTGTTCATTTTTCTGCAGCTGTCTCAGGATAATGAGGCAGCTGGTGTCTCGATAGATAGAACATGAGCCCTGGAGTCAGGAAAACCTGAGTTCAAATCCAGCCTCAGACACTTCTTAGCAGAGTGACCCTGGGCAAGTTACTAAACCTCTGAGATTGTCTGATGAAAGGATCTACTTGAGAACGAAATACAAACCCACTCTAGTGTCTTCACCAAGAAAACCCCATGGGCAGTTGCTCCATGGGGTCCCAAAGATTCAGACATGACTGACTGACTGAACAACAGCTTAGAATGATAAGTCTTCTGTTTTGTTAATACTGCACAAGTTATTTTGTTAGAATATTTTCATGTTCCATTTTATAGTTCCAAAAGTCTACATGAAAACTGCTATTGGATATTGTAATAAAAATTATTGGTTTTTAAAAATTTTTAACTGAATCTGCAATCTCCAATAGGTAGAGAGCTCTTGGTAAAGAACTGTACATTATCACCACTGACTAAGATACAACAAACATTCAAAGAAAATAGTTGCTGAATAAATTAATCAAAATTAATTTGAAATGACCTCTGGGAAAATATCAACATATACTAAAGGGAGTTAAAAATCAAGGTTTTATCAACTAACATTTTAGTAAGAATTAGTTGACACTTGGTTGTGGGTAAGAACATAGGGTAAAAGAACTGTAATATTCATTAAATTGGCTAAGCCTATGGAGCAAAAAGCTATTTTTCTGAGGTAAAATAATGCCAAGAAGCACTGACAATGGGTCTTATTTAGTGTGGTATAAATTTCAATATCACAGATATTAATTAAGCAGCCAGATGTTTTTAGAAATACAAAGACAGAACAGAAAACCCCTGCCCTTAAGAATGTTATCATATGGAGGTAGTAAGAGGAGGAGGGAATTGATATAATACATACACCAAAAAGTCTAATGAAGTGGTATCCTACACCCATTTCATCCATTATCTTATTAAATTTATTTTCATAAAATCATTTAAACCTTTCTTCTTCATTCCCCTAGCATTGTTACCACTGTAATTCAGCCTCCTACCAAACATTTGTCACTTGGACTATTACAGTCCTCTTCATCTTGTTGGTCTTACCATTTCCTAATCTCTTTCTCATTGAAACTATCCTGTTCACCTCTGGCTAAATAATTATCCTCAAGCACAGGTATAGGCATTCTCAAGAAATTTCAGGAACTCTCTTCGGCCTACACAGTAGAATACAAACTCCTTAGATGGGCATTTAAAATGCTTCATTCTGGGGAAGCTCTGTTAAACCTCCTGAGAGAAGAGCATGGTGGGGCCCAAGTCAGGGGTTGTGGAGATGGCTGCAGTGGCAGCAGAAGCAGCTGCTGCTGCTGTTTCTGGAGGTCCAGGCCCATGGACAATAGGGGGATTAAGCAGCTCATCAGAGAGAGATTTCAGAAATCTCTTTTTGGCCACCAAGGCAGGATTCTTGTGCTTTGCCTTGTTTAGATCTGGGTCACAGTCCTGGGTGGCAATCCTGGCATGAGGAGTAGTGCTGATGTGGCAGAGCTTGTGGTGGCTGTGGAGAGGGAGTCCTACTCACAGTTCCAAGGCAGAAAAGAGTGCTTTGGGTTGCTCACAGACCAAGGCACAGGCTGGGAGAGGAGTAAACACTTCTCCTTGGTTCTAACCATCTCAAAAGAACAAAAATTTACAGGTGCCAAAAATAGCTCTGAAAATAGCTGCAGAAACCCCCTAAAGTTTGGGACAGAGAACTGTCTACTCTGGAAGCAGAGTCTTACCTTGACAAAGAGCTCAAAAATCAAGTCACAGGCCATGAAAGAGCTCAAAAAGGATTTTGAAAATGAAATAAGAGAAAAAGAAGAAGTGGGAAGAGAAATGAGAGTGATGCAAGAAAATCATGAAAACTGAGTTAACAGCTCATTAAAGGAGACCTAAAAAATACTGAACAAAATAACACCTTAAAAAATTGACTAACCCGTGGCAAAAGAGCTCCAAAAAACCAATGAGGAGAAGAATGCCTTGAAAGGCAGAATTAGCCAAATGGAAAAGGAGGTCCAAAAGCTCACTGAAGAAAATAATTCATTAAAAATTAGAATGGAGCAAATGGAAGCTAACGACTTTAAGAGAAATCAAGAAATAATAAAACAGAGCCAAAAGAAGGAAAGAATAGAAGATAGTGTGAAATATCTCATTAGAAAAACCACTGACCTGGAAAATAAATTCGGGGAGATAATTTAAAAATAACTGGACTACTTGAAAACTATGATTAAAAAAAAAGAGCCCAGACATCATCTTTCAAGAAATTATCCAGGAAAACTGCCCTGATATTCTAGAACCAGAAGGTAAAATAGAAGTGGAAAGAATCCACCGATCATCTCCTAAAAATTATCCCAGAAGGAAAACTCCTAGGAATATTGTAGCCAAATTCTAGAGTCCCCAGATCAAGGAAAAAATATTGCAAGCAGCCAGAAAGAAACAATTCAAGTATTGTGGAAACACAATCAGAATGAAACAAGATCTAGCAATTTCTATATTAAGGGATTGAAAGACTTGGAATATGGTATTCCAGAGGTCAAAGGAGCTAGGATTAAAACCAAGAATCACCTACCCAGCAAAATTTAGTATAATACTTCAGGGGGAAAAATGGACATTCAGTGAAATAGAAGACTTTCAAACATTCTTGATGGAAAGACAGAGCTGAACAGAAAATTTGACTTTCAAACATAAGATCAAGAGAAGCATGAAAAGGTAAACAGGAAAGAGAAATCATAAGGGACTTATTAAAGTTGAATAGTTTACATTCCCACATGGAAAGATGATATTTGTAACTCATGAGACATTTCTCAGTATTAGAGTAGTTGAAGAGAATATACCTACATATGTACACACATATAATAAATGTTACTTTGTGTGTGTGTGTGTGCATAGACAGAGGGCACAGGGTGAGTTAAATATGAAGGGAAGATATCTAAAATAAAATTAAGGGGTAAGAGAGGAATATATTGGGAGAAGGGGAAAGGAAGAGATAGAATAAGGTAAATTATCTCACACAAAAGGAGGCAGGAAAAAGCTGTTATAATGGAGGGGAAGTGGGGGGAGATGAAAGGGAATGAGTGAACCTTATTCTCATTGGATTTGGCTTAAGGAGGGAATAACATGCACACTCAACTGAGTATCCTACGTTACAGAAAAGTAGGGGAGAAGGGAATAAGAAGGGGGGATGATAGGAGGGAGGGCAGATTGGGGAACCGGGTAGTCAGAAGTAAACACTTTTGAAAAGGGACAGGGTCAAAGGAGAAAATAGAATAAATGAAAGGTAGGATGGATAGAGGGAAATATTGTTAGTTTTTCACATGACTATTATGGAAATGTTTTGTGTAACTACACATGTATTGCCTATATTGAATTGCTTGCCTTCTCAATGAGTGGGTGGGGAGGGAAGGAGGAAGAGAACTGGAACTCAAAGTTTTAAAAACAGTTGTTAAAAATTGTTTGGGAAATGAGATATACTGGCAATGGGGTAAAGAAATCTATCTTGCCCTACAAGAAAGTAAGAGGGAAAAAGATAATGGGGGGGGGGGGGGGTTAGAAGAGAGGGAAGACTGGGGGAAGGGGTAATCAGAATGCATGCCATCTTTGGTGGGGGATAGGGGAGAGATGGGGAAGAAATTTGGAACTCAAAATCTTGTAGAAATCAATTTTGAAAACTAAAAGTAAATAAATTAATTTAAAAAAAATAAAATGCTTCACTCTGTCTCAGCCTAACTATTCAGCATGATTTCATCTCACTTTCATGGATTCTATTGCCCAACTAGACTGGACTACTTGCTTTTTCCTGTTTTTGGTATTTTAATTTCTACCTTCCTGATCATACACAAACTTTCCCCCATGTCAGGAATGCATTCTTTCCTCTCCTCTACTCTTTAGATTCCTTACTTTCCTTCGAACAACACTCCCTATGGGGAGACTTTCCTGGATACCTTTGTTCTTAGTACTCCCTTCTTTCTCAGATTCCTTTGCTCTCACTTAACTGTACAGATGTTACAAACCCTAGATGCCCAAGAATGTATGCTTAAAAAACTAGGAATATTTTTCCTTTTCTCTTTGCATTTTAAGTGATAACCAAGTGCTTTGCACATATTCAAACAGTCAAATATTGTGCCTTGTACAAAGTAAGAGCTTAATAAATGTTTACTGAGTGAATGAATTAAGAGAACTAGTGATAAAGATGATTCTATTCCAGGCATAGGGGATAGCCTTTGAGAATGCACAGAGGTAGACAGGAGATGTTATTTTGATTCCATTGAATAACCAAGAGTCCACTTTGACTGAAATGTAGAATTCTAGAAGGGGAGTTTATGAAATAAGTCTAGAAAGATGGATGGTACCCAGCATATGAAGAGACTTGAATGCCAGGCTGGGGAATTTGTACTTTTTTCCCAGAAGGAATAGAAAAATTGCCAACTTGGAGTAGTTGAGGGACAGAAATGAGCCTTAAAAAAGACAATTTTTATAGTTTCTGAGAGGATTAACAGACAGTGTATTTCAATGTGATCATATATGCATGTGGAAAGACCAGAGAGAGTAGTCATGCTGGAATTTGTTGGTGGGGATGAGACACGAAGTGTGACAAAAATCACCAATATCATTATCCTTCTCCAACCAGCCCAACCCTTGTCATTTTGATAGAACATAAGAACAAGATAGGCACAGGGAGATGCTAATAGCAGTTTTCTCAATAAAATTATACTCATGCCCAATTTAGGAAAGCACAGCATGGCCAACAGGGAAGGAGTGGGGATAATAGGGGGTATGATGAAAAACAAACACAAAACAACTCCTCATAACTAAAATAGGTTTCTGACTGTAATATGGGTAATGTTTAAAATGAAGAACTAAGAGAAAATAATAAAGATTATGGACAAGAATAATTCAAAGAGCAGAAATAATGTTAAATTGGGCATTTATTCCCTCTTTGAGCAGCCTAACTGAGCAAAGAGCTACAAAATCATTGGATTTGTATAATCATTGGTTGAAAGAGTTTGCTGAGGAAACTTGTAGCTTTCTTCTCCAGAGGAAATGCTTATTAAGCACAGAATCCATAGTGGTTAGTGTAGAGGGTATTAAGTGTCCCTGAACATAGCTAGGTAGATGAATAAAAGATGAAACAAACACGTAAGAACAGCGGAGATCCTATACCTGTAAGTGAGCATTGGAGAGCAATATCCAGGAAAGAGCAGAATCAAAACTTTAAAAGAAGATAACACTGTTCAACATCACAGAAATTAATTGTTCATCCATGTGTGTGCCTAGGCTCTATTTATGTATGTATATGTGCATGCATATGTCTATGCATGTCGATGTTTATATGTGTATATATGTGTGTATATTGACAGGGTATGAGACCTGAACTTCAAAGGATGGTCCTTGAACTTTCCCACAAATTTCAGCAGCCCAGATCCCTGGCTTTTGCCTGAGGCATCACCCATCCCAGTCAATAATCTTTTTAATTTTCTTTTCTTTGTGACCCCAACCCCACCCAGCCCTTCATTCTCTGTTACCACTCTGGAATACCCCAGGCTACTTGCCACTCCTAGATCCCATCTAGATCTTCCCAGTTTTTTCCCCTATAAAAGTATCATTCTTATCTTTATCAAATGCACAGAATCACTAGGAATCTCACCCACCCAATGGTGTCATAATAAACTCTCTACTTGAACTGAAAGAAGCCTTGAGTGGTAAGAATTCTTTTGAGAAGGACCCCTGCACTGTACTCTTGAATTTTGGGGTTTCTAAGACCCCTAGAACACAACACATTTGTTCATGGAAGACAGATGTCAAGATTTATAAAGGGAATGCTGGATTTTTACTCATTGCTAGGCTGTATCACTAATAGTCTTTTAAAAAATGATATATGTTCTCTAAAGTAAACTCAATGATAAAAGATGAGCTGTGGTTTAGAGAACCTTCCCCCCCACAAAAGTCAAGAATATGGGTTAGATCTGGGGCATTTCTTGGGTTAAGGGGACACTTATTATTACATATAAAATATGAGACTTAAACTCAGTCATTGCTAATGGCCCTTCTAGTTCTAAGTAAACTTCAATGATTTTATTAATTTTTAATTTAATAAAACTTCTTTATTAAATTAGCACATATATAGCCTTCATTTCAACCTTCTACTTGTTAGCAATAGCCTAGTTCATGGGTTTTGAATATGTAGTCTGTGATTTTTAAAAATATTTTGATAACTGTATTTCATGTATCTTATTTTAGGAATTAAAAAACAAACATTAATCTGAGAACATGTCCAAGAGCTTTACTACATTGCCAAAGGGGTTCATCACACACACACACACACACACACACACACACACACACACACCAAGAACCAATGCCCTACTTTCAGCTAAGGCTAAGAGTAAAAGAAAATTCTAAGTTCAACTTGAGTTCTACAAAACTGATATAATTGTCATAAGCTTATCTAAACCCCTCTTTTTTTTTTAAATGAAACTCTAGTTATCTTTCTCTGACTTTCCCCAGGCATTTTACAGTCACTGTCCCTACCCTATTCTTGACTACTCTTCAAAACTTAAGTTGTAATTATTGCCTTAACACTTTTCTATCAATAATTTCGTAACAGAGTTGTAAAGTTTTAAAATAGTAATGCTGTATGTATATGGACACACTACATTTAACTATGTATAATATGATATATATGTACATAAACACATATATCCATAGAGAAAAGGTATGTATGTATTTATGTACTAGAGAGTCTTTATATGGCATGATGAGGTAGAGAATCAGAGAGCTAGCCCCAGAATGAGAAAGTCTTGCTTCTGATATATACTGGTTGTGCGGCCCTGACCAAGCTACTTAATTTCAAAGACACTCAAGAAGCTTTCTAAAGCTATAAATTAATGGGATCTTCCCATCTGCAGCAGTGAGGGAGGTTTGCTTATCAGGAAATTCCTACCCCGGTGGAATCACAAGTCCAGGCCATGTACATGAATTACCCAAGATCAGAAACCCATAATGCATCAGAGACAGGATTTGACCTTAGGTCTTTCTGTTCCCAAGCTATCACTCTATGTACTATAAGTTCTCTTTACACACACACACACACACACACACACACACACACACACACACACACACACATATATATATATATATATATATATATATATATATACACACATCCAGAGGCACATATATGCACACAAATATACACACATACATTTATACGTGTACACATTTACACACATATCTAATTTAATCTGTGTAATAGCTCTGCAAAGTATATAAGGCACATGTTTTTATCCTCATTTTATAGATGAGAAAATAGAAGTTATTTTTTTTAAATTTATTTTCAGTTTTCAAAATTCACTTCCACAAGATTTTGAATTCCAAATTTTCTCTCCATCTCTCCCCTCCCCCCCCCCCAAGCACAGCTTGCATTTGGATTACCCCTTCCTCCAATCTGCCCTCCCTTCTATCACCCCACCGCTTTTTCCCATCCCTTCCCTTCTTTTTTCCTGTAGGGCAAGACAGATTTCTGTACCCCATTGCCTGTATATCTTATCTCACAGTTGTGTGTAAAAACAATTTTTAACATTCATTTTTAAAGCTTTGAGCTCCACATTCTCTCCCTTCCTGCCTCCCCACCCACCCTCACTGAAAAAGTAAGTAATTCATTAAAGGTTATACATACATACATACACATACATGCATATACATACATATGTATATGTGTGTGTGTATTCCCTCTAACTACCCTAATATTGGGAAGGTCTCATGAGTTACAAACATCATCTTCCCATGTAGGAACGGAAACAGTTCAACTTTAATAAGTCCCTTCTAGCTTCTCTTTCCTGTTTTCCTTTTCCTGTTTCTCTTGATTCTGGTATTTGAAAGTCAAATTTTCTATTCAGCTCTGGTCTTTTCATCAAGAATGTTTGAAAGTCCTCTATTTCATTGAATTTCCATTTTTTCCCCTGAAGCATTATACTAAATTTTTCTGGATAGGTGATTCTTGGTTTTAATTCTAGCTCCTTTGACCTCTGGAATGCCATATTCCAAGTCTTTCAATCCCTTAATGTAGAAGTTGCTAGATCTTGTGTCATCCTGCTGCCCTGAGGCTAGGGCTGGGCATGGGGCCAGATCATGCTCCTCTCTCACCCAGGTGAGAGACCCTTCCCACTGACCTTTGAAGCTGTCTTTGATGTTTGTGGGTTGAGACGTCTGGAAACCACCGCAGCTGCCAGTGATTCAGTGCTTGGAGACTTGCTCCAGCCCTGTCTGTGCTGGCGTGGCCTACACTGGGCTGAGCTCCACTCTGAGCTGGTGCAATAGACCCTTCCTGTCAGCATTCCAGATTGTCTTGTGGTGGAAATCTGTTTCACTCTGTCTTTTTGTGGCTTCTTCTGCTCTAGAATTTGTTTAGTCATTTTTTACAGGTATTTTGAGAGGTTTCGAGGGAGAACTCAAGCACATCCCTGCTTCTGCTCTACCATCTTGCCTCTGCCCAGTGAGAAAATAAAAGTTTTGCAAGGGATTTGTCCAAGTTAATAATTTTTCTAAGCTAATAGCACAGCTAATAATTGCCAGATCTATGAATTGAATTGAGGTCTTTTGATTCCAAATCTAGTGTGTTTCAGATACCATTACTTTAAAAATAATAATTTAATTAAAAATAATGATTAATATGATAAAATAATTTAAATAACTTTTTACAGGGATTTTCTTGGATGTGCTGTATCAACTATGACCATAAGTAGGTTTGTGGGAGTCTGACCATGGGGAAAGAAGAAGGAAGGGGAAAGAGAGGAAAAGTTTGATCCAATTTAGCTTTCTTTAAAATAATGAATGCAGAAAGTGAGCCTCTGCAATTTGAGACTTGATTTGCAGAAACTTTAAATACGTCTTGTGAAATTTCAACGTGGTCACAGTTAAATGGCACTTTACCCATAAAACTCTCCTCCCCTTTGGAGAGCTTCCAGAATCCCAGCACCTTTTATGATAGCAAGTCAGCCAGGAAAACTCAGAGCTGACAAATTCATAGATGAATGCACAGTATACATGTTGAAAAGGTAAATCACCCAGCTCTCCCAACCCTCTTCAATAACTCTTACAGCAAAATCTTTTACTTATCTTGGAAGATCACTGTTTGGTAGCTCTCAAAAGTCAAGTAATGGTTGATAGAAAGAAGTGCACCCCGTTGGCTCAAGCCAAGATTCTTTTGTCTTTAATTTTTCTTTATACAGAGCCAGAAGGTCACTTTTCTTGTATATGTAGAACCTTATAACTCGCAGACTGTAAACAGAGAAAAATAGCATAATTGTTTCTTCCTACACAATTTGAAAGTTATCAAAATCGTATTTTTTTTTACTCTGGACTACCATGTCATCATCTTGCAAAAGGAAGATAGCCCTAAGACAGAAAATGTCCTGGCCAGCAACTGGGGAATGTGTCAATTTTAAGTGAATAAAAACCAGTGGAATTCAAGGGGATTCAGAAGTATTGAAAGTCCCAAATGAAAAGCATAGAAATGGAGCTATTCACTGAGCTGTTCATTTTCTCTTTGTTTTATTGTTTTGTCAATTAGGAACCTGAAAGTCTTTGAAGTACCCCACATTGACACAATGCTGTCAGATATCATCATTTTCAATGAGAAGTGACATTCCTAAGATTAAACTATCATTTTCTTATACAGACAAGGAAGGTGCATTTACTTATAATTAGCATGCAGGCTTTGATGGGCCAGACATGTGTAGTACAGTTTTTAAAGACTAATTAGCTACAAATTAATATTTATAAGGTAGATGAGTGGCTAGATTTGACTATATACACTAGAAGATGTTTCCATAAAAAGAATCAATATATAGGGTTATCAGTTTCTTGAAAAAAGATAATTTACTCAAAGATGTGAGTGGCTAGATTTGACAATATACACTAGAAGATGTTTCCATAAAAAGAATCAATATATAGGGTTATCAGTTTCTTGAAAAAAGATAATTTACTCAAAGATGTGAGTTTTGATGCCACTTATTCTAAACCTGTAACTCTGTATTTCTTTATTACCCCCTTATGTTTACATGGATTCTCTCTGTAGATAGGTGGTTTCTATTCAAAGATCATTTTTTCCCCTCAGTTAAAAACTAGTGTTCTAACTTTCAGATTCATTTGGTATCACTATTGGTATGTGCTATTTACAAATATGTTTGACAAAAACCCATTCATAAAAAAGAGAATGGCTTTATAAGAAACAGGTACTTGTATGCTGAGGGAAGAAATGAATAGATTTCTTTTGTAATGTGAAACAGTTGGATTATCTCCAACTGCGTTTAAAACGAAGTTAAAATTGAATAAATAAGAAAAGTCTCTTAGGACTTCCCACCAAAGACAGTTGGTAGTGATTTAAATATGAAAATGTCAACACTGTACAACAGAATCTGAGAATTGAATAATAGCTATGTTCATATTTAAAATGGACAAAACTTTTGGAGGCCTTGCATAAACTTGAAGACAAAATACAAATAGGCAATGTAGGATATTGTTTTTCTAATAATATAATTAACAAGGCACAAAAAGTATTGTTCTGATGCACGATGAGTTTCTTAAGGTTCCCAATCTCCTTAAAATCCAACTGGAGAGATCCCCAAAAGCTTACAGATGGCATCAAAAGACAATATTTTGTGTTGGCAATCAAAATGGGACCTTAGCACTCAGTTCAAGCAAGTGCCCTTGAAGGGTTTTTGAAAGAGCCTTTGTTTCCTTGATTAGATTGGGAGTTCTTGGTGACCTCCTTGCCTCAGGGGAGGGCCTAGTTTACATGGGTTTGAGTGGCATGTTTGGGACCTCAGAGGCTCTTAGACCAGATGGGTTTAAGTCGCTTCTTTGTGACAATTTCAGGTCACGTGTGTGAGTCGCATGTGTGACTCACCCTTGACCTTGAAAAAGATATAAAACGAGGAGTTGACTTTCTGTTTTTCAGAGCTCTGACCCACAGCCATGGTGGTGAGAGTGACTCTGGGCCAGCCCTTACTATGAGCTTCCGGCTGAACTTAGATGTTGGTAACTATGAATTGTGTTTGGTCTGTCTGTTGATGTTTGTAATTTGTCTGTATTAGCTCTGAAGTTCAGGGTGCTGGCTTTTTCCCCTGAACTAAGTGAATAGTGTCTGTATGCCGAATTAAAGTAAAATTTTCAACCCTTTAACGTTGCTTTCCTTAGTACAGCAGATCAAAAGAACCTATGCTGGCAGCGTTCTTGTTATTGGGCTTGTGTTGGTTTTTCACCCCCACAGCAGCTGCTAGCCGGATTGTTGAAACATATTCCTACCAGAAACTGGGATTGGAGGCAAAGAATTTCAAGTCTTTTTACTTCAGGTCAACCAAATTAAAATTGAATCATCAATTCACTATCAGAATAACAACTCATGTTATTACACTGACACTCTCTATGCATTGTCTTTTATAGTAAGTGTACTTACTCCCACATTATTTTTGAGCTATTGACAAATTTAAGAGTGACAGAAGAGGTTGTTTCCAGTATGAAGGAAATCATCGGAAATCAATGTCTGTTCTTTCTCTTTTGTTTAACAACAAAATATGCCTAAGATACATAATGAAGGTGACTTTGGTTCACAACATGTAATCAAAACCTTGAACATAATTATTAATTTAAAGATAGATAACACAAAGGAACTGCCTTTTATACATTTGTATGGTATAAGGACAATATATTTAACCAAACATTTTGGAATGTAAGTGCAAATTTTTAAGACCCATAGATTCTCAGAGCTGAGAGGGACCTCAGAAGCCCTTTAGTGACAGTTAAGAATACCTCTAGCTTTTGCTTGAGGTGTCTGAGGGAGAGTTTATTATCTTCAAGTATTAAGAGGAACACATTGTTCTTCTGGATAGTTCTAATTGTTGGGGTGGGGGTCATCTCCAGTTATCGTGATCTGTATTTTGCCACTGGACTCAGATGGTTCTGGGGAAAAAGTGAAGGGGTAACTTTGCACAGCCCTCTCTCACTTAAATTCAATTCACTTACAAGTCATGGCATCGACTTCCTGATGTCATGGTCTTCTCCAAAAATGAAGGACAAACAGCAACGTGTGAGTAGTCCAAGCTGCCCCACTGAGGACCAATCTAACCAGTTCCTTCTTTCCTTTCTTCCTTCCTTCTTTCTTTCCTTCCTTCCTTCTTTCCTTGCATGCCTCCCCATCCCTTCTCTTTCCCCCTTTCCTTCCTTTCCCTCTGTCCACAGAGTGCATCATACCCTTACCTGCAGGTGCTCTGTCCAAAGGAATATAAAATTTGATGGCTGAAACCTAGCAAGATATCTTGGGTTTCCTGGCTATATTTCTTTCTTAAAGACCATGCCTCAAACCCACTCTGGCTCTCATTGATTGACCAAAAATAGGTCCCAGCCCAAGTCCTACTTAGTGGTCATGGTTTGGGTCCTGATGGCTCAGAGTGAATGTAAATAGTAATTATTTCTGTTTTGGCCAGGCAACCCCCTTCTTCCCTTCCCAGATTGATTTTTTTTGATTAGGTAAAAGAGGCAATTCATGGGCTGATTTCACACCTAGCCTTAATAACTGAATAAGTATTGCTTCAGTCAAAGTCAAAATTCAAAAAGACCTTAGCCATCTCTGGTTGTCCTGATCTATATCTTGCCCCAGAACCAGATAGAGTTCCAGAGGAGAAAGTGAGGCTGATGACTTTGCACAGCCCTCTGCCACTAAAATCCAATTCGCTTGATAGTCATGGCATCAACAACTTCCTGATGTCATGGTTCTCTTTGAAAACAAAGGACAAATAGCAATTGTTAAGATATACATATACATAGGCACACACGTGTATATGTATATGTGTATACACACATTATATGCATATACACACATGTATATATGTATACATGCAGATATACGTACATACATACATACATGTGTGTTTTCTCATCAAGCATTTATTTTCCTTTTTGCACCTTTCCCTGATTGTTACTAGTTCTACACTTTAAGGCCAACAACAAGAGTAATTCAATTTTCTCATTTACATGGCAGTCCTTAAAATATTAAAAGGCAGCTATCCTGTCCCCTACTTTTTTCCCAGACTGTTCCCACCAGTTCCTTCAATAAATCATGACATGGTAGGGAATAAAGGCATCTCAGCATCTTGGTTGTTCTCCTCTGTATCTCTGCAAATTATCAAAGATCTTCCTGACATAAATATTAAGTTATCAAAATGATGTACTTCCATGGGAGAAATCTTTATGATTAAAATATAAAACATTTATTTTCTTTGCTAAATTTCAGGCAAGCCAAATTCTCAAAAATCAGCTAATATTATGTTTTGGGGAGAAAAATGCAACCATTTAGAGTAACACAGTTAATATCAAAATTATAAAAGACAATGGAGGCCAAGCTATCTAACTTTACCAAATGTTATTATTTCATGACATAATCTTTCCTTTCATAAAATGGTAGAGTCTTGACACTAGATTCTTCATTAATGGAGGTCTTTTTTTTCTTTTTTTTTGTTTTAAATTTTTTTTTATTTTTAGTTTACAACACTCAGCTCCACAGGTTTTGGGGTTCTGAATTTTTTCTCCCTCTCTCTCCCCTCCCTCCCAAGAAGGCATGTAATCCAATCTAGGTTCTATATTTATCTTCACATTGAACTTATTTACATAATAGTCCAGTTGTAAAGGAGAATTACAACCAATGGAATGAATCATGAGAAAGGAAAAATTAAAACAAAAAAGAAGGGAAAAAAGAGCAAATAGTTTGCCTCCATCTGCATACAGACTACATAATTCTTCCTCTGGATGTGCCTAGCCTTTTCCATCATGAGCCTCTTGGGGCTGTCTTTGAACCTTGCATTGATGAGAGGAGTCAAGCCTATCAGAGTTAGTCCTTATAGGTACTGTGTGTATATAATCGTGTATAATGATTTCCTGGTTCTGCTCCCCTCACTCATCATCAGTTCATATATGTCATTCCAGGTTGTAATGAAGTCTGTCTGCTCCTCATTTCTTATAGCACAATAGTATTCCATCACACTCACACACGACAACTTCTTCAGCCATTCCCCAACTGATGGGCATCCCCTTGATTTCCAATTCTTTGTGAGGCTTCACTTTCTTTTATTATTATTTTTTTCTTTTTTTTCTTTTTAGTTTACAACACTAGATTCTACATAATATTGAGTTCCAGATTTTCTTCCTTCCCTCACCACCTTCTTCCCTAAGACAGCAGGGAATCCAATATATCTCCTACGTGTAACTTCGTATTGAACTTATTTACACACTAGTCAAGTTGTGAAGAAGAATTATGACCAATGGAATGAATCATGAGAAAGAAGAAACAGAACCAAAAACATAACCCCAAAAACAAAAACAAGAGAGAGAAAAAAAGGGAAAAAAGGCAAGCATTAAGTATGCCTCAATCTGGATTCATACTTCACAGTTCTTTCACTGGATGTAGATAGCATTCTCCATTGTGAGTCCTTTGAAGTTGTCTTTGCACCTTGTGTTTCTGAGAAGAGCAAAGTCTATCAGGGTTAGTCCTCACAGAATCCATATATCTGTGTTTGTGTATAATGTTCTCCTGGCTCTGCTCTGCTCACTCAGCATTATATTGCGTAGGTTTTTCCTGGTTGTTATGAAATCTGTATGTTCCCCATTTCTTATAGAACAATAGTATTCCATTACCTTCATATACCACAGCTTGTTCAGCCATTCCCCAATTGATGGGCATCTCCTTGATTTCCACTTTTTAGCTACTACACAAAGAGCCACTATAAATATTTTTGTACATATGGGTCCTTTTCCCACTTGTGTGATCTCTTTGGGACACAACCCTAGAAGTGGTATTGCTGGGTCAAAGGGTATGAACATTTTTATAGCCCTTTGGGCATAGTTCCAAATTGTTCTCCAAAATGGCTGGATCAGTTCACAACTCCACCAGCAATGTAACAGTGCTCCAATTTTCCCACATGCTCTCCAGCATTTATCATTTTCCTGTTTTGTCATTTTAGCCAACCTGACAGGAGAGATGTTGTGCCTAAGAGTTGTTTTGATTTGCATTTCTCTAATCAGTAGTGATTTCAAGCATTTTTTTTCATATGCCCATAGATATCTTTAATTTCTTCCTCTGAAAACTGTCTGTTCATATCCTTTGACCATTTCTCAATTGCAGGATGACTTGTATTCCTATAAATTTGGCTCAGTTCCCTGTATATTTTGGAGATGAGGCCTTTGTCAGAGACACTGGTTGTAAAGATTTTCTCCCAATTTTCTGGGAGGTCTTCTGAAGAGAGACAATGCTTACTTGGGGAAATTTCAGTGAGAATATGTACTATGGTTGGGGTTCAACTAGCTGACTTTTTGTTACTAGCTGATCTTATTTCTCTATTCACAATTTTAAAAATCTAATTGATCAGTGGAATACTACAAGAAACAGTATACTTGTATTAAACAAACATGCTTTGAAAATATCTTATGATATCCTTTTAGACAAAGATTAAGGATAAGAAAGATGTGTTAACGGACTTCTTAGTCTTTTTACAATATGGATATTCTTTCTTTAAAAAATATTGGACACTGTCACAGCTCATATATTTTTATGATTATAGAAATTCTACTAAAATGTTCCTTGATTAAGAAAATACATAATAACAAAAATGTAATAGATATAATTCTGCATTTAAATGATTTTATATTTTATTAATTATGAGAATATCCATTCACTGAAAAGTACTAATATATGTAAGGTATATTACCTGTTAAGTTTAGAAATTTTTTTTTTCTCATTGATGGTTATTTAATAAAATAACATACTCCAAACAAAATCATTTTATTAACAGTGATGGGTATATAATTGTTAACAAAAGTAGGTCAGGCTGGCCATTTTAGTAAGGCCAGTGATTCTAATAAGAAGAGGGCAGGGTGGGGCAGCAGCCTCATTATTGACACATAAGAATGTGGAAGCAGGTTGTCTGTGTAATTTTGGGGCATTACTATTGCGTATACCAGGAAATTGGGTTGGCATTGGGGTGTGGCTGACAATTAAGAAATGTTAGTTGTTTTATGGAATTCATCTACCTCTTATAACCTTTGTTAGGGTACCAGAACCACCAGGTCTGTTGTTTCCTTGGAGTAGATCAAACCAAGATAGGAAAGGATAGATGATTTGGCACCATATTAAGCTGGTTGGGGCTTACAGACAACAGGCAGATAGCCCAGGAACTAACAATCTGAGTGATAACAAAATTCCATTTTGACCAAACCTCTAAATTGACTAGGACTAGGAAAAACTACATTTCTGAGCAAGGCAAGTTCAGGGAGATACTAACTCAATTATAAATTATAAAAATCAATACAACATAAAATAAATGACATCAGTATAGTAGGCATCAGAGGTAATGTTTTATTTTTTTTCTTTTCACAGTAATATAGTAAGGGTTCTTAACTCAGCCAAATCAATTCAAGGGGTCCTTAATATCTAATATATACATACACACACACACACACACACACACACACACACACATATATATCTCCTGCTATGGCTAAGTGTATGCATTTTGCACTGGTATGTTCTGTGTATGGTAATAATGGTATAGAAATACCAACCAAACCAGAATTCTGAATCAGAACAATCCCTATAAATGGATCTCTACACACCACAGTACCCACGCAGGAAGAAATTTAAGGTAAGCACACATCCTGTTGTACTTTAGAAACTTTCTATGGAATCATATATTTCCTCATTTCTTAGAACAGGTAGCTAAACAGCACAGTGCATAGTATTAGACTATTGAACTTAGAGTTAGGAAGAACCGTGTTCCAATTCTACCACCAATCCTAGCCCTACGACTCTGGGCAAGTCACTTAACCTAGTTTTTTTTTAAAAATTCTTTTCAATTTGTTGGAGTGATTTTAATAGACATGAGATCTAAAAAGGCAGGTACACATTTTGGTTGTCTGTAACTTTGATATCTGAAATTAAATAAGTATCAATAATAAGTTTTTTGCAATAAAGATTATAGTCACACACAGTATTTCTCCAAAGGGACTGTTAGGTCTCAAACAGTTTAAATTACATGACACACGATAGCATGTATTTGATGCCAATCAGTGATTAAAGATCTTTTCTGATCATTCAGTAGGCCTCAGGTGGGGCCAAAAAAAAGAGGCTTGATTAGAGGCAGGCCCACACCTTTGTGATGCCAATCAGTGATTAAAGACCTTTCCCACCCATTCAATTCTGGTGGTGCCAATTAAGGGAAGCTTGATTAGAGGTTTATTTGTAGACAGGCCTACTCCCTTTACTTACTAGGCACTAAGCATCAGGCCCACACCCTTTTGCTGATTGGGCATGAAGCCCTCTGGCCCTAAAAAGAGTATATACACCCAGAAGGCAGTCATTGAGGACTGAGAATTCAGAAGTCAGAAGTGAGAATTCAGAATCCAGCACAAGGAGGTGAAGTAACTCTGAGATGACAGAGCTGCAGAAAGAGTTCAGAGTGGAGAGTGGAGTAGAAGCCAGGGAGCTTTGGGGACCAGAGAACTGAAGAGGGAGGGAACATAGGCAAGCAGACAGTTAGGATTCATGAGTGTTTATGGGGAGGCCCCAGCAGGGAGGAAGGTTACAGTATGACTTGGTTCCTTGCAATAATACTGTGTTATAATTTCCTTGTTGCTACATTGAGGTAGGCTTACTGATTTTCTAATATAATTACTGCTATATCAGATTGGAGTTATTGGTCTTGGCATTTGATCCTCTGGTATCTAAATAAATGTTATACTTCCTCTGCCTTCTACCTAGTGAGTTTTTCATACTTTGCTATTCTGAACCATACAGACATGTTCATGTTCATCCTCGAGGTCATGAAACTTGCCTTACTGGTACAATGTATCATACAAATAATAAACAAATTCTACTGTAAAAATTGAATTACCTAGAAGACATTAGATTCAGATTAGATTTAGAATTCCTGGGGCAATATCTGAAAAAAATGTACAGTTCTTCAAAACAAATTGCATAGAACAAAGTAAAAGATGAAGGAAAAGGAAATAGAAAAATTTCCACTTTGCTGGTAATAATAATCTGGATAATTAAGACAAAACAGTTTTCTTTTCTTAGAATAGAATTGACTAGGTAATTGACTAGGAATATTATTGCTATTTAATGCCAATGTTCTTTAAATATATATAAAAATTCATAAATATACCTTGCTTTAAAGCAAATCCTCAAATCTATATTTACATGAAAGATAAAACAGGAACAGTTACTTGCTTCATAAAAATAATTTTTAGCTTTACTGAAAAATTCACAATTGAAGATATTTCAAGAGAAAACTCCCTTTGTGGATGTAAAATGTGATTTAGTTTACCAAAAAAAAAAACCAAAAAAAATGTAAAGTTCAAGAAATCCATCAATAAGATAAAATTAAACACCCTTTTACTTTCATACTTTCCTTTTTAGTTTTATTTTGCTCCTGAAATTTGAAGTGGATCAAAATATAGAGCACAAATTGTTCAGTGATTGCATAAATCCTTTTTAAAGAAAGATATCCAGAAACATTTATTAATGAACTAAGTACAGAGCATACTAGAGTTGTGTAAAACTTGCAATGAAGTTCAAAGGCTTTAGAAAAGTTCATTTTTCAACAAAGTACAATATTATCCAGTTATGGAACTTTCATTATTCTTAGGAGGTACTAAGTATAAAGGATTTCTTTATAGAATATCACAAAAAAAAATTTCATCTGTGGAGTAAATGTCTTTTCTACTCCATGTGTCAGTCTCACCTGATTGCCATTATTATTAGTTTAGCAACAATCCAATTTTTTCCTTAACATAGTGTGCTATGAGTAATAACTATAAAAACAATTTAAAATAGATATCTGTACTATACAGAATAAAACTTAACACACCCTACCAAGCAATAATCCCCTGAAAGACTGAGAATTCTTAAAATATGTCAAGTTTGAGAAAATGTTCTAATTAGTTCATTATACTTTAATATGTTGATGGATCTGTGATCTCATTGACATGGTTCTTTTTTATCATGACTCCTAACACATTCTTTAAGTCTCATTCCCTGGGACTTGTGTTTGTAAGTACTTCACAAAGGATTCATCAATACATTAGACACTTTCCTCTAGCCATTTTCATTTCATGAGTACCAGTGGGGCATTCAGGTATTCATATAATATCAATCTGTCATCATGTGACCGATCAACTTTCTATTTTTGTTCAAACATTTACTCAATGATAACCTTCTGTTTCAACAATCCAGCTAGCAGCTGCTATGGTGGGGTATAAAATCAACAACAACCAGCTCACAGAATGCTGCAAAAGGCCAGGTTCTTTTGATCTTCTTTACTAAGGAAAGCAATGTTAAAGGGCTGACAATCTCACTTTAATCCAGCATACAAATGCCATTCATTTAGTCCAGGGGAAAAAGTCAGCACCCTGAACTTCAGGGCAAATACAAACAAATTACAAACATTGACAGACAGGTCAAGTATAATTCATAGTTACCAACATCTAAGTTCAGCCTGGGAGTTCATAACAAGGGCTGGCCCAGAGTCACTCTCGCCACTATGGATGTGGGCCAGAGCTCTGAAAAAGAGAAAGCTAACCCCTGGTTTTATATCTTTTTCAGGGTCAAGGATGAGTCACACATGCAACTCACCCACGTGACCTGAAATCATCACAAAGAGGCAACCTAAATCCATGTGGTCTAAAAGCCTCTGATGTCCCAAACATGCTACTCAAACCCATGTAAACTAGGCCCTCCCTTGAGGCAAGGAGGTCACCAAGGACTCCCAATCTAATCAAGGAAACAAAGGCCAAATTCTTCAAGGGCACTTGCTTGAACTGAGTGCTAAGGGACCCTTTTGATTGCCAACACACCTTCATGCTGCTTCTTGCATATAGGTCAGCACAGAGAATATGATACCTTCCACTGGGGATACCATGACTCATTCTGTACCCACAACTTTGATTCCTTGGAGATTGTGAGGTTACATTATTTGCAAACACATAGTACTACTAGGAGAATAGATGTATTAAAAATGTGAGTCTTTGTGTTAGGGAAATGTTTAGGATTGCTGAAAGCACAGGGTAATTTCTCAAAAGCAAAAGGGCCACTATCTACCTCTAATTCAATTTTGGGACCGATTCATCATCTGTTTTGTAATACTTTTCACAAATACAGATACATCCATACATATGTATGTGTTATATATAACATATATGCGTTCATGTATGCATACACACAAACACACAACAATGTACTATCTTAATAGACTGTTCATTCAACTGACAGATTTGGCACAATGCACATTTTTCATCCACATCCACTTTTTTCTTGGTATGGATTTTTGTTCATTTCTTTTGAGAAACAATGAATTACATTGCGGCAGCCCTATACTGTTCTGGGGCTTGATATAATCAGTATAATATTATTTGCAAAAAGAAATAGTTGGTGGACCCCACCTTATCATTTAAACCTTGCTTAAGATGTCCTCTATGGTAATAATGAACATTTTTCAGAACTATATCTTTTTCATACTTTGTTACTAGCATCATATAAATCTGACATACTTGAAAAGTTTTATCTGTTGTTACATTCATTATTGAATCTTTTGATCCTATAATATGCATCATAGTTGCTGTAAGAAAGTCTTTTAGCAGGACAGCTAGGTGGCACAGTGAGTAGAGCACCGGCCCTGGAGTCAGGAGGATCTGAGTTCAAATGTGGACTCAGACACTTGACACATGTACTAGCTGTGTGACCTCGGGCAAGTCACTTAACCCCAACTGCCCTGCCAAAAAGCAAAAAAAAAAAAAAAAAAAAAAAGAATTTAGAGGGGGGTGGAGCCAAGATGGCCACATGAAAACAGCATCTTACCGGAGCTCTCTCACAAGTTCTGTCAGATTCCTATAAAAAAGTGAATTTGAGCAGATTTGAGAGAGTTAGAAACTGCGAGAAATCTGAGTGGGGCAAATTTCCCAGCCAGGAGAGTCCGAAAGGCAGAAGGAAGAAATCTTTGGGTTAGGAGAGCGCTCAGCATGCGGGGCTGCTCCAGACGGGACCAAAGAGGGAGCGGCTGGCCAGGAAACCCATGTGGGAGACAGGCTGGGAGAAAGCTGGGCGCCTGAAACCAGCAGAGATCCCCAGGCTTCCCAACACAGGACGGCACTCTGTGGAAGCCAGGAGAGGCAGCGCAAGGCCAACGGCTGTGAAAAATCAACTCCTGAGGCCTGCAGCCCAAAAGTATGATAAGCTTCTTCAACTTCTGGGAGACATAGTGGTGAGGTAAATGGCTCTAAATCCTCTCCTCCCCACCCAGAGAATTCCTTGGGGGAAAAAAATGCTGAAATAGAGGAGAAAGAAGTGTGTCTTCAGTGGCCGAGTAGTGGGAGTACCTGAGTCCCAGAGGGGCAGAGCCAGCAGGGGTCAACACCAGGAGCCCAGATGCACTCTTGCTCCCCCAGGGCAAGTGCCAGACACCCAGCTTGAACAACAAAGAGCTGAGACCATTGCTGAAGAGCAACAGTGCTGGAGAACAACCCCAGGGGAAGAGGAGACTTTGGGCAGCCAGACCCCCTCCCCCACACCTCAGGAAACTGAAGGCTATAATTCACAAAGCCAACAACGAGACTCATAATCCCCAGAATAAGAAAGCTGGGACAGAGAGGACCGAGGACCATTGACACTTTTTATGGAGACAGGCAGGATCAAAATACCAATTTGGAAGAGGATAACAATGACACTATATCCACATCTGATACTTCAAAAGGTAATGTGAACTGGTCTCCAGCCCAAAAAGCATTACTGGAAGAGCTAAAGAATGATTTTAAAAACCAAATTAGGGAGGTAAAATAAAAAATGAAAAAAATGGAAAAAAATGGAAAAAATGGAAAAAAAATCCACTGACAAAATCAAGTCCCTAAAGAATAAGATTGGTGAAATGGCTATGGAGATTCAGAATCTAAATAGAGAAAATGACACCCTGAGAAGTAAAATCAACCAATTGGAAAAGGAGACTCAAAAGCAAAATGAAGACAGTAACTCATTAAAAATTAGAGTTGAGCAAGTGGAAGCTAATGACTCTATGAGGCATCAAGAAGTAGTAAAACAAAATGTAAAGAATGAAAAAATAGAAAAAAAATGTGAAATATCTGATTGGGAAAACAAATGACCTGGAAAATAGATCCAGGAGAGACAATTAAAGAGTTATTGGGCTACCAGAAATCCATGATGAAAAAAAGAGCCTTGACAGTATCTTTGAAGAAATTATCAAGGAGAACTACCCAGAGGTCCTAGAACCAGAGGGCAAAATAGACATTAAAAGAATTCACCAATCACCCCCTGAAAGAGATCCCAAACTGAAAACTATGAGAAATATTATAGCCAAATTTCAGAATTACAAAATGAAGGAGAAAGAAGCCAAAAAGAAACAATTCAAATATCATGGAACTACAGTCAGGATCATGCAGGATCTTTCAGCTTCCACTTTAAAAACAGGAGAAACTGGAATATGATATTCCGAAGGGCAAAGGAGCTGGAACTACAACCAAGGATCAACTACCCAGCCAAATTAATCATAAATTTTCAGGGAAGGATATGGACATTCAACGAAATAAGGGAATTCCAGACTCAATGAAAAATTTGATTTCCAAATACAAAACTCAAGGGAGACATATAAAGGTAAAGAGGGGGGAAAACTCCCACAAACCTTATTAATTAATAAGGGCAAATTATTTGCACCTTCATATAGAATAATATCATCTTATGTGTGATTTATATGTATACATATATATGTCAATCTCGAGAACAGTACAGCTATTATGACAATTGAAAGGGATACACATAGAATGTGAATGTCTATATAAAATAACTGATATAAGGATAAAAAACATAATTAAGAGATGTAAAGGGAGGGCTTTGAGAGAGAAGGTAAGGAGGTAGTAGAAAAGGGTAAATTACACCAAATGAAAAGGCACAAAAACACATTTTAGTAGAGAGAAAGAAGGGAGGGAGAAGAGCAGTATTTGATCTTTACTGTCATCTGATCTGGTTCAAGAAGGGAATAACATACCCTGATAAGCATAGAAATCTAACTTGTCCTACAGGAAGTAGGAGGGGTAAGGGGGAAAAAAAGGGAGGGGGGTAGTCAGAAGGGAGGGGAGAAGTAGCAAGTGGGAAACAGTAAAATAAAGGAGGGGAACAAAGAGGGAGGGTAAACTGAGGAAGGTGGCAGTCTAAAGCAAAACCTTGTTGAGGAGTGGAAGGGGAAAGGGAGAAATAAAAGCATAAACAAAGGGAAATAGGATGGAGAAAAAGATGCAGATAGAAATCATAACTGTGAATGTGAATGGGATGAACTCTACCATAAAACGGAAGCAGATAGCAGAATGGATTAAAAACCATAATCCTACAATATGCTGTTTACAAGAAACACACTTGAAACAGGGGGATACACACAGGGTAAAGGTAAAAGGCTGGACTAAAATATACTGTGCCTCAGCTAAAGTAAAAAAAGCAAGTGTAGCAATCCTAATCTCAGACAAAGCAAAAGTAAAGATAGATTTAATTAAAAGAGATAAGGAAGGACACTACATCCTGCTAAAAGGCACCATAAACAATGAAGCAATATCATTGTTTAACATTTATGCACCAAGTGGTACGGCATGCAAATTCTTAGAGAAGAGGTTAAGGGAATTAGAGGAAGAAATAGACAGCAAAACTATAATATTGGGAGACCTCAACCTTCCCCTTTCTGAACTTGATAAATCTAACCTCAAAATAAGTAAGAAAGAAGTTAAGGAAGTGAACAGAATTTTAGAAAGGGCAGATATGATAGACCTCTGGAGAAAATTAAATGGGGATAAAAAGGAATATACTTTCCTCTCAGCAGTACATGGCACATACTCAAAAATTGACCATGTACTAGGGCATAAAAACCTCACAGTCCAGTGCAGAAAGGCAGAAGTGGTCAAAGCATACTTTTTCAGATCATGATGCAATAAGAATTATTTGTAACAAAGAACCATGGAAAAATAAGCTAAAAATTAATTGGAAACAAAATAATCTAATTCTAAAGAAAGGGTGGGCCAAAGAACAAATCAGAGAAACAATTAATAACTTCATTCAAGAGAATGACAATAATGAGACAACATACCAAAACTTATAGGATGCAGCAAAAGCAGTTCTTAGGGGAAGTTTTATATCTCTAAATGCCTACATGAATAAAATAGGGAAAAAGGAGATCAATGATTTGGGCATACAACTGAAAAAGCTAGAAAAAGAGCAAATCGAAAATCCCTAATTAAATACCAAGTTAGAAGTCCTGAAAATCAAAGGACAGATTAATAAAATTGAAACCAAGAAAACTATTGAATTGATAAATAAAACAAAGAGCTGGTTTTATGAAAAAAAACAATAAAATTGATAAACCTTTGCTCGATTTGATTAAGAAAATAGAAAGAAGAAAATCAAATTACCTGTGTCAAAAATGAAAAGGGTGAGTTCACCTCTCATGAAGAAGAAATCAAAACAATAATTAGGAATTATTTTGCCCAATTATATGCCCATAAATTTGACAACCTTAGAGATATGGATAAATATCTACAAAAACATAAATTGCTCAGGTTAACAGAAAAGGAAGTAAAATTTCTAAATAACCCCACCTCAGAAAAAGAAATTGAGCAAGCCATCAATGAACTCCCTAGGAAAAAATCTCCAGGGCCAGACGGTTTTACTTGTGAATTCTATCAAACATTTAAAGAACAATTAATTCCTATTCTTTGTAGACTATTTGGGAAAATAGGTGAAGAAGGAGTGCTGCCAAATTCTTTTTATGACACAAATATGGTACTAATACCCAAACCAGGTAGAGTCAAAACAGAGAAACAAAATTATAGACTAATTTCCCTAATGAATATTGATGCAAAAATTTAAATAAAATATTAGCAAAAAGATTGCAGAAACTTATCACGAGAATAATACACTATGACCAGGTAAGATTTATTCCAGGAATGCAAGGCTGGTTCAATATTAGGAAAACTATTAGCATAATTGACCATATCAACAACAACACTAGCAGAAACCGTATGATCACCTCAATAGATGCAGAAAAAGCCTTTGACAAAATACAACACCCATTCCTATTAAAAACACTAGAAATCATGGGAATAAATGGAGCCTTCCTTAAAATTATAAATAGCATCTACCTAAAACCATCAGCAAGCATTATTTCTAATGGGGATAAGCTAGATGCATTCCCAATAAGATCAGGGGTGAAACAAGGATGTCCATTATCACCCCTACTATTCAATTTGGTACTAGAAACGTTAGCTGTAGCAATAAGAGAAGAAAAAGAAATTGAAGGAATTAGAATAGGAAAAGAAGAAACTAAATTGTCACTTTTTGCAGATGATATGATGATTTATTTAGAGAATCCTAGAGAATCAAGTAAAAAACTACTTGAAATAATAAACAACTTTAGCAAAGTTGCAGGATATAAAATAAACCCACGTAAATCCTCAGCATTCCTATACATTACTGACAAAGCCCAACAGCAAGAGATAGAAAGAGAAATTCCATTCAAAGTTACTGAAGGCACTATAAAATATTTGGGAGTTTATCTGCCAAGACATACCCAGGGCCTATATGAACACAATTATGAAATACTCTTCACATGAATAAAGTTAGATCTAAATAAAGGGAATAATATCAGTTGCTCATGGTTAGGTTGAGCTAATATAATAAAAAGGACAATTTTACCTAAATTAATCTATCTATTCAGTGCCATACCAATTGAACTACCAAAAAATTATTTTACAGAGCTGGATGAAATAATAACAAAATTCATCTGGAAGAACAAGAGGTCTAGAATATCTAGGGTATTAACGAAAAGAAATGCTAGAGAAGGTGGCCTAGCCACGCCACGTATTAAACTGTACTATAGAGCAGCAGTCATCAAAACTACCTAGTACTGGCTGAGAAACAGTTGTGGATCAGTGGAATAGGATAGGTACACAAGATGGAGAAGTCAACGACTATAGCAATCTCCTCTTTGATAATAGTAGGGCAGAAACTGGGCATAGACCAATATCTTACACCATATGCCAAAATAAAGTCAAAATGGGTTCATGATTTAGGAATAAAAGGCTGAAACTATAAGGAATTTGGGAGAGCAAGGAATAATTTACCTATCAGATTCATGGAAAAGAAAAGAATTCATGACCCAACAAGAGATAGAGAGCATTACAAAATGCAAAATGGATAATTTTGATTATGTTAAATTGAAATGTTTTTGTACAAAAAAAAATCCAATGCAACAAAGATGATGAGGGAGGTAGAAAATTGGGAGAAAATCTTTGCAACTAGTGTCACTGATAAAGGCCTCATTTCCAAAATATACAGGGAACTGAACCAAATATATAGGAATACAAGTCATTCTGCAATTGAGAAGTGATCAAAGAATATGAACAGTTTTCAGAGGAACAAATTAAAGATATCTATAGACATATGAAAAAATGCTCAAAATCACTACTGATTAGAGAAATGCAAATCAAAACAACTCTTAGATACCATCTCTCTCCTGTTAGACTGGCTAAAATAACAAAACAGGAAAATGTAAATGCTGGAGAGGATGTGGGAAAATTGGAACACTGTTACATTGCTGGTGGAGTTGTGAACTGATCCAGCCATTTTGGAGAACAATTTGAAACTATGCTCAAAGGGCTATAAAAATGTTCATACCCTTTGACCCAGCAATACCACTTCTAGGGTTGTATCCCAAAGAGATCACACAAGTGGGAAAAGGACCCATATGTACAAAAATATTTATAGCGGCTCTTTGTGTAGTAGCTAACAATTGGAAATCAAAGGGATGCCCATCAATTGGGGAATGGCTGAACAAGCTGTGGTATATGAAGGTAAAGGAATACTATTGTGCTATAAGAAATGGGGATGATATGGACTTCATAACAACCTGGAAGAATCTATGTGAAATAATGCTGAGTGAGCAGAGCAGAGCCAGGAGAACATTATACACAACCACAGATATATGGATTCTATGAGGACTAACCCTGACAGAATTTGCTCTTCTCTGCACCACAATATGCAGAGACAGCTGCAAAGGGCTCACAATGGAGAGTCCCATCTATATCCAGAGAAAGAACTATGAAGTATGAATGCAGATCGAGGCACACTTCATGCTTCACACTTTCCCCCCCCGCCTTTTTTTTCTCTCTTTTGTATTTGTTGTTGGGTTGTGTTCTTTTTTTGCCTTTGGTTCTGTTTCTTCCTTCTCATGATTCATTCCATTGGTCAGAATTCTTCTCCACAACTTGACTGGTGTGTAAATTAATTCAATGTGAAGTTATACATGGAAGTTATATGGGATTCCATGCCATCTCGGGGAGGGAGGGAGTGAGGGAGGGAAGAAAATCTGGAAATCAAAATTATGTAGAACCATGTGTTGCAAACTAAAAATAAAAAAAAAGTTATAAAGCAAAAAAAAAAAAAAAGAATAAAGTCTTTTAGGCTGAGACTTGTTCTGCCAAGTTAAAATCATGCATGCACATACATGTATACACATACACATGTTTATGTATGTCTACGTGTATGTGTATATGTATATATCTTACATACATGTATATACATACATATACAAACACTATATTTGTATTTGTAATCTAGAAACAACAAATACAGTGAGCCGTTGTACAGTGTACTCAGTCAATTAAGTGAATGAAAAGATAGGTCCTTCCAGAGACAGTAACTCAAGAAAGCATGCCTCATTTCTTTTCATGTTTTCATCAAAGATACTATCAGTATACGTCTAGATTATTCTTATAATGATGAGAAAGTAAGTATATAGGTCAATAGGTATTATATTTTGGCGATATTAATATCATTCACTATTCTCTCCACTATTTTGGTTTTTAGCCCTCCCTATGATTACTGTAAAGCAATACCGCAATGCTCTCAAGATTATGTTACAGCTCGCATTGATTACCTCGGTGTTTAATTGCTTTTGCAGTCACACTTATATCACTTCTGTTTCTCTGCATAGCACAAAAGCTGAGGTGTGAGGGTGATTCTTTTGTCACCGATGATAAAAATAGATTGTCAGAAACACTGAAAAATTTCTTTCTTTCTCTGCCTCTGTTGTCTTCCCAATAGTTTTGTTTATGAATGAACAGTGTGGTAGTTCACTCACTTGGGTCTCACAGCATGTTTTTTGGTAGAATTATTTGTATGCTGTTGAGTTTGTATTTTAAACTGGATTGCCAACTCTCTCCACTTGGCTTTCAAATCAAATCAAATGTTTTCTTTTTCAACTGATGTCTGGGCTTTGTGGGCCTCCCCATTATGGTAACTATTTTACACTGGAGTAAATTTTGCAGAAAATGGTCACAATAAGAGCTTTTTTTGTTTTTCCTTGAGGCTATCAGGGTTAAGTTATTTGCCAAGATCACATAACTAGTAAGTGTTTATGGTCGGATCTGACCTTAGGTCCTCCTGACTCCAGGGCTGGTGCTCTATGCACTGCACCACCTAGCTCTCTTTAGCTTTCTTTCAAATAAGTCACTCAACAGTAGTATCTTCTCACCTTTTTTCTAAGTTGATACTAATTTTTATCTCTACTATAATTAGTTAATGGTATAATGAATCCTATATTAGTAACTAATAATTTCTGGTAAAATATTAAATTTTAAAATATGTTTATAATCACTCATAAGCACCTTTAATTCTCTTCTAGAAGAAAGTACTTCTAATAGATGGGCATGAGGATTCTTATTAGTCTACAAGACTTTGTCTTTTGTCATTTCTCAAACCTAAATCGTATTTCCCAATATTGTTTTTCTGTGATTTCAATCATGTCCAATTCTTTGTGAACCCAATTTTCAACATACTGTCACTTAATATATAGATGAAGAGTTTAGACAGATCTTTGGACTAAGAGTTATATGTGCTGAGAACTGATTTTTTCTAAATTTTATGAACTAATAAGAATCACATGATATACAACTACAAAGTCATTTAAAAATGTTATTATTACTTTGCTGATCCTTCCAAAGGAAAAAAAAAATCTGTTTACCCTTAGAATTTATGAGAAGATTTATTGGGTATAAAATGTGTCCTCTCTGGGCACTGATTCTAGAGTGTTGCTAATTTGTGATATTCTCCTAGTAAATTCAATTAACTAAGATAAAGAATAATAAATAATAGAGGCATTTAGTGTACACAGGATTTTCAAGATATAATAAATGATAAAGATTATTTAGTTCTCAGTTATAATGAAAAAAACTGAAACCTGGATAAGTTAAATGACTTGCCCAAAGCCACACAGCTAAGGGCCTTCTTGAAATGAGCATGTGATTCCTAATACACTGTTCTTTCTTCTATACTATATTAGGTGTATCTTTGACATATATTATTCCATAAATTTCATAGTTAATGAATGACATCCCCCTGAGGAAAGTTTGTATATAATGGCTATTTACTTTTTATAGATAAATATGAAACTGAGACTCAGAGAGATCAAATGATTTGTTCAGGTCATGAAAATAATCAAGGGCAGCATTCTATTTTCTGAGTCATAACTTATAATGTTTCCATAAAGCATATTTCCAAAACCAAATTGCTATAAATGGCCTTGCCCTTTCCTCATGTATTACCATAATCCATTTATGAATGGCTCATAGATATCAAAGAGTTGTCTGTACAAAGGAGATAGTTAAAAGTTTTTTTTTAGCATAGATTGAAAACTAAAGCAGCTATTTTTGTCTTTTCCATCCAAATAAGCTTTCTTTGCTAAAGTAAGCATAGGATTTTAGGTTACTTTTCTGTGTAATTATATTTTGATTAAGAAAACAAAGTGTTTTCATTTCTTATAAAATGAACTTTTTTATATTAACTCAGAATCAGATATTAATGTTTCTTGTGTTATCTGAAACAAATAAAATAATTAGACTCCATTACATTTTGGTTTCACTGTAAATAAAATGGTTGAGTTGATTAAGAAGTGGATTTGAGGAAAATTTTAACAGCTCATAGTGAAGAAAATTTATTATTTAGCACCAGGCAAACTTTATATAAGGCTTCTGACATAACTTTATAAAAGTTCATAAAGCTTTCATTAAAACAAGACGGTTTGAAGACTTTAAAGGTAAATAAATTAATTTTCTCACACTTGTTTTCCCTACTTCAAACCTTAATTTTCTTCTTTTAAAAAAAATAGGATTCTCAAACTATAGTTTAAAATACAGTTTGCGGATATAATCTGTTCTTTAGTAGATGTATCACATAAATTAAATTTAATTTTTCTTTTAAAAACCAAATGCAATATAAATTTATTTATTATTAAATAATAAATTATTTTCTATAATCTCAGACTACCCTGATATCATATTACAAATGCTAAAATTAATGAAAAGCAAGAACAGACTATCCTTCTAGCTTTTGAAACCCAATAGCAGACTTGAGTAAGATAGAAAAAAGTAAGCTCTAAGAATTCTAAAGTTCTCAACACATTTTAATTATAGCTTTCCTTGGGCTTTCCTGGAAGCCTGGAATCTCATTCATTTCTCTCTCTCCCGTGTTAACAAGAGATTGTACATGGTTACATAGAGTGTGTCTACGACCTTAGAATTGAAGTTTTTGTTTAGCTGAAATTAGTTTGTTTCTGAGGCCTTCAGTTTGTCTTTCAAACTCATGAACTGTCTCTTGAAGCTCCTCAAATCGTTTCTTCTAGTCCCGCATTCCATTCCACCTGCTCGGGGCCACCTCCAGTCCGCTCGCATTTTTTTGTGGTTATTAACAAGCGCTTTAGCTTGGTAGCCATTCTTTTCGCTTCTCGTTTGCAGGCGTGCTGTTTACGTACAGGGCTCTCCTCATGCAAACGCAAAAATCCATCCTCCGTAGAGGTCGAGACTTCCGGGAACTTTCTGCCCTCCAGGAGTCGTGGACCAGCATCTTTCCCAGGCAGGCAGGTCTCCCTGCAGTCTCATCCGCCGGCCTGGATGATCTTGATTCAGCAAGCTGTTGGATAAAATGGGGAAACTTTGGTCTTACTCCAACTAGAGGGATTTTCATGGCAGCAGGTATTCGTGTCTAGTTTCACCGCTTTCGGTCCCGGTCCTGCACTGCTCCACAGCTTGCCTTTCTTCTTCATCTCCTGTTGATCTCCACAACCGTCCAGCTCCCTTCCAGCTCCAGGCCCCGCCTGCCCCTCTCAGGTTCCAAACCCCCTCCACATCCCCTCCACTTCTGCATAACTAACCTCTCACAATATCAATTTCCTCATCTGTACATGTGGATAGCAATAGCATCTATTCACAAGGTTGTTATGATTATCAAATGAGATAATAAATGTATTTTGCAGAAGCTGAAGTGACATGATTACTAGTTATTGTGGTTATTATAATTATTATTAATATTCTTTCCTCTTTTAACTATTAGAACTGCTTCTATTAGAACTTATTTCATAAAAAGGCACGTAGTAGAGTGCTCTCAAATGTATTATTGCCTCTCTCTTTTTTGCAATTTAGTTAATTTTTTCTTTTCCTTTTTTTTTTCTTTATGAATTTGAATGCTCTTCCACTTAGGGCATAAAAATTTACTATGGCTATAATTTTTTATATGATTCTTTTAATCATAATGTATTCTTATTTACCTTCGCTTACACTGTGAATTTTTGTTTTTTTCTTTGATAGGTTGAGGACAACTGCCTATTGATTAGAGGCAGCTTGGTGGCGAAGTAGAAAGGGTGCTGGGTCTACAGTAAGGAAAATCTGAGTTCAAATCTAAATATTAGGACACATTAGAAGTGTAATTTTTCTCAACCACAAAATGGGGATATATAGCATCCAGTTAACAGTGATGATCTAATAAGGTAATATTTGTAAAAAGCATCTAGCCCATAATAGGTACTTAATAAATATTCATTTCCAACTGCTTTTTTGATTCACCTGATTCACTTTGTTCCAAATTCTATCTCTCTGTCTATCTCTGTCTCTGTCTCTTGCATTTTTTAGATGACTATCTTGAAAGCCACATATATTAGGATTTGGTTTTCTAGGCCATTCTGTCACTCTCTTTTGTTTTTCTTGGTTAATCCATTCATATTTTAAATTATGAGTTAAGTTTGTGTTTCCTGTATTTCTGTCTCTAATATTTTTATTTGTCCTCAATTAGTATTTATTTGTTCTCTTCCTCTTTAAGTCAGTACATTGTTCCTACAATTAGTTTTGCTTATTCTACTGTAAGGCAATCCTATTCCCACAGTTTCTCTTCCTCTCAACCTTAATCTCTATCCCTTCTTCCATTTATCAACATTGTCTCTAGATTTGGAGTTTTGCTAAATTATTTTCTTTCTAACTTTCACTTAGTTATCTAATTCTTCATCTATTTTCCCCTGTTTCTTTCTCCTCACAGTTAATTGGTTAATTCATAATCTCTCCTTTCCTCCCATTCTATCTTCTTTTGTTTGCTATTTTTCTTCTGAAAATTTACCTTTTTCTCTTCATTAATTCCCTTCCCTTTCAATCATAACCTTTTATTATTTGGTTTATGGCTTTGAAGGCATGTGTGCATGTGTATGTGTATGTGTGTGCATATAAAATTAAATTTTCTAAAATACCAAATTTGATTTCTTTGTTTCACTGATAACGCACAGGAGACACTGGAGGTTTCAGACTCCAGCCTCTAACATATTTACTCTTGATCTGGTCAGACAGGAAAGACAGCATTGAAGGGGTTATTAATCAGCTTTATTCTAGTCTAGTTTTCTCCTTTAGTGTAGATAATGAAGCACAAACTCCTATAGTATTCTTACAGGAGCTGGCAAGAAGGGGGGCAACTACCTCTATGTCTCCATGGAGTCAATCAAGAGAGGCACAACTTGTGCATCCCCTAAATCCCCTCAGGCCTTTATGGGGGCTAGTCAAGGCACACACAGATGCCCCTATGGGTTTCCTATGGATTCCCCATGCCCAACTGTTTTATAGGGCACTGGGCAAAGAAGGCATCTTGCCAACGTTAAGCTCACAAGTTAACTTTAACAATATTGGCATTCTGCATAGCATGGTAGATATCAATTATGTCACCCCTATATCGCACAGCACAGCCTCAGTAGGACTGTCTGTTACTATGATTCTAGGAATTACTATCTGGGAACCTTGGGGCTATTCTGGAAGTTAGTATCTAACACCTGGAAACTAGACATTGCCATGGCCATGGATCCTGAGAAACAACTCTAAAAGGATAACAAAATCCTCCTTACTGATAGTCTTCTAACCACTTTCTATAATATTACTATTAAATGTCTTTCCTCTCCATCTTTATTTTTTCTGTTTCACCTCACTCTTAGAAGTAATTGTTTATAACAAATTTAAAAGATAATAATTGCCTCATGTTCAAACTTTCCCTGTCTCAAATTATTTGGTCCAATTCTTGGTCTAGTCACTTACCCTCATAGGTCATCAGTTTCCTAAATCATAAAATGCAAAAGTTGAAACACTGGGCTTCTTTAAGGTCCTTCTCAGATCTAAATCTATTAACTTTGTTCTACTTTTTCAGACATTTCAGACATTTGTTCTCACAGTTCTTTTTGTATCATTGATTTTCTTTTTAGTTCTCTTTCCTCTATTCTGGTTTTCAGTGTTCACTAATTTAGAAGAGTTTTTTGAATTTCTGTTTTAAGTTTTTCATTATCTTTCATGTTATTTTTCCTTCAAGGCTTCTAAATTAACTATTGAAATAATGACATTGATTCTGTATCATTTTTAATTGATCCTTATTACAATTAATTGATTTTATCCAGTAACTGCTCACTTCATTGTTCTTTGTCTTTGAACTTTGAACTTTGTTCAGAAATTCAGCTGGCCTGTAATGAGTTAAGTGAGTTATACTAATCACTGTTCTATTCTTGCCTCAGGGAAATCTGTTATCCTTGGGGGATGAGAGTAAACACTAGGGAATCTGTTCTCGTATCTTCATGTCACCAAGCTATCCTTCAAGGATGTCTGGTTTGTTATCCAAAAAAGTTTGCTTCATTATTTCTAAGCTTGCCAGTTAACTTAAACAATGACCATTTCTTAGTCACAGGAGGGAAAGAAGGGGTTGTTGCTAGCCACTCATTCTCAATTTCCAAATAATCATGTTTTTCTCACTTCTCAAGCCTGTAACCAATCATATTGATTTAACTATTCATGATGCCAAGCTCTCTTAACTAATCATAACCTGTTCCCTGCCTACAAAGTCCTCTTCTTTGTTCTATGCTACCCAAATCTATAAACGAGAGCTATCCCTCTCATGCAGGCTCTCGTATTTGCTAAGGAAGCTGAGGTCCTCTTTCCTGTAAATTCATGCTTTATTAATAAATTGTGTTCAGAACTTTGTGCCTCAGTTTACCTGATTTTAACTACTAACACTACTTATATTTTTCTTCATCTCTTCATTTCTAAAGGGTGCTTCCAAGCTATTGTAGAAATCCTTGTAGATGATTTATTTTTATTTTTTTAGTGTTCTATTTAAAGTTGGTGCCAAATTTTCTTTTTTTTTCTCCTGTAGTTTTAGTCTCGTATTCTCTTCACCTGGAGCATTCCTTCTTTACATTAGACCTTTTTGCGTTCATTTTTTTTTATTTCTTCACTGTGGATGGCTATTGTAAGTCCTCTTAACCTTCTGCAATATGGAACAGAATTGATCTTTCTTTAAAATATCTCTTGGTTCTTAAATTGCTAGGGGGCAGTGGAGATGAAATAGCATGTTTGTTGCCTCTCCTTCAAATTGACTTAGATAGGGCCATATTACTTATAGTATGATCCTTTGTTATTTTGTTGCTGTGCATATTTTCATTTAACTAGTTGGGGTTTTTTCACTGTATTTTATTTTTGTTTTACGGTTACTTTTAGAGAGAACTCAAGTTTAGCTTGTTTTTAATGTCACCATCTTTCATTGGGAGTACCATAGATAATTTGTTAAGTATAGAACTAAAATTGTAGTATAATTGCTTAATATCATTTTGCTTTATCAGTATGATACAGCCATCAACATTGGCTTTCTCTTTAATTATTTAGTACCTTTTAGGTGGCTTGGTAGATAGAGTGCTATGCCTGGAGTCAGGAAGACCTGAGTTCACATCTGGCCTAAGACACTAACTGACTTATTAATAACTTTCCATTTTTTGCATATTAGAACTATATTTCATAAAAGGAGTTCAATAAGAATGTTTTCTCATTTGTGTTATCTCCCTCTTTTTTGCAATTCAATTATTTTTTTTTTCTTTTTGACCTGGGATGCTATTCCGCTTTGGGTGTATGAGTTTACTATGACTATTTTTTTTGTCTATGGTTCTTTTAATCATAATTTTAAAATTCTTGTTGATATAAATTTGGTTTTTGCTTTGTTTGATAATCAGAAATAACTGGGCAAGTCACTTTTATAGTTGATGAACTGAGTCACTTAGACTCTGCCTCAGTTTCCTCATTTGCAAAGTGAGAGTAATAACATCACCTACCTACTAGGGTTATTGTGAGGATCAGTTGAGATAAGAAGTGTAAAGTGCTCAGCGCAATGTCTGGAACTTAATACAAATTTTTCTCCTTCTCTTCCTCCTTCTCCTCCACCTCCTCTTTCTTCTCCTCCTCTTTCTCTTCCTTCTCCTCATTTCCTCCTCCTTCTCCCCTCTTCCTCTTCCTCCTCCCTTTATTTTCTTTAAGAATTCTTTTGCAGTATTTGAATCCTATGTGTGTCTTGGTGTGTTAGTCCCCGAATATGTAAATTCTTTTTGCTAACAAATAAAATTTATCTTCCTTTTACTACCTTCTTTTTTAGTAATATGCCCCCAAAACTGATTATTCTGCTATTTTATGAAGTTGCTATTCATCTGAGTTGTTTCATTAATTTGCTAGAGTTTTCTGGAAATCACTTGTAAATGGGGATAATTGTGTCTCTTCTTTACCTACATTTATTCCATTAATTTATTTCAGTTGTTGTTATAGTTATCATTTCTATCTAGATTAAATAATAGTGGAGACAGATTGTTATTAGGAAAACTTCCTGTATATCTGTTACAAATAGTGATAGCTCTTAGTTTTAGATAAAAATTTATCATTCTATTAAGGAAAGTATCTTTTTATTCCTGTTCTTTTTTATGATTTTGATATAAATGATTACAGTATTTTGTCAAACATTTTCCTGCAACTTTTGATAGCTCATGATTTTGATTATGTTTATATTTTTCTTAAAAATAAACCCTTCTTGTCTTTCTGTTATAAATCTAATTGGGTCATAGAGAATACTTTGAATATATAGATGAGGATTATATTCACATGTCCAACAGTGCTGAAGGAAGTCACCTAGCTATGGTAAATGGATCAACTATAAATTTAGGTCCTTTAATATCCATTAAGTCCTCTCTGCCATGAGGCAGTCTCCTTACTCTTCCCTCATTGACTCTATTACCTTTCCTATATCAGCTCTTCCAAGCCTTCTTTTCTGTCTTTGACTAACTTATGCATATGTCGTTTAATGAAAATGATCAGTAATGTCAATTGTCCATCTGAACATCATAGATTAAATCAAAAGGCCAATTTTTAAAAAAATACACTTCATGGGATTACAAATTGTAATTAATTTTGAATTTCCTACTTTGCAAATTTTTACTTGAAAGGAAAAAAAATCATGAAACACTAAGTTAAATATAGTTTCTAAGGTATAATGATAGCTCAATTACACAGACAAGTGTATATATATATATATATATGTATGTGTGTGTGTGTGTATGCATACATACATATACAAATACTTATATACATATATATATATACATATATATATGGTTTATAATCACTTTCCTCGCAACTCTTCTTTGAATTATATAGAATAAGCATGATTTTCTCCTTTTCTTAGATTAGGAAGCTGAGAATCAGAAAGCTCATATGATTAGACCATTTTCTCACAAATAGAAAATGACAGAGCTTGGGGAAATCAAACCCCATTCTCATCATTTCAAATATAGAACTTTTGAATACTCAGGGGTACCTTTTATTTTTCTAAATCTCATTTAACTTTTTAAAATTCTAAATTAAAAACACACCAAAAAGATATAACTAGCAAAATGGAAGAGCCAGGAGTTATAACTCCATGTCTGGTATTTTCTTTTTCCAGCAGAGAGCTTTAGGAGTTGAAATTGCCCCAAAGGAATATAATATGCTTTTTGATCATTTCTAAACATTGTAATGGCAGGATATTGGGCAGCAGTAGCCATGTATACAGATTAAGGCATCAATGGATCCAAGAGCATAAAAGTAAGACTCAAAGAACCTGGCCCACATCAGCAGCTGGAGCAAAGTAGGCAAATATGAGTTCAGCCATTCATGAGAACAGGATTGGTATTGTTAGAAAAAGAAGCCAAGTTAACAGAAATGTATTATGATGACACAGCTGTGGGAGAGTGGAGTAGTCCTTGTTTTGGGGAGAGGGTCATTGGCAACTGAAAGGCCAAAGTACTGAAAAAAATGATCCCCTTCCCCTCTCCCTTAACAAACCAAATTTTGTCTGAAGAAGGGAACCCCATAGGGCAGTAGCTACTCCTACTGTGTGGCTACCCTGAGGGAGATATTGAAACTTGTTGAATGCGTTAATGAAAGGAAGCCTAGGGATATGGTCAGAACATTGGTCTTATCATCGAAAAAGTCTATGTTTGGGTCTCGCCACCCACATTTTTATTGCTTCAGGACTGTGCAAATCATTGAAGAAGGAAATTTCCTCACATTTAAAATGGGAGTGGATACAGTTGAACTAGAATTCTTAGAGGACTGTTTAGAGGAAACTGTATTTGTAATCCTCAAAATTATACATAAATGTTTTATTATTTGTTTAGTGCCACTTTAAGTTCATTCATCCAATTTCAACAAGCATTTATTATTCATTGGTTGCAGAGTACTGTGCTAGGTACCAGGGAAAATAATATTTATATAAGATGAATTTCTAATCTTTGTGGATCTTATATCAGCATGAAATTAAAAAACACAAAAATTTTATTTTATATGCTAGCCTCATAGTCATAAAAACCTAGATTCAAGTCATGAGTCCATCTCTCAATAATTGGGTCACGATAGATAAGCCAATTAACCTGTCCCCACTGACCAACACTGGAAGATATGTTACACATGAGTTGTTGATCTGCACTGGCATATGTAGTTTCCACTGGAAGCGAAATTTCAGCTCTAGACCAAAAAGCAAAAATAAAGAACAAAATATTGGATTAGTACATGAGTGAATAAGAAAATAAAATGCTAAATGACCTCTAGCTATGCTCAAAAGAGAAACATACCAATTTACAGAAAATTTGTTATCAATAACTAGGAAAATTTAGAGATTTTTATACTCACTCTTTAGATTCTGTTGCCCCTTTGGGTTCTGCCTCTCTTTTCTTGCCTTTATGGGAAGTAAGGCAAGAAAATAATTTAGATCTTGAAGTCTTCTCACCCTTTCCCCTGAAAGATGAAGGCCATGGTACTTGTCAAACAAAAGAACTAGGTCTTGATGTGTCAATTGGCCACCTATGGCAATGCTGCAAGTATAATGAAATAAACACTCAGGACTTTTTCAAGTTATGTGATATCTTTTGGAGGATCTGAATATTTGTACAAGTTACAGCATGATAGAGAATATGGGTTTTATCATCTGATGCTAGAAACAATACCTTTCAGCCTAACCAGAGTTATCTTACTATTTTTTTTTCCTTACCACATAGAGCAGATGACTGGAAAGGCGAAGACTTGAGTTCTAGCATTGGCTCTTAATTAACTATGACTTTTGAAAAATATTTCATTCTCTCTGGGCTTCAGGTGCTGTACCTTTGCAATTAAAAATTAAGCTACTTGATTTTTATGCCCTTCTAGGTCTTAAGAATATGACATATAAGGGATTAGACCTATGATTTATTTGTTATGAGAAGTACCCAGAAGAGTAAACTCTCTCGACCAACATGGATTGGAAATGTTGTGGTGGGAGAGGATTCTGGGAAGATGGTGAGTACGTAAGAAAATTCCAAGCACTCTAGATTTCCTCCACAAATAAGACAAAATAGCACCTCAGAGAGAATGTAGAATGGTAAAAGTAAATAAGAATTGGGGCAGAACAGTGGTCCTCCTGGGACAGCCAGAGAAATCTGAGGTTTGTTGCCTGTGAAGCGTAAGGACTTTGAGGCTAGTTCCACTGAAACAGCAAACAGCAAGCCCTGGGGCTAGCTGAGTTGAGAGGTAGCCTCTTTTCCAACCACAGGAATTTTCGTGTCCTAGACAGTGTAGTGAGTCCGGCATCTGAGCAGGGGAAGATTGAGGAGCCTTTGTGGATAAGGGATGCCAGACCCAGCTGTATTGCTGAGACATGGCCCTGGGCAAGAAGGAACCAGCATATACCCAGTGAGTGCAGAAGCAGTGGGGCAGGATGCTACTGGCTGTGGGCACTTACAGGAAGACAGAAATATTGGTTTTGGTTCCAGAACAGAGGGGAGAACTGAAGGAAGATTGGGGGCCAGATACACCATTCCCCATATCCCAAGACCAGAGGTGATTACAATACTGAGCTGCCATAAATTATAAAAAAAAAAAAGTTAGAAAAGGAGAAAGGAACCAACCATAGAAAGTTACTATGGAAATAGATGAGATTGGAGTTCATCTTCAGAGGAGGATATTGAAACAAAAAAGCCTCTCTGACCCCAAATAGTAAAGTCAAATGGTCACCCGCCCAAAAAGAATTCATAGAAAAATTTTATTTTTTTAAAGGAATATTTACTTTGAAGATGGAAGAATAACAAAAGTACAAACATTTCCCCTCAATCTCTGGGGCACACTCCTTCCTATCCCACTTTAGTTTCTAGAGATTGTGGACTCAAATTCACATCAATTTTTTTTTCACGTTGTGAAAGACTAACTTTATTTCCCTCTATCCTCTACCATCGATCATTTATTCTATTTTCTCCTTTGACCCTGTCCCTTTTCAAAAGTCTTTGCTTCTGACTATCCCCTCCCCAAATTTGCCCTCCCTTCTATCATTCCCCACTCCTTCTTATCCCCTTCCCTCCTACTTTCATGTAGGGTACTACACCCAATTGAGTGTGTATGTTATTCCCTCCTTAAGCCAAATCTAATGAGAATAAGTTTCACTCATTACCTTTCACCTTCCCCCCTCCCTTCCATTATAACAGCTTCTTCTTGCTTCTTTTACGTGAGAAAATTTGCCCCATTCTATCTCTCCTTTTCTCCTCCCAATATAGTCCTCCCTCACCCCTTAACTTTATTTTTAGATATCATCCCTTCATATTCAACTTACCCTCTGCCCTCTGCCTATACAGATACACACATTTATACACGTACTATATATATATATATATATACATACATGCAACATATATGTATATATAAACATACATACATTTGCCTTTAACAACACTAATACTGAGAAAGGTCTCATAGTTACAAATATCATCTTTCCATGTAGGAATATAAAAAGTTCAACTTTAATAAGCCTCTTATTATATTTCTTTCCTGTTTAGCTTTTCATGCTTCACTTTATTATGTTTGAAAGTTAGATTTTCTATTCAGCTCTGGTCTTTTCATCAAGAATATTTGAAAGTCCTCTATTTCATTGAATGTTAATTTTTTCCCCTGAAGTATTATGCTTAGTTTTGCTGGGTGTATGATTCTTGGTTTTAATCCTAGCTCCATTGACCTCCAGAATACCATATTCCAAGCCCTTTGATCCCTTAATGTAGAAGCTGGGAGATCCTGTGTTATCCTGATTTTCTTTCCACAATACTCAAATTGTTTCTTTCTGGCTGCTTGCTATACTTTCTCCTTGACCTGGGAACTCTGGAATTTGGTTACAATATTCCTAGGAGTTTTCCTTTTTGGATATTTTTCAGGAGGCAATCAGTGGATTGTTTCAATTTCTATTTTACCCTCCGGTTCTAAAGTAGCAGGGCAGTTTTCCTTGATAGTTTCTTGAAAGATGGTATCTAGGCTCTTTTTTTATTCATGGCTTTCAGGTAGCCCAATTATATTAAAATTATCTCTCCTGGATCTATTTCCAGCTCAGTGGTTTTTCCAATGAGATATTTCACATTGTCTTTCATTTTTTCATTCTTTTGATTCTATTTTGTAATTTCTTGATTTCTCATAAAGTCATTAGCTTCCATTTGTTCCATTCTAATTTTTAAGGAATTATTTTCTTCAGTGTGCTTTTGGACCTCCTTTTCCATTTGGCCAATTCTGCCTTTTAAGGTATTCTCTTCATTGGCTTTTTGGAGCACTTTTGCCATTTGGGTTAGTCTATTTTTTAAGATGATATTTCCTTCAGTATTTTTTGGGTCTCCTTTAGCAAGCTGTTGACTTGTTTGGCATGATTTTCTTGCATCACTCTCATTTCTTTTCCGAATTTTTCCTCTACCTCTTACTTGATTTTCAAAATCTTTTTTGAGCTCTTCCATGGCCTGTGACAAATTCATATTTTTCTTGGAGGCTTTTGATGTAGTCTCTTTGACTTTGTTGCTTTCTTCTGGCTGTATGTTTTGATCTTCTTTGTCACCAAAGTAAGATTCTATTATCTGATTTTTTTACACTGTATGATCATTTTTCCATCCAATTACTTGATTTTGTGCTCTTTCTCAAGGTATGACTCTGCTTCCAAAGTGGAGGGTGCTCTGTCCCAAACTTTAGGGGGTTTATGCAGCTTTTTTTCAGAGCTATTTCTAGGCACCTGCAAGTTTTCAGTTCTTGTGATGTGGTAAGTTCCAAGGAGAGATGTTTACTCTTCTCCCAGCTTGTGCCCTGGTCTGTCAGCAAGCCCAGGTACTCTTTTCTGCCTTGTAATTGTGAGGAGGACACCCTCTTCACAGCCACCACAAGCTCCGCCACACCAGTGCTCCTCCTCATCCCAAGAACACCACCCAGGACTGTGACTCAGATACAAGCAGTGCAAAGCAAGAGAATTCTGCCTCACCACCAACAAAGAGGTCCTTGCAGTCCACCTCTCATCAGCCACTTGATCCCCCCCACCATCTGTGGGTCTGGAGCTCTGGAAGCCTCCACTACCACTGCGGCTGCTGCCACTACTCCTACCACTACCTCTGGTATTCTGGGACTGAGGCTGGACCATACTCTTCTCTTAACCTGGCCTGAACAGAGCTTTCACAATGACCTGCTCAGTTGTCTTTGGTGTTTGTGCTTTAAGAAGTCTTGAAACCACCAAAGATGCCATTGATTCAGTGTCCTGAGGCCTGCCCCAGCCCTGTCTTTGCTGGTGTGGGTCATGCTGGACTGCACTCTGCTCCCAACTTGGTGTGATAGACCCTTCCTGGGGATCTTCCAGATTGTCTTGGACTGGAGATTTGTTTCACTCTGTCATTTTGTGGATTCGGTAGCTCCAGAAATTGTTTAGAGTGATTTTTCACAGGTATTTGAAGGAGTTTGGGGGAAGAGCTCAAGCAAGTCCCTGCTTATGCTCTGCCAATTGAGGCTCTGCCCACCAATCCCCATTGAAGAGCTTTCAAAGAGTTTAAAAATCAAATGGTAGAGACTGAGGAAATTTTTTTTAAAAAAAATAAGAACAGTCTAGGAAAAACAAGAAGATTATGAAAAGAAAATCAACCAAATAGAAAAGGAGATCCAGACCTTAAGGAAGAAAACAACTCTTTGAAAATTAGAATTCGTCAAGGGGAAGCCTGCAAAATTATGAGAGACCAAGAAATAATAAAACAAAATATAAAGAATAAAAAAATAGAAGATGAGCCAAGATGGCCGCGTGAAGGCAGCGTCTTACCGGAGCTCTCTCACAAGGTCTGTCAGATTCCTATAAAAAAGTGAATTTGAGCAGATTTGAGAGAGTCAGAAACCACGAGCAGTCTGCGTGGGGCAAATTTCCTAGCCAGGAGAGTCTGAAAGGCCGGAGGCACAAACCTGTAGGCTCGGAGAGTGCTCGGTGTGGAGCTGCTCCAGACCAAGGCGGAAGCGGCTGGCCGGGAAATCCACGTGGGAGACAGGCTGGGAGAAAGCTGGGTGCCCGAAACCGGCGGAGATCCCCAGGACTCCCAACACAGGACGGTAGTCTGTGGAAGCGATGAGAGGCAGCTCAATGCCACCCATGAAACACCATCTCCAGAAGTTTGCAGCCCAAACGGATTAAACGCGGCTTCTTGAACTTCCGGGAGTTCTTAATGTCCAGGTAAATAGCTCTAATCCCTCCCCTCCCCACCCAGAGAATCCCTCGGGGAAAAAAAAAGAACGCTGGAACTGAGCAGAAAATAGTGGGGCTTCAGTGGTTAAATAGCAGAAGTTCATTAGTCCCAGAGGGGCAGAGTCGGCAGGGGTCAACGCCAGGAGCCCAGACGTAACCTTGCTCCCCCAGGGGAAGTGCCAGACATCAGCTCAAACAACAAACAGCTGAGACCATTGCTGAAAAGCAAGTGCTGGAGAGCACCCACAGGGAGTGAGACGCCAGGGAGCCAGACCCCTCCCCCACACCTCAGGAAACTGAAGGTTATAATTCTAGACTCACACCCCCCAGAATAAGAAAGCTGGGACAGAAAGCCCTGAGACCCACAGATAGAAATTCATTGTAAAGCCAGCAAAAGGCAAACCAACATGAAGAAGAACACAAAAAAACCGAGGACAATAGATTCTTTTTATGGAGACAGGCAGGATCAAAATATCAACATAGAAGAGGATAGCAATGACATGGTAGATACATCAGATACCTCAAAAGCTAATATGAACTGGTCGCCAGCCCAAAAAGCACTGCTGGAAGAGCTAAAGGAGGATTTTAAAAACCAAATTAGGGAGCTAAAAGAAAATATGGAAAAAATGGAAAAAAAATTCACTGATGAAATCAAGTTCCTAAAGAATAAGATTGGCGAAAAGGATACGGAGATTCAGAATCTAGAGAGAGAAAAGGGCACCCTGAGAGGCAAAATCAACCAATTGGAAATGGAGACTCAAAAGCAAAATGTAAACACTAACTCATTCAAAATTGGACTTGAGCAAGTGGAAGCTAATGAATCTATGAGGCATCAAGAAGTAATAAAACAAAATGTAAAGAATGAAAAAATAGAAAAAAATGTGAAATATCTGATTGGCCAAACAACTAACCTGGAAAATAGATCCAGGAGAGACAATTTGAGAGTTATTGGTCTACCGAAAATCCACAATGAAAAAAAGAGCCTTGACAGTATCTTCGAAGAAATTATCAAAGACAACTGCCCAGAGATCCTAGAACCAGAGGGCAAAATAGTCATTGAAAGAATTCACCGATCATCCCCTGAAAGAGATCCCAAACTGAAAACACCAAGAAATATTATAGCCAAATTTCAGAGCTATAAACTCAAGGAGAAAATACTGCAAGCAGCCAAAAAGAAGCAATTCAAATATCGTGGAACTACAGTCAGGATCACGCAGGATCTCTCAGCTTCCACATTAAAAGACAGGAGAAATTGGAATATGATATTCCGAAGGGCAAACAACCAAGCATCAACTACCCAGCAAAACTAAGCATAATTTTCCAGGCAAGGCGATGGACATTCAATGAAATAAGGGAATTCCAGACCTTCCTGATGAAAAGGCCAGAACTCAATGGAAAATTTGATCTCCAAATACAAAACTCAAGAGAGACATAAAAAGGTAAGCATGGGGAAAAACCCCACAAACCTTATTAACCAATAAGGGCAGGTTGTTTACATCTTTATGTGGGATTATATCATCTTATGTATGTTTTTATGTATTATATATATTTATATATACACATATACATATATAAGTCATTCTTGTGAATGGTACAACTATTATGACAAATGAAAGGGATATACATAGGTTGTGAATGCCTGTATAAATTAACTGATGTAAAGATATAAAATATAAATAAGAGATATAAAGGGAGGGCTATGAGGGAAGTGGTAAGGAGGTAGTAGAAAGGGTAAATTACACCAAAGGAAGTGGCACAAAAACATATTATAGTAGAGGGAAAGAAGGGAGGGAGAAGAGCAGTATTTGAGCTTTACTGTCATCTGATCTAGTTCAAGAAGGGAATAACATACTCTGATAAGTTTAGAAATCTAACTTGTCCTACGGGAAGTGGGAGGGTAAGGGGGGAAAAAGGGAGGGGGGTGGTCAGAAGGGGGAGGAGAAGTAGCAAGTGGGTAACGGTAAGATAAGGGAGGGGAATAAAGAGGGAGGGTTAACTGAGGAAAGCGGTGGTCAAAATCAAAACACTGTTGAGGAAGAGAAGGGGAAAGGGAGAAATAAAAGCATAAACAGAGGGAATTAGGGTGGAGAAAAAGACACAGATAGAAATCATGACTGTGAATGTGAAAGGGATGAACTGTCCCATAAAACGGAAGCAGATAGCATAATGGATTAAAAACCACAATCCTACAACAAGCTGTTTACATGAAACACATTTGAAACAGGGGGATACACACAGGGTAAAGGTAAAAGGCTGGAGTAAAATATATTGCGCCTCAGCTAAAGTTAAAAAATCAAGTGTAGCAATCCTAATCTCAGACAAAGCAAAAGTAAAGATAGATTTAATTAAAAGAGATAAGGAAGGACACTACATCCTGCTAAAAGGCACCATAAACAATGAAGCAATATCATTGTTTAACATTTATGCACCAAGCGGTATGGCATGCAAATTTTTAGAGGAGACGTTAAGGGAGTTACACTAAGAAATAGACATCAAAATTATAATATTGGGAGACCTCAACCTTCCCCTTTCTGAACTTGATAAATCTAACCTCAAAATAAATAAGAAAGAAGTTAAGGAAGTGAACAGAATTTTAGAAAAGGCAGATATGCTAGACCTCTGGAGAAAACTAAATGGGTATCAAAAGGAATATACTTTCCTCTCAGCAGTACATGGCACACACTCAAAAATTGACCAGGTACTAGGGCATAAAAACCTCACAATCCAGTGCAGAAAGGCAGAAGTAGTCAAAGCATACTTTTCAGATCATGATGCAATAAGAATTATTTGTAACAAAGAACCATGGAAAAATAAGCTAAAAATTAATTGGAAAGTAAATGATCTAATTCTAAAGAATGAGTCATTCCCCAATTGAGAAATGGTCAAAGGATATGAACAGACAGTTTTCACAGGAAGAAATTAAAGATTTCTATAGGCATATGAAAAAATGCTTGAAATCACTACTGATTAGAGAAATGCAAATTAAAACAACTCTTAGATACCATCTCTCTCCTGTCAGATTGGCTAATATAACAAAACAGGAAAATGATAAATGCTGGGGAGGATGTGGGAAAAATGGAACATTGTTACAATGCTGGTGGAGTTGTGAACTGATCCAGCCATTTTGGAGAGCAATTTGGAACTATGCCCAATGGGCTATAAAAATCTTCATACCCTTTAACCCCGCAATACCACTTCTAGGGTTGTATCCCAAAGAGATCACACAAGTGGGAAAAGGACCCATATGTACAAAAATATTTATAGCGGCTCTTTTTGTAGTAGCTAAGAATTGGAAATCAAAGGGATGCCCATCAATTGGGGAATGGCTGAACAAGCTGTGGTATATGAAGGTAATGGAATACTATTGTGCTATAAGAAATGGGGTGATATGAACTTCATAACAACCTGGAAAAACCTACACGACATAATGTGAGTGAGTGGAGCAGAGCCAGGAGAACATTATACACAACCACAGATATATGGATTCTGTGAGGACTAACCCTGACAGACTTTGCTCTTCTCAGTAACACAAAGTGCAGAGACAGCTCCAAGGGACTCATGATGGAGAGTGCTATCTACATCCAGAGAAAGAACTATGAAGTATGAATGCAGATCGAGGCACACTTCATGCTTGCCTTTTTCTCCCCACCCCCCACTTTTTTCCCTCTCTTTTTTATTTGTTTTTGGGTTGTGGTTTTTTTTTTGGTTCTGTTTCTTCTTTCTCATGATTCGTTCCATTGGTCATGGCTCTTCTCTACAACTTGACTAGTGTGTAAATTAATTCAATGCGAAGTTATACATGGAAGTTATATGGGATTCCATGCTGTCTTGGGGGGGAGGTAGGGAAGAAAATCTGGAACTTAAAATTATGTAGAACTGTGTGTTGCAAACTAAAAAGAAAAAGAAAAAATTAAAGGAAAAAAAAGAAGCTGCAAGGTCTTGTGTGATCCTAATTGTAGTTCCATTATATTTGAATTATTTTTTTCTGGCTGCTTGCAGTATTTTCTTCTTGACCTGATAATTCTGGAATTTGGCTACAATATTCCTTGGAGTTTTAAATTTCGAATCTTTTTCAGGGGGAGATCGGTGGATTCTTTTGATTATTATTTTACCCTCTGGTTCTAGGAACTCGAGGTAATTTTCCTTGATGATTTCTTAGAAACTATCCAGGATCTTTTTTTCATTATTGCTTTTTGGTAGACCAATTATTCTTAGATTATCTCTCATGTATATATCTTCCAGGTCAGTTGTTTTTCCAATGAGATATTTTACATTTTCTATTTTTTTCATTCCTTAGATTTTGTTTGACTGATTCTTGATGCCTCATAGAGTCATTTGCTTCTACTTGCCCAATCCTAATTTTTAACAAATTATTTTCTTCAGATAGCTTCTGCATCTCTTTCCATTTGGCCAATTTTACTTTTCAAGGATTTATTTACTCCTTTTAGGTTCTGTAATTTTTCTTCTACCTCTCTAATTTGACTTTTAAAATCCTCCTTGGGTTCTTCCAGGAATGTTTTTTGGGCTTGAAACCAGATCATATTTCCTTTTGAGGTTTCAGATGTGGGTATAGTGTCAATGCTGTCCTCTTCTGAATTGATATTTTGACCTTCTCTGTCCCCATAATATGATTCAATGGTCTTTTTTACTTTTCTAGCTTACTTCTTCATGGTGGTTACCTTATTTCCTAGCTTTTAAGACAGATCTCTGCTTCTGGGACTTCTCTGTGTCAAGCTTCTTGAATTGGGAGCTAAAGGCCTGGTTATTGGATTTATGTGCTGTGGCCTCAAATTTTGTCAGCTAAAAGCCATATACCACTGCAAATAACCTGGTGCTGAGCTGGAGCTAGCTGGTGTGTGCCAAGGATCGAGGCCCAATGAAGTCTTTCTGAGTTTCCTCTGATTTACACTGAAGCTCACAGTGTGAGATGTTGGGGAGAAGCATTCTGTTGCTGGGAGTCTCCTCTTCCCCTAGGGCTGTGCTATATGGTTTTTGCCAGTTTCTCTGACTGTATGAAGGCATGCCTGGGGTCCTGGTTTTGGTGCTTGCTGGCTCCACTGCCCTGGGGCTCAGGAACTTCTGCTGGTCTGCTGAGGTAGCCTTGCTGGGATGCCTCCCTTTCTGCACCAGTTTCCTTCCATCACCACAAGAGGGGCCCGTCTCCCTATCTTCCAGAGCTAAAAGACTACTGAACTCCCACTTCTGGCTGCTCTGTTCCAAGGTTTCTCCTGGGGCAGTATTCTCTGGGTTGCTCAAGGTCAGCAAGGGAAGGATGAGCTCTTAGAGTTTATTTGGTCATCATGTCTCCTGGAAGTTCAATAAAATGAGTTTCAAACCTTTTAGGCTGTGGACTAATAGCCCCAAGAGTATCTGCTGCTGCTGCTGCCGCCACAGGCTCTGCACTTTTGTCTCACCCAGCTCCAACAGACTCGTGTCCTGCACCAAGAGACCTGGGGATCACCACCGCAGCAGGCAGGCTGGACTGGATCCCACTCTAGTATGGTGCTCCCATGTGGTGGGTTGTAGTTCCATGTACTCAGCACTCTCCCAGCCCCATGAAACAGAACCCTCTAGTCCACTTTCTGGACTCTCTTGGGTTGGAAATCTGCCATATTCTGTCTCCTAGTGGGTTCTACCTCTCTCAAATCTCTTCAGATTCACTTTTAAAGAGGTGTCTGAAAGAATTTGTGAGAGAGCTCAGGTATGGCCCTGCTTTCACTGCACCATCTTGGCTGTGCCCCCAGTGTGATCACCAAGACTTCAACCCCCTTAGTTCCATTTTCCTATATTCCAGACTCCTTTGTCTCACCTTCACCCCATTATAACCAACTTTTGCTTACCCTGGTATCTTATACTAAACATTTGGAAACTACTCTAGAAATTTTCCACCTCCACTTACCTTGTATTTTATAAGTTGAGGGCCTAGAAAAAATGTTTTTGTTTGTTTTATACCACATTTTATGCCATACGTAGAGTTTGCTATGATTTTAGACAAAAAAATTATTATTGTGAATCACTCTTTAAGAAAGTCAATTTAATTATCTGCAATGTGTCTGCTACTGAAAAAAGCATTTGCACAGTTTCGTTTGCCTGACAATTAATTTGTCTAGAGCATAGGTCTACTCAAAATTCTAAGAAAAGCAGTTATTCTGACCTAGAATTTTGAGGCATCATTTGCTTATTCGAATGTGGTAATCTGGCAAATGGAAGGTATGGGTTTGTTTCAGTGCTGTGTTTATGAGGAATTGAATAAATGGAAAACTTTCATATTAATAATTCAGGAAATATAGACACCAGAACTATTCTATGATTATGGCGGGGGGAGAGATTACCTAATAATAGGCACAAAGTGAGAATTTGATTAATAACCATAACTTAAACATAGGAACTGCTAGGAAGTGAAGAGTGAGAGAAGTCACCATAGATCAACTAGTCTGGTTAAGTCATTGTACTCAGTGAAATATTAATGAAACCCAGAATGAATCAATAGTTTCACAGAAGAAGCTTCTGTTCGACTTAGAAGCCAGGCTCATCAAAAAATGTTATGGATTTTTTTTTCTGAAAAAGATAGAATGTTGAAGTTAAAAATCCCATAGATGTGAGTTGTTTGTATCGACATTGGACCACGGGTAACTTTCTGAAAACAATTGCTGTTGTAGTCATGCTGAGAGAGGAATAGCACTCTGGGTCTATAGAGTACTTCATGAGCGCCCTGGGATCACAGGTTTTCATCCCTTGTGTATTTCCTTCCAAGGTGTTGGCAAGTGTGCACCCATTTTCCTTAAGAGATAATTTTTGGAAGTATATTGTGATGTGTTTATATGTTGCATTATGATATATGACATATTTGTTATTCCTGAATTTTCTTTAAAAAATGGGCTGGCCATGTGCCCTGGGGGACACAATGTGAGGGATCACCCCCACTTTAATCGTCTTCCTTCCAAGTTGGCTTAAATGTCTGATCTTCATAAAATGGAAGGAATTTTAAACTTCAGAACATAACCAGCAATTACAATCTAGAATAGAAAATGTATTTACATCACTGAGGAAAATATGTTATTTAACCAAAAGACTTTCAACAAGACCTTTCAAATTCCTCCAGTTGTTAGGGATTTGTGAATATTGAGGTTACAAATTAGTTCACGTCGCTGCATTCAGCAGCCTTGGGTAAGAAAATCCAGTGCTCCCACAGACCTGTCCATACTCCCATCTTGAGGGTTTCCAACCCATCATTAATTAATTTAATCAGAAAACAGTTTTGTCAATTATCCTATTAGAATTGAGATACCTGTGGGCTGTCTACTTAGGCTCAAAGGAGCCTAGTTCCTGCCTTCTGCAAAACCATCTGCTAATTATTTGTCACTTTTGCAAGTTCTTATGGCTTTTTTTTTATTGAGCCTTTAGCATTTTTTTTAGCTGAATCTGTGTTTTCTTTTGTAATTTTTGTCAAGTTATATCAGCTCTATATTGTAAGCTCAGAATGCCTCCATTTTCACATACTTGTAAAGTGTTAGCCTGGCTATAGTTATATGTTTTGTTTTTTTCTATCACTAATTAGAGACTACTAAACAGCTAGCCAGCTTGAATATTTTTGTTAGTTAAAAGGAAAACAATTCTTCCCCTAAATTAAACAAGACTAGAGCCCCTGTTTCACCATCCACATCCCTCTATACATCAATATTGAAAGTGATCAGACTCTCAGACAATCAGAGTGAAAAAGTATCTCACTGATCATCTAGTTCAGTGTAAAACAAGATAAGTAGGTAGAATAGAGAGTTGGGCCTAGAGTTAGGAAGACCTAAATTCAAACCCATCCTCAGACACTTACTCTCTGGGTGGCCCAGGGAATGTCACTTAACCTCTGTCTCTGTTTCCTCAACTATAAAATAGCAATAGCACCTACCTCCCAAGGCTGTTGTGAGGATAAAAAGAGATAATATTTTTAAAGCACTTAGGACAGAGATTGGCACATAGTAAGCACGAAATATAAATGCTAGATACTATTATTATTATTAATTGTTGTTTATAAGTAATATATTTGTGTATATCAATATAATCACATGTAATTATTTCACATATGATTATATTGACTATATTAATTATGTGAGAATTTAATAGTAATAATAATAATAATTCATAAAAGCATCTTCTCAAAATGTCTACAAATGGATATCTAGCATCTGCTTGAAAACTTCCTATGAGAGGAAACCCACTACCTTTACAGACAACACATTTGACATTTAGATGTCTCTAAAGAATTATTCCAAAATCTAAATTTGCCTCTTGGCCATTTCTACCTATGACTTTGAACTCTTCACTGCCCAGGAAAAAGAATTTAGTCCCTTTTCTATATTAAAGTCCATCATATCTTTAAAGATAGTTATCATATTATGCCCCCTCTTACTGAATTTTCTCTGTCAAGTTATACTTTCCCAATTTCTTCAATCAGTTAATATATCCATGAACTCCAATTTTTTAATTCTGGTTCCACTCTTCTATACAATTTCCAATTAAAATTTTCCCTTAAAATGCAGTATTCAGAAATAAATACAATCATCCAGATATGGTGAGACTAGGACATAATTTAGGGGATCTGTCATTTCTGAATCTGGACAGTCAGAATCTCTTAATGCATCATCTTTCTTTTCTGGTACATGGCAATAACTGAAAAGCTGTGACCTGGACAATGGATTACATGGATTCTGTTGGGTTCTAAGGCAGAGAACAACTAGGAGTTTAAAGGAGGTGAATTTAGAATTCTTGTAAAAGACACCTCCTCAAAATTAAAGCTATCCCAAAGTCACTTGTTAGATGTATTTTAGAGGAAATTCTTGTTCAGTTTGAGATTGTGCTAGGTTTCTCCTAAATCTGCCCTACTGTCTTCTGCAAAGTCACTGACTCCCATTATTACAGAAAAATTAGACTATGTCATGACCTGTACCAACATAGATATTGATGTAGAAAAGGGACGGAAAGGCAAGGGAAAGAATGTGAGAGACAGGGAGTGCAGAAGGGGTAATCAAAGAGAGACACTTGGACAGCTGTTACTCCAGATGCTTTAAACAAAAGTGAGTCATACTGGCAGATTTGGAAAGGGCCTTTTCAATGAAATTATGCAAAATGCATAAATGGAACAAGAAGCTTTTATGTGGATAAAAATAAATATCTGCTATACAAATAGCTTCAATTAAAAAAAAACTTGTTCCACAAGAAAACTAATAAGGCTGATTTCTGAAAGCAGAATAACACATAAAAAGAAAAAAATAGTACATGAATAGGCTTCAAAAATATATCATTATGTCAAGGAAAAGTTATGGGCTCCAAAAAATTTCATCAGTTGCTCTTGATACTATTCAAGCTTTGTAAACTGATCATAATACAGAACAACAGAGAATATTTTAAGGAAATAAAGGAAACAGTAAATGATGAAAATTACTGAGCTTAATGTGGAAGAAATGTTAATAATTTCATCTAAAGATCTAGCTAATATTCAACCTCAGGAACTTGTTAAGTATATCAAATATATTTGTATGCATGGAATTATTCTTGATCATAATCATAGAGGCCTAGATTCTATAATTATAATCAAGAATTTAAAACTTCAGTTCTATTCTAAATAAGAAAAATGTAGAAAATATATTTTAGAAAATATCTACATATTTTATTTCTTTTCAAAGGATCATGTTCCCATCTTGAATATATATATGTATGTGCCTAGGTGGCCCTGATATTGGACCTCAAGTCTCTGTGGCTTCCTATACAATTTTGGGATTTTTTCCCTTAGTCCAGGTCCTGTATAGCAATCCTCAGAAATGAACAGTTCCAGTCCTAGTTATCATGTTGTGAGTTTGAGAGGTCAGGGTTTCCTGAATTGGTACTAGTCACCCATTAGGAGGTGCATCCTGAAAACATTACCTCTTAGAGAAACCACTAGGAACTGAAAAGACTTAAAAAATCTAAGCTATGCTCTAGCTTGCTAGGATGTTCAGACTTGTGAGTTGCCTGGACAGAACTGGCCAGAGGTGAATATAACTGTAAAACACCACAAAGGAAAGAGAGTAAGGCCCTTCTGTTCCACAACTTTAAACAATTCCCCTTTCATGTCTATTAAACTTCTTGGTGGAGGAAACAGCTGTCTTATAATTGATATCTACTTTATACTTTTCATAGACACAGAGAGCAATAAGGAAGAGCAACACATTGCAAATGAGCAAACCTAGAACTCACCTTCCACTGATACTGTGAATCATGGGTAATCCAAAGATTTGGGAGAAGCAGATTAATACTTTAACAAATTTTCATTGTTTTGCCAGGTGGGGAAATTCCAAGAGAATGTTCTATGTCTTTTCTGAGCTTAGCTACACGTCTTTTCTATGTTTTTTGGTGTTTAACAGGCCTGCACAGCCCATGGGCCGCTCATAGCACGCCAAAGGATTTCATGTAGCCTGCAAAAAATGTAGAGGAAGACATCCTCTACATTTTCCTCAGGCCGCCTGAAAATCCTTTGGCATGTCCCTGGGCTGCAGGTTGTGCAAGCCTGGTGTATATAGCAAATTTAGGTGTTTCTGAGGAAGTGAGAATATGCTAATAAAGTTATAATTAAAATATAATTGAATATTCAGAACTGACATACTAGATAAGGGTCACAAATCAAATAATATGATTAAGTCACGTTTCTGTGGGTCCAAAGCAAATTTCTGTAGTGATATGAGATGTGGGTTGATATGTGTGTACGTATTTTGTAAATTTACATCTGGAAGGGAACTCAGTTCTAGTTCAATGCTCTCACTTTAATCTAGAGAAAAGTCTTAGAGAGATTAAGGGACTTAACCAAGTTCACACAAGTAGGAAATCAAGCAACCAGGATTCGAACCCATGTTCCCTGCATATAAATTTGTCACTCCATATGCAAAGAAAAAATACATATACATATCTCTGCAAACTCCCAGCTCGTTACCCTTGCTTCCTCAATCAATTTGATACTTGGTTCACAATTTTTCTCTCCTCTCCAACTGCTGCCCTCATACTAGGTGACTTCAAAATACATATTGATTCTCCTTCAAATACCTGAATCACACAGTTTTTCCACCTACTCTCTTCCATGACCTATTCCTCCACCCCAGCCCAGCCACACACACACACACACACACACACACACACACACACACACATTCTTTGGATAGCCAGGTGGCCTCAGGCACTAACTAGTTATGTGACCCTGAGCAAGTCACTTAACCCTGTTTGCCTAAGTTCCTTATCTGTAAAACGACCTGGAGGAGGAATTGGCAAACCACTTCAGGATCTTTGCCAAGAAAACTCCAAATAGAGTCATGAGGAGTCAGGCACAACTATAATTACTGAACAACGACATACATATGAGATCATGCAAAACATATCCCCAGATTAATCATGTTGAAAAAGAAAACACAAAGTAAAACAAAATAAAAAGTTAAAAAAGTATGCTTAGTCTGTAGTTTATCAGTTTTTCCTCACGAGGTGAATAGCATGTTTCATCATGAATCTGTCCAAAGCATCTTGAATCATTGTTTTGATCAGAGTAGCTAAGTCATTCACAGTTGATGATTGTACAACGTTGCTGTTGCTGTGTATATTGTTCTCCTGGTTCTGCTCACTTCACATCAATTATGTCTTCCCAGATCTTCCTGAGTCCAGGCCAGATAACCTATCCACTGTGCCACCTTGTTCAGTCAAAAACACCTGACTTCAAATCCAGACCATTCACAACCTCTGTTTGTCTTAGCCCACTGGAGAAAGAAATGGCCAACTACTCCAATATTTTTGCCAAGAAAATCTCATATGGAGTCACAAAGTTTCGAACATGACTGAATGACTAAATAGGAATTGTATACCTATTCTATCCCATTGATCCACTACTAATCTATTTCTTAGCACCATAATATTTTCATGATTAACACTTCATAGTATAGTTTTAAATTTGCAACTGCTAGGCTGCATTCATTAACATTTTTTCAGTGTTTCCCTTGATATTCTTTTTTTAATTAAGGTTTGTTATTTTTAGTTTACAACACTCAGTTCCGGATGATTTTGAGTTCCAGACTTTCTTTCTGCCACTCCCTCCCTCCCTCCCCAAGATGGCATAGAGTCTGATGTATCTTCTACATATAACTTCGCATTAAACTTATTTACACGATAGTCAAGTTGTAATGAAAAATTATGACCAATGGAATGAATCATGAGAAAGAAGAAACCAAACCAAAAAAAAAAAAAAAAACGAAAGAGAAAAAAAGAAAAAAAATTAAGGCAAATAGTTTGCCTCCATCTGCATTTAGACTGCATAGTTCTTTCTCTGGATATAGATAGCTCTCTCTGTCATGAGTCATTTGAAGTCGTCTTTAAACCTTGTATTGCTGAGAAGAGCCAAGTCTATCAAGGTTAGTCATCACAGAATCCATATATCTGTGGTTGTGTGCAATGTTCTCCTGTTTCTGCTCCACTCACTCAGCATTATATCATGTAGGTTTTTCCAGGTTATTATGAAGTCCGTATCTTCCCCATTTCTTATAGCACAATAGTATTCCATTATATTCATATACCACAACTTGTCTAGCCATTCCCCAATTGATGGGCATCTCTTTGATTTCAAATTCTTTGTTACTACCAAAAGAGCCACTATAAATGTTTTTGTACATACAGGTCCCTTTACCATTTGTGTGATCTCTTTAGGATACAGCCCTAGAAGTGGTATTGCTGAGTCAAAGGATATGCACATTTTTATAGCCCTTTGGGCATAGTTCCAAATTACTCTCCAGAATGGCTGGATCAGTTCACATCTCCACCAGCAATGTAACAATGTTCCAATTTTCCCACGTCCTCTCCAGCATTTATCATTTTCCTGTTTTGTCATGTTAGCCAATCTGACAGCAGAGATGTGGTACCTAAGAATTGTTTTGATTTGCTTTTCTCTAATCAGTAGCGATTTAGAGCATTTTTTCATATGCCTATAAATATCTTTAATTTCTTTCTTTGAAAACTGCCTGTTCATATCCTTTAACCATTTCTCAATTGGGGAATGACTTGTATTCCTATAAATTTGGCTTAGTTACCTGTATATTTTAGAGATGTGGACTTTATCAAAGCCTTTACAACACTAGTTGTAAAGATTTTCTCCCAATTTTCTGCTTCCTTCCTAATCTTTGTTGCATTGGCTTTTTTATACAGAAATTTTTCAATTTAACATAATCAAAATTATCCATTTTGCATCTCTATCTCTTGTTGGGTCATGAATTCTTTCCTTGCCCATAAATTTGATAGGTAAATTATTCCTTACTCTCCCAAATTGCTTATAGTTTCAGCCTTTATTTCTAAACCATGAACGCATTTTGACTTTATTTTGGTATATGGTGTAAGATATTGGTCTATGCCCAGTTTCTGCCCTACCATTTTCCAATTTTCGCAGCAGTTTTTGTGAAATAGTGAATTCTTACCCAGAAGCTGGATTCTTTGGGTTTATCAAAGAGTAGATTGCTGTAGTTGTTGACTACTGTGTCTTGTGTACCTAACCTGTTCCACTGATCCACCACTCTGTTTCTTAGCCAGTACCAAGTGGTTTTGATGACTGTTGCTTTATTGTACAGTTTAATATCTGGTATGGCAAAGCCACTTTCCCCAGCATTTCTTTTCATTAATTCCCTAGATATTTTGGACCTCTTGCTCTTCCAGATGATTTTTGTTATTATTTTATCTAGCTCTGTAAAATAATTTTTGGTAGTTTGATTTGTATGGCACTGAATAAGAAAATTAATTTAGGTAAGACTGTCATTATTATTAGCTCTGCCTAGCCATGAATGACTTATGTTTTTCCATTTATTTAGATCTGATTTTATTTGTATGAGAAGTGTTTTGTAATTCATAAATACCCTGGGTTTGTCTTGGCAGGTAGACTCCCAAATATTTTATAGTGTGTACAGTAACTTTGAATGGAATTTCTCTTTCTATCTCTTGCTGTTGAGCTTTGTTAGTAATATATAAGAATGCTGAGGATTTATGTGGGTTTATTTTATATCCTGCAACTTTGCTAAAGATGTTTATTATTTCAAGTAGTTTTTTACTTGATTCTCTAGGATTCTCTAAGTAAATCATCATATCATCTGCAAAAAGTGATAATTTGGTTTCTTCTTTGCCTATTCTAATTCCTTCAAATTCTTATTCTTCTCTTATTTCTACAGCTAACATTTCTAGTAGCAAATTGAATAATAGGGGTGCAATATATAATTTTAAGGAAGACTCTATTTATTCCTATGCTTTCTAATGTTTTTAATAGGAATGGGTGTTGTATTTTGTCAAAGGCTTTTTCTGCATCTATCGAGATGATCATATGGTTTCTGCTAGTTTTGTTGTTGATATGATTAATTATGCTGATAGTTTTCCTAATATTGAACTAGTCTTGCATTCCTGGAATAAATCCTACCTGGTCATAGAGTATTTTTCTCATGATAAGTTACTGAAATCTTTTTGCTAGTATTTTATTTAAAACATTTGCATCAATATTCATTGGGGGCATTGCTCTATAATTTTCTTTCTCTGTTTTGACTCTTCCTGGTTTAGAAAATAGTACCATATTTGGGTCATAAAAAGAATTTTGTAGAAGTCCTTCACCTATTTTCCCAAATATTCTATAAAGTATAGGAATTAATTGTTCTTTAAATGTTTGGTAGAGTTCACATGTAAAACAATCTGGCCTTGGAGATTTTTTCCTAGGGAGTCCATTGATGGATTGTTCAATTTCGTTTTCTGAGATGTGGTTAATTAGGTATTTTACTTCCTATTCTGTTAACCTGGGCAATTTATATTTTTCTAAATATTCATTCATTTCCCTAAGGTTGTCAAATTTATGGGCATACAATTGGGCAAAATAATTCCTAATTATTGTTTTAATTTCCTCTTCATTGGAGGCGAATTCACCCTTTTCATTTTTGATACTGGTAATTTGGTTTTCTTCTTTCTTTTTTTTAATCAAATTGATCAAAGGTTTATCAATTTTATTGTTTTTTTAATAAAACCAGCTCTTGCTTTTTATTTATTAATTTAATAATTTTCTTGATTTCAATTTTATTAATCTCTCCTTTGATTTTCAGTATTTCTAATTTGGTATTTAATTGGGGATTTTCAATTTGTTCTTTTTCTAGCTTTTTCAGTTGTATGCCCAATTCACTGATCTCCTTTTTCTCTATTTTATTCATGTAAGCATTTAGAGATATAAAACTTCCCCTATGAACTGCTTTTGCTGCATCCCATAAGTTTTGGCATGTTGTCCCATTATCGTCATTTTCTTGAATGAAGTTATTAATTGTTTCACAGATTTGTTCTTTGGTCCCCTCATTCTTTAGAATTAGATTATTTAGTTTCCAATTAATTTTTAATTTATTTTTCCCTGGTTCTTTATTACAAATAATTTTTATTGCATCATGATCTGAAAAGGATGCTTTGACTACTTCTGCTTTTTTGCACTGGATTGTGAGGTTTTTATGCCCTAATACATGGTCAGTTTTTGAGTATGTGCCATGTACCACTGAGAAAAAAAAGTATATTCCTTTTTATCCCATTCAGTTTTCTCCAGAGGTCTATCATATCTGCCTTTTCTAAAATTCTATTCACCTCCTTAACTTCTTTCTTATATATTTTGAAGTTAGATTTATCAAGTTCAGAGAGGGGGTGGTTGAGGTCCCCCACTAGTATAGTTTTGCTCTCTATTTCTTCCTGTAACTCCCTTAACTTCTCCTCCAAGAATTTGCATGCTATACCATTTGGTGCATTTATGTTATGTAATGATATTGCTTCGTTGTTTATGGTGCCTTTTAGCAGGATGTCGTGTCCTTCTTTATCTCTTTTAATTAGATCTGTCTTTGCTTTTGCTTTGTCTGACATTAGGATTGCTTCCCCTACTTTTTTTTTTTTACTTTAGCTGAAGCACAATATATTGTACTCTAGCCTTCTACCTTCACCCTGTATGTATCCCCCTGTTTCAAATGTGTTTCTTGTAAACAGCATAGTGTAGGATTATGGTTTTTAATACATTCTGCTATCTGCTTCTGGAGTTCATCCCATTCACATCCACAGTTATGATTATTAGCTGTGTCTTTTTCTCCAGCCTGTTTCCCCCTTGCTTATGCTTTCATTTCTCTCTTCTCCCTTCCACTCCTCAACAGAGTTTTGCTTTTGACTGCTGCCTTCCTCAGTTTACCCTCCCTCTTGATTCCCCTCCTTTATCTTACCTTTTTCCCCTTGCTACTTCTTCCCTCCCTTCTGACCACCCCTCTCCCTTTTATTTCCCCTTTCCCCTCCTACTGCTTGTAGGACAAGCTTGATTTCTATACTTATCAGGATATGTTATTCCCTTCTTGAACCAAATATGATGAGAGTAAAGCTCAAATATTGCTCTTCTCCCTCCCTTCTTTCCCTTTACTAAAATATGTTTTTGTGCCTCTTCATGTGATATAATTTACCCTTTTCTACTACCTCTTTACTTCTTCTCCCAGAACCATCCCTTTATGTCTCTTAATTATATTTTTACCATTATATCAGTTATTCTACACTGACAACCACAGTCTATGTATATCCCTTTCAACTGTCATAATAACTGTACTGTCCTCAAGATTGACATATATACATATATAAAACATATATAAAACAAAATAATCCTACATAGGGATATAACTAATCTGCCTTATTGATTAACTAGGGTTTCCCCCCATTTACGTTTTTATGTCTGTCTTGAGTTTTGTATTCGAAGATCAAATTTTCCATTGAGCTTTGGCTTTTTCATCAGGAAGGTCTGGAATTACCTTATTTCATTGAATGTCCATCTCCTAGCCTGAATGATTATGAGCAATTTTGCTACATAGTTGGTTCTTGTTTGTAGTCCAAGCTCCTTTGCCTTTCAGAATATCATATTCCAATTTCTCCTGTCATTTAATGTACAGGCTGAAAGATCCTGCATGATCCTGACTGTAGTTGCCTGATAATTGAATTGTTTCTCTCTAGCTGCTTGCAGTATTTTCTCCTTGACCTGGTAGTTCTGGAATTTGGCTATAATATTTCTTGGAGTTTTCAATTTTGGATCTCTTTCAGGGGATGATTGGTGGATTCTTTCAATGACAATTTTACCTTCTGGTTCAGGAACCTCGGGGCAGTTTTTTTTAAAGATACCTTGGAAGATACTGTCCAGTCTCTTTTTTTTCATCATTGTTTTCACACAGACCAATAATTCTTCGATTATCTCTCCTGGATATGTTTCCAGGTCATTTTCCAATCAAATATTTTATGTTTTTTTTTCTATTTTTTCATTCTTTAGATTTTGTTAGACTGATTCTTCATGTCTCATTGAGTCATTAGCTTCTACTTGCCCAATTCTAATTTTTAATGTATTGTTTTATTCCTTTAGTTTCTCTATCTCCTTTTCCAATTGGTTGATTTCACTTTTCAGTGAGCCATTTTCTACATTTATATTCTGATTCTCCTTAACCATTTCACTGATTTTACTTTTTAAAAATTTGTTTTCATCGGTGATTTTTTTTCCATTTTTTCTTTTACCTCCCCAATTTTGTTTTTAAAGTCCTCCTTGCATTCTTCCAGGAATACTTTCTGTTCTGGAGAACAGTTCACTTTCCCTTTTGAGGTTTCAGATGTCAGTGTAGTGTTCCTGCTGTCCTCTTCCGAATTGGTATTTTGATCTTCCTTGTCTTCATAGTATGAATCAATGGTCTTTGAAAGCTTCTTAGTGTTCTTTTTCATAGTGTTTTTTTCCTCCTGGTTTCTGAAGTGGATCTCTGCTTCTGGGGCTCAGGCAGCTCTGTCCCAAGTTTCTTCTGTTGGGATCTAGCTTTATGTGCTATCATCTGTGGTTTTGTGTGGTGTGGGGGAGGGGTGGTCTGGCTGCTTAGAGTCTCCTCTTCCCCAGGACTGCTCTACAGCATGGGTGGTCTCAGCTGTGGTCTGTGCTGGTGTCTGCCACTTCCCCTGGCTGTGCAAAGCCACATCCGGAGTCCTGGCATTGATGTTTGTTAGCTTCACCCCCTGAGGCTCAGTTACTCTTGTTCTGCTGAGGTAAAGGCTGCTGGAACACCTCTCTTCCTGCACTAGTCTCCTTCTGCCACCACAAGGATCCTTTGCCCAACTTCTCTTGCTACTAAAGCCCCACTTCCAGCTCCTCTGTTTCTCCTGAGGTAGTGTTCTCTGGGTTTACTCAAGGAAGGGATGAGAGCCGTTTTACCTGGCCATCATGGCCCCCAGCAGTTCAAGAAGGCAAGTTTCAAACCTTTTAGCCTGTGGGTTGGAGGACTCTAGGCTAGCTGCTCCCAAAGCCACAGGCTCTGCATTGGTATCTCCCGTAGCTCCAACAGACTCCTGTCCTGCACCAAGAGGCCTCAGGCTCAATTGTGGCCATAGCCAGTACTTTTGCCCTGGGCCCATTCCTGCTCCAGTGTTTCGCCAGCTCAGCACTCTCCCAGACTGGCATGCTGGCTGGATTCCTCTGCTCTGCCCAGTTGGTTTTGTCTGGTGCTGATCTGCATGCCCAGTGCTCCTGCCCCTCTCAGTCTACTAGTGGCTTCTCCTCCCTTGATATTCTTGTTTTGTTATCCTAGATAAATTTTGGTACTATTTTTCTAGGTGTATAAAATAATTCCTTCATAGTTTGATTTGTATGGCATTCTATAAGTGAATGAACTTAGGTAAAATAGTCATTTATTATATTGGTTTGGCTACCCATCAGCAATTAATATTTCTCCAGGTGTTTAAATCTGTCTTTATTTCTGTGAAAAGTGTTCTGTAATTGTGTTCATGTAATCCCAGCATTTGTCTTGGCAAATAGACTCCCAATTTTATTTGTCCTTCATTATTTTAAATGGACTTTCTCTATCTTTTCCTGTTGGATTTTATTGGTATTATATAGTAATGCTGGTGATTTATGTGGGCCTATTTTTTGCCTTACAGCTTTGCTGAAGTTATTGTTTCAACTCATTTTTAGTTGATTCTCTGGGGTTCTCTAATAATACCATCATATTATCTTTGTGGATTTGTATCCCTTCAGTTTCTTTTTTCTAGTCTTACTGCTATAGCTAGCATTTTTAGTACATAACTAATGACATTTATAGAGTTACCTACCATGCCAACATTTAAGGCCCGTCATGACTATTCCCCATAGATGTGGCTTTAATTTGTCAAGAGGAAGCAGAACACATATTTTGAAACCTGTTCTAGCAAATACTATTTGTTACCATTGCCATTTCAATGACAAAAGTTCTTAAGCCCACCTTTGGATAACATACAATATGGTTGAGGCCACGGGCTTCTTACAATTTATGCCAATAGTCAAAGTCACTGGGTGTATATCTTTCTTCATTGCCCTAAGAAACAAAATGATGCTTTCATTCCTCTGATGGGAATTATGCTAAAACTCAGAAGACTGATTAGAACAAAAGTTTCAATAGTATACTTTTGTGAAACCATTTATTATGCTGCACTGTTTGACACCATGTAGTATATTGCACCTATAAATCAGGTACACCAAATTATTTAATGATGCATTAACTGTAGAATTTCACTTACATTATGGTGCTTTAGCTAATGTTGAATGCTTTTTCAATAGCTTAATCCATCCCTGAAGTACCAAAGTAGGCACAACCATCTATCACTGTACTGCAAAGAGTTTGAACTGCAGTTTTCTTATCTCTTCTCTGTCTTATAAAAACTCTCAATTTGGAACTAAATTACAACTCTGTCCTCACAAATGTCCTCCTCCCCTATCAATTACTTCTAGGGAAAAAATCCTCAATTCTGTACTGTTTTTAAAAAAATCCTTCTATTAATCCGCCCTCAATTAATCCACAAAGTGGATTTTGTAAAAAGAAAAAAAATTTAAATAATATCATTCGACTTTGTATAAAACATTTTGTACCATGGCTAAATTGGGATCATATTAAACAAAAACAGTTCATCTTTATGTAAATCTTCATGTTTTGAGAGCAATTTTCTCATGATAACTCTGTGAAATAGGTAGTACAACCATTATTATCCCCACTTAATAGATGAGGAAACTGAATATCAGAGAAGGGTAATGTTGTACGTAGTAATATACAGAAGGTACGTTAAAAAACCAATGGTCAAAACTCAATAAATATTTATTAATTGTCTATTATGTATCAAGTACCTTGGTAAGTTTACCTTGGGTTAAAATCAATCCCCCTCTAGCCAAAAATCCAATTGAAGGAAAGGTTCTGAATGTCATGACGTTACCTCCCAGAAGATCAAGAATATCACAATTGTCCATCTATAAGGAAATAGGCTGCCCTGTGAAAACCACAGAGGCAGTCTCTATCTTAGTCATTGCCAAGAAGATTCTTGCTGGAGTCCTTTTTAATCAGCTGATCCATCGCCTGGAAAATGGTCATCTACTTGAGAGACAGTGTGGCTTTACATTTGGCCAACAAATAATTGACATAGCGTTTGCTGACTAAGAATTGCAGAAGTAAAACAAAAGTCTGTACACAACATTAGCCAATCTAACCAAGGCCTTTGATATTGTCATTCATGAGGGTCTCTGCAAGATCATGGCAAAATTTGGTTGTCCGGGTTTCATCAGTGCTGTATGCAAGTTTCATGATGGCATGCTCACTCAGGTTCTGGATAATGGATAATGTTCTCATGCTTCCCCAGTCACCAGTGGAATGAAACAGGGCTATGTGCTGGCTCTCACACTTTTTAAAATGATATTTTCAGCAATGTCGTCAGATGCCTTCAACGACGATGAAAATAGCATCAAGGTCAACACTTACAGTAAAATTATTTAACTTGAAAAGGCTACCAGACAATACTAAAGTGGAAGGAGATTTGTTTCACAGATGATTGTGTGCTCAATATAGCCTCTGAGGCTGAGATGAAACAAAATATGGAGTAATTCTCTGCCTCTTATTATGCTAATTTTGGCCTAATTATTGACATGAAGAAAGCACAGGTTCAGCAGTCAGCACCGTCCACATGTGGAACCATTAGTTACAGCAGACCTTTACAACCTGTAGGTTGTAGGCCACTTCACCAAAGGAATTCAGGTGGCTTGTGAAAAATGTAAAGAAAAATATCCTCTACATTTTTTGCAGGCTACCCAAAATCCTTTGGTGTGCCCACTGGCCATAAGCAGCCCATGTGCCACAGGTTGTGCAGGCCTGGGTTATAGCAAATGGAGAAATATTAACTTCTGTGGATCAGTTCACTTGCTTTGGCAGTATGCTTTCCAGGGATATAAACACATATGATAAGGTTGATGCAGACAGTGCCAGAGATAGTTCAGCATTTGGATAATGGATAATGTTCTCACACTTCCCCAGTCACCAGTGGAATGAAACAGGGCTATGTGCTAGCTCCCATACTTTTTAAAACGATATTTTCAGCAATGTTGTCAGATGCTTTCAACGATGATGAAAATAGCATCAAGGTCAACACTTACGGTAAAATTATTTAACTTGAAAAGGCTACCAGGCAATACTAAAGTGGAAGGAGTGTGTGAGAGAAAAGACGTATTAGGCTGCCTACCAAACTAATGATCTACAGAACCATTATACTGACCTCATTGTTGTATGTCTGTGAAACCTGGACAGTCTACCAACTCCATGCCAGAAAGTTAAGCTATTTTCATCTGAAATGTCTTAAGACGATTCTGAAGATCACCTGATAAAATAAGGTACTGGACACTGAGGTGCGTTCTCAAGCTGAACTGCTAAGCATTCAAACTCTGCTGCAGACAGCACAACTCTAATGGGCTGGCCACATCGGTTAAATGCCAAAAGTATATTTGCATAAAATATTATTTTATGGAGAACTTATACAAGGCAGTCACTCACATGGTGGTCAAAAGAAATGATACAAGACACTCTCAAGGTGTCTCTGAAGAACTTTAGAATCAATTGTGAGACATGGGATATACTGGCACAGGATTGTCCAGAATGACTTGCCCATATCTAGGAAGTCACTGTACTTTATGAGCAAAGCAGAATTGCTCAAAAGAAATCTGAGACATGCAAATTTAGAGACATCTTTCTCCCAAATGTTCAAATGAACTATTTGTGCTTAACCTGTAGTAGAGCCTTTTGAATTCATATTGGTCTGATTAGTCACACCCAGATACAGTGTACATTCACCCCAACATTATGATGTAGTTTTGTTCCTTTTTGAGCATGAGGGATGAACAAATTTAAGTGCTGGAGAAACAAGCAGAACATTCCTTTTCCTGAACAAGCTTAAAATCTTCTAGGAGAAAACAGTACACAAAAGGAAGCCAAAAAGTGGGTGGCACAACATAGGGAAGCCTAAGTGATGTTGGTGGAGCAGCTGGCGAAAAATGAAAGTAGGGCTGGACATTCTGAAACCCCTAAAGAGGTTTTCAGAGGAGCTTTTTGTTCTGATCTTTAGCCCTCCAGACCTTTAGGTTTTGAGTACTAAAGCTGAAGAACAGTCTCTATGATGATATGGTTTCTGGTGATGAACTTATCGTGGAGGAAGTATGATATTGGTGGAGTGAAAATCAAGCCATACATCTAATGGGAAATGAAGAGGAAACAAATAAATCCATGTCTTCTGGCTCCACATTTAGTGCTCTTTTTAATATAATAGAGAATACTTGACTTCTTTGGTTAATTCATTTCTGGAGAACCTTTGATTTCTAGATTTTGCCACATCTGATATCCTTTGATACACAGAAATGTTTAGTGTTCCCACAGATCAGTAGAGATAATTTGTCATGAATTTTACTTTTAATTTATTTTTAAAATTGAGAACACAGGATATATAGTTGGAAGGGATGTTAGAGATTACCTTGTCTACTGTCTCATTTTAGAGAAGAGAAATTTGAGACCCAGAAAGATTAAGTGACCAAACCAAGGTTGTAGGATCATATAGGATCAATGATCTAGAGCTTACAGAGACCTGAGATGCTGTCTGGTCTAACCCCTTTATTATACACTCACAAAGCTGGGGCCGAGAGATGGCAAATAGGTTACCCAAAGTCCCCCAAGTATGCAAGAGCAGTCTTGGAGATCAAGTTCAAGCCCGCATCCCTTCTGCTTCTACATGCTACCCACCTGTTTAAATATTTGTATGTTTGTTTGTATGTATGTTTACACTTATCACTTTATTTTCTTTTCCTTTTTGTTCCCCTTCATGTTGTCTGAATTTACCAAAAACCGTTAATTTGCCTACATGAATGGGAGAAAACCCAAAGCTCAGAATTGGCTGCTACTTTACATGAATCTAAGAAATAATACTCTCACTTCATCACTGAACAAAGAAGAAGAAGTATACTCACTCAACAGGCAGTAACTCTGAACTTCCTATGTGCCAGACCCTGTTCTAAGCCCCAAGAATACACACACACACACGTGTATGTATGTATGTATATATGTATATGTATACATATATAGATATATACATATGCATATACGTTTATAAACACATTATACATGTATGTGTATATAAACTCACATGTGCACGCACACACACACATATATGCATACACACACACACACACACACACATATATATATATATAATTAAAAACAGTACTTGACCCAAAGAATCATACTATTCAAATGGATATAGTAGAAAAGTCCCTAAGTCTAATTATCAAGTAAAACTCAACTATAATTTTGGAGAGAGAGCAATGAATCTGCATAATATTTGGTAAACCTTATGTCTATATCTACATCTACACCCAAATCTCTATCACCATCTATATCTATACGTATATGTATAATTCATAACCATATCCAAACCCATATTTATATCATCATATATATCTATAGAAAAATCCACATTTATCTCTATTTCATCTATATCATCTGTATCACCCATATATTTATATATCCTTATCTAAATCTATATATCTCTGTCTCTATCTAGTTCTCTACATCTATAACATCACCTACATCTTCTATATAATATAGATCAATATCTAGTATCCCACAATATATCTCACTATATATACCTATCTATATTGATATCTATATATGAACACATCAGAAAGTCTAAAATAATATACATATTAGGACTTCCTATGTTTACCTTCATTATGATGAGTAATTGAGATTTAACTACACTACCTATAAGCAGCGCCCACCACTTCATATTTTGTAGTTTTGTTCATTAGACTGTGACAAAAATGGATCTATATTTTATTTTTCATCAGCTTTTTTTGCTTATTTGATGTTTTATGAATACATGGGTATGCCACAGCATGGCAAACAGCTAGAACTTCAGGGTGTTTTAAGTGATTTTGACTGACTTTCTTATCATTGAATTTATAGAGGAAGAAAAGGCATTGTTTACATTTCCGTGGGAAGCTTTTGTTTCGGGAGTTGGGACTATTCAAATTATCACCCATAAAACCTTCCATATAATCGTAGAAACCAAGAAAAATTAGCATTAGTTAAAAGCCCATTTTAATCTCAAAAGACACATTCATTATTGTTAAACATATATGCTTTTGAATTTATAGTTTAAAATGGAAATGTATAAATACACTTAATATTTTGTTTGTATCCCTTGTGTAGATTATTTTTGTGGATACTATTGGACTACAATCATTACTCTTTTAAATGATTATAGATGAAATGTTGTCTTCCTACTCTAACCATCCCAGTACCAGTAAAAAAAAATAGAAGCAGTAAATCAATCAGGGAACCAAAGCCCCAAACCTGAAGGGAGCAAAAAACAAAACAAACAAAACAAAACAAAAAAAAACAAAACCTCATGTAGCTATCATCCAGCATTTGAATTGGAATGATACCTCATTTATATCTCACCATACCATTGGTGAAATGAAACTTGGGCACTAATCACTGGTACTTAACTTTGGGGAACATGCACCAGAATGAGACCTTGAGCCAATAGCATAGTGAAGAATCAATCCATCCATTAAAAGGTACTCTAGTAATCTTTGCTGGTCAATCTGGCTCTAATAACCTGACCTGCTATTGCATGCAAGTGTTGGTAGAGTAAATCTAGAGTCTCTGTACGTCATTATATTTAATATATATATATATATATACATACATATATATTTTTTTAGTTTACAACACTCAGTTTCAAAAGCTTTTGAGTTTTAACTCCCTCCTGTCCCCCTTCCCCAAGATTGTGCGAAGCCTGATATAGTCTCTATATACACATTCATATTAAACATATTTTCACATTAGTCATGCTGTAAAGAAGATGGAATAAACCATGAGAAAGAAGAAACAGAAAAAAAAAACAAGAGAGAGAGCAAATAGTATGCTTCGATCTGCATTCAGACTCTCCAGTTCTTTCCCTGGATGTGGATAGCATTTTCAATCACGAGTCTTTTGGAGTTATCTTAGAACCTTGCATTGCTGAGAAGAGCCAAGTCTATCAAAGTTAGTCATCACACAATGTGGCTATGTACAATGTTATCATGGTTCTGCTCCCCTCACTCAGCATCAATTCATATACGTCTTTCCAGGCTTTTCCTAATTCCACCTGCTCATCATTTCTTATGGAACAATAGTATTCCATTATATTCAAATACCATAACTTGTTCAGCCATTCATCAATTGATGGCATCCCTTTAATTTCTTCCTCTGAAAACTGCTTGTTCACATCCTTTGATGATTTATCCGTTGAGGAATGACTAGTATTCTTATAAATTTTGACACAGTTCTCTATATATTTTAGAAATGAGGTGTTTATCAGACACACTGGTTGTAAAAATTCTTTCCCAGTTTTTTGTTTCCCTCCTAATCTTGGCTGCATTGACTTTCTACAAAAACTTTTCAATTTAATGTAATCAAAACTATGCATTTTGCATTTCAGAGTGTTCTCTATCTCTTGTTTGGTCACGCATTCTTCCCTTCTCCCTAGAACTCACAGGTAAACTGTTCCTTGCTCTCCCAGTTGCTCATAATATCAGCCTTTAAATCTAAATCATGTACCCATTTTGACTTTATTTTGGTATATGGTGTAAGATATTTGTCTACATCATTATCTTAAACTTTCCTGTTTGACTTAGAGTTTATTTTCTCTCCGTTTTCAGATTCTAGTCTGTGTTTTCTCAATCTCTCACCCCTATTCCAGTCTTATTTTCCTCCTTTCCCAGTCTTGATCCAAAGGCAACCAACTCAACCACATCCTGTTCCCCACCCATAAATCACTGTTACTCTTGTCCTCTTATTCCCGCACTGATCACTATCAGCTCCAGTAGCATATACTTTTTCATGTCTTACTGCCAAAATATGTAACATACCTAAGAGGAATTCATGAACCAATGCTGACTGTGTCCACCATAAATTCGTGGTATCTAAACCTCAACTAGGCATACACCACTGTAAAGCCATCTTTTGGGGAATACACCAATACTTAGCTACTAACATTCCCTACAGTGACTTTTTTTTTCCTCTCTGTTCAAGACCACTCTCACAACAGTGTTTTGTCATGTCTCAGAAGCTTAAAAAGGAAACTCTTATTTTCTGAGACATGACAAAAATACTCGGTAAAGAATGAAGTAAAATGGAACTTATTTCTTGGACCTATTATTCCATACCAACTCTGGGAGAGCCCCATTGATAATTTCCTATTTCTCCCTCATTTTAAATCTCTCCCTACCTATTAGCTCCTACTACAGATGTGTTTCCGGCTGCCAAGTTGTGCTGGCAATTAAAATGGGCTCTTAGCACTTAGTTCAACCAAGTGCCCTAGAAGAGTTTGGCCTTTATTTCCTTGATCACGTTAGGAATCCTTGATGACCTCCTTGCCTCAAGGGAAAGCCTAGTTTACATGGGCTTGACTGACATGTTTGTGACATCAGAGGCTTTTAGACCTCGTGGGTTTAAGTTGCATCTTTGTGATGATTTTAGGTCACATGGGTGAGTCGCATGTGTAACTCACCCTTGACCCTGAAAAAGGTGTAAAACCAGGGGTTGGCTTTCTCTTTTTCCAGAGCTCTGACCCACAGCCGTGGTGGCGTGCATGACTCTGGGCCAGCCCTTGTTATGAGCTCCCATTCTGAACTTAGATGTTGGTAAATATGAATTGTATTTGGCCTGTCCGTCGATGTTTGTAATTTGTTTATATTTGTTCTGAAGTCAGGGTGCTGGCTTTTTCCCCAGAACTAAGTGAATGGTATTTGTATTCTGAATTGAAGTAAGATTGTTAACCCCTTAACGTTGCTTTCCTTAGCAAAGCAGATCAAAAGAACATGGGCTTTTGCAGCTTTCTGTGAGCTGGTTGTTGTTGATTTTACACCCCCCCACAGCAGCTGCTAGCCAGGTTGTTGAAACACAAGTGGTGCATGTTTAGAATGCCAGGCTTGAAGTGAGGAAGACTCATCTTCTGGAGGTCAAATCCAACCTCAGACACTTATTAGCTGTGTGACCCTGGGGAAGTCACTTAACCCTGTTGGCCTCAGTCTCCTCATCTGTAAAATTAGTGGGAAAAGGCAAAGAAAGCCCCAAGTGGGGTCAAGAAGAGTCAGATATGACTCAACAAGAAATGTGTTTATATTCTCTCATTTCTTAAAATAAAACAAAGCAAAATAATCCCTTCCTTTTATCCTAACATCCCCTCGAGTTATTTTTTTCTGTCTTCATTGATGTATTTCTATAAGGAATAGTAGGCAGTGCTCTGATTTCCTCAGTATGTGGTCCTTCCTCAGACTTTTGCCATTTGACTTCTGACACTTTAATGAAACTTCACTCCCTAAGATGACCAATGAGTCCTTACTTGCCAAACCTCTCCTTGTTTTCTGTGATATTGATATCTTCAAGTTCTGTTCCTTTGTCTCTGATTACTAGTTCGGTTTCTTTTGGTTATGCATCTTCCATCTACCCTAAAAGTGTTAGTTTCTGAAGCTTATGTTAAGGTTCCTTTCCTCAGTTTCAGTTCTCCCCTCAAAACTCATGCCTTATACTATGGACTTATCTTTTAATTCTCTGAAAAATGTTTAGAAATAATTGACTGACTGCCCCCAGTCTTTCCTTGAGCTACGGTGTCTGGTTTTTACCTAAAATACTGTATAGACATTTCTTCCTCTAAGATCACAATTGACTCCATAAAGCCTTTCCATTCCCTCATCTTTAAAGGATTTCTCCCTTCTTAGGACTACCACTACATTTTGTTCAAATCTCTCTCATATCACTTACATTCTACCTTTTGTTATACATTTTCATGTCTCTTTTTCCTCCTCCTTCTCCTCTCTCCCTCCCTCTATGTAAATGAAGTTTTAAAGTTTACAAAATCCTTTACATGTATTATTGTCTCATTTGATCATTCCCAAAACCATGAAGTATTAATATTATTCCCTTTTTTATAGAAGAATAAATGGAAGCTCAGAGAGGTTAAATGACTTGTCCTGGGTCCCATAATTAATACCAAGGCAAAGTTCTAACTCAGAACTTCTGACAACTGGTCCAGTGTTCTTCCACATAGTAGAAAGTCAGTAACTTTTTTTGTTTGTTTTAATTGAATGGTTATACAAAATAATTATTTTATATTTACCCTTTAATATGTTGTTGGTTACATCTATGATTTATTTAACACCAACTTCTTCGTTAGGAATGCAAACCCAAATTATGACATCATTTTGATAGGAAAATAAAATCTGTTTTTACAGGAACTCATCAGAGGGAAAAAAATGCAAGGACTGCCTGTGTTTGCATATTAAGAGACGTCACTGTGTCACTGTTCCCTGATGAATCATATACCAATTTTACGTGTAACTTAACATCCGTATGTTATCTATCTCTACATATTTGTATGTGTGTATATGTGTATATATGTATGTGTGTGTATATATATGTATTCATTTGTACAACATAAAGACATACATATATCTGCCATTGCAGTAATGTCAAGAGATATATTTTGGGGTTTCACTGATTGCTTATTCAAAAAAACATACAGCAAAACCCACTAAAACATGCTTAAAATGACCTTAGATTTTCTCCAATGATTACAGACATTCAGAAACAGTGAATGGAGTAATTGGATGCCTAAAAATAACTGAATTGTCCTCCTACATTGAATATTTCTGAATTTTATTAGATGTATGAGTTTTCATATATTGCTATTGCCCCCACTTTCGTTAGTTAGATTTTGTCTTCTTTCAGTTTCTATTAAAATAGATTTATGTGTGTGTGTGTACAAGAATTAAACATTTTACATCTAGACCACCCCTTTCCACAAGCTCTAAAATTCAGCAAAATTCATTAGTCATCAGTATGAGAGGAAATGTACAGCTCCCTATTAGACTGATAACATTTTCAGAAATGACCTTTTAAGTTGTATTCATACACCTTAATTTTATTAATGCGGAAACTTAGGCCTTTGAATCCCATTCATTCATTCATTCAACAACCATTTATTAAGTCCTTACCATGCTCAAAACAGGGATTAATCCAACCCTTAAGAATTTCAGAATTACAATATATGTGATAAAATATATAAACAGTTTAATTTGTCAAATATTTCTTAAGTACTTGCTATGTGCCCTAGAGATATAAAGACAGAATTAAAAGTCTCTGCCATCAAAAAACTTACATTCTGTTGAGAGGAAGGATAAGATCAGATAGATAAATTAGTGAATACAAGGTAATTTGAGGGAGAAGAGAGCTATAACAATTGGAGGACCAGGGGAAATCTTCATGGAGGAGGTTTTACTTGAGCTAAGACTTGAAGCTGAGAATTTTTAGAGGTTGGGATGGAAAGGGAATGCTTTCTCTAAAATTCACAGATGTTGGAGGAAACCTATCAAGTTGGGAACCTCTTAGTACAATGGTTTTGTTGAAACATAGATGATATGATCAGACCTTTGCTACCTTTCAATTCTTCTTGCACTCGACTCCCCTCTGAGTACTCTAGGATCCAGCAACTGTTGCCTTCTTCACTTAGAATCCTTCATCTCCCAGATCCATTTCTTTTCATTTGTTGTCCCCCTGCCAGCTCAGCTATGCTCTCCCTCCTCACCTCTGGCTCCTGGGCACCCTGGCTTCCTTCAAAATTCAGCTCAAAGCCTACTTTCTTAAAAAGCATTAAGGCATTTCTTGATCTCTTTCTCGCCTCATGCTCTTTGAAGAGGTTCCCCGCCCCCCACTAGTGTCTTCCATCTAAGACTATTCCTCTTGTACATTTATCTTGTCCTGCAGAGTTGTTTCACGTTTTTCCCCATTATACTGTAAAGACAAGGACTGTATTTTCACTTTTTTTGGTAACTTTAGCAGTGCATGTATATTATTTGACAGACATAAAATGATTTACAAATGTTTCTTGTGAAGGAAGAGGAGTAATGGGAAGTAAACCTAAAAAATTAGATTGGAGGATGTCTGTGTAGGACATTAGGGAGCCAATGAAGTTTTTTTTAGGGAACTGACATGCACAGACTTGTATTTTATGAAGATTATTTGATCAATTAGGAGTCTTTTGCAATAGTCCAGGGTAGTGGTGATGAGGCAAGAATGAGTATGGTAACCATGTCAATGCAGAAAATAGAACAAAACAGTAAATGACTTTATGAATGTGTCACTGACATGATTTGTCAACTGAATGGATCTGAAAGCTAGGGTGAAGGAGGAGGAGTCAGGTTGTGAACCTGGGTGATTTGTGGCTACCATGATAGAAATAAGGAAATTTGGGAGACTGGTAGGATTATGTAAATAATAATAACAATAATAGTAAAAATAATGTGTTACAAGTAGAAGTCTGTCAGGCTATTGTTGATGTAGAATGGGAGTTCAGGAATGAAATTTGGGATGGATGATTTGATTAATTTTGGGATGGATGACTTTGTCATCTTCATCACTATCAGATATCCTCCAGAGACTTTGAACAGCCCTCCCTTACTTAACTCCAATTCACTTGCATGTCATGGCATCACCTCCATGATGTCATGGTACTCTTCCAGAAGAAAGTACAAACAGGAACTTCTGTGAGTAGAATAGGAGCTGTCTACTATGAACCAAACTGGAACTGGCCCTTGTTTCCTTCTTTCCTTCCTTCCTTCCTTCCTTCCTTCCTTCCTTCCTTCCTTCCTTCCTTCCTTCCTTCCTTCCTTCCTTTCTTCCTTCCTTCTTTCCTTCCTTCTTTCTTTCCGTCTGATGGGGGTGCTTGGATGCTTGTGCTTGGATGCTAATTCTAACATCACATTTCTCCTTAGCTTCTGCTTAGGTGCCTGTGCCTGGACCCAAGTTCCAAATCCACAACCAGTTCTAAAGTCACATCTCTCCCTAGCCTTAAAATACTGTCTCAGGCAGTTCCTTTCCAGTTCAAGGGCAGCATGCCTTAGGAAAACACTTGTCCCTCTTGATGCTGTGGCCAGCTGCACCTATATTTACTACTTACTGACCTTGCTACTATGTATCCTAGACATAGTTAAATGTATACTCCCTTACATTCATCTTGTCTAACAAAACATTTGATGAGAGCCACCTGGATATTCCCAGTCAGCCCTGACCGTTAGTTGACTTAGTGACATTTCAAGGCAAAAACCACATCTCCAAGTATCCAAGTAGCGCTGGACACCCCCCCCCCCCCCACACACACACCACCAGACTATTTCCTAGTGAACTCTGGCTAAGATACCTGCACAGTAGATACAAAAAGTGCATGTTCCTTTAAGAACTGACCACCCCTTAACCACTCCCTAATCCCACCCCAAAACCCCTAATTGACATGTTTCACCCCCAAATTTCCTATAAAAGCTTTTCCTGCATCCCTGTAAGGTTGCAGGTTCGCTAAGAGCTCTTGTCTGCTGTAAAGTATAATAAATCTCTGCCAACTTTACTTAAAGAATGCTTGAGATCATGAATTCATTCCAGATGGCCCCAACTCTCTCCAGTACTCGGGTCATTGAGGGACACTCCCCTTCAACGACCCATCTGGGAACTCCAGTCTTGGGGTTCCTGGACCTTGACTCCCTCAACCTTCAACAACCTTCAACTTCCTTCCTTCCTCCCTCCCTTCCTCCCTCCCTTCCTTCCTTCCTTCCTTCCTTCCCTTCTTTTTCTTCTTCTTTCCCTTCCCCCTGATGGGGTACCATACCCTTAGCTATGGGTGCTCTGCTGGAAAGGGAATGTAAATCTTGATTTCTAAAACTTTTTTTTAACCCCAAATCAATCTAGTTCTCACTGATTGGCCAACAATAGATCCCAGGGCAAGCTACTGCTTGGAACCTGATTGGCTCAGAATGAATATAAATAGCAATTGTTTCTATTTTGGCCAGAAACCCTGAGGGTCTTCCCCTCCCGTGTCCATTAAGCCTTATTCACTGAATGGTCTTTGCCTCAGTCAAACTGAGACCTGTTGAAGATTTTAGCTTAAAAGAGCCAAGGTCTCCTACTGCATCCAGGGCCATCTCTAGCCATCCTAATCTATAGCTTGCCTGTGGACCCAGATAGCTCTGGAGAAGAAAGTGAAGCTGGTGACTTTGCAGAGCCCTTGTTCACTTAAATCCAATTCACTTGCATGCCCTGGTATCACCTTCCTGATGTCATGCTCTTCTTTGAGAAGGAAGGACAAACTAAACTACAGCAGCAGTCAGATGTTATAGTGATGAAGATGAGGAGTCACAAACCCAAATCATCCATCCCAAATTTCACTCCTGACCTCCCATCCAGAGAACAACTATCTTTGGAAATTAAATATTAAACACAAAAAGCTACCAACAGGCAAGGAAAGAAAACACTGTTTTTTGTTTTTTGGGGGGAGAGAGTTGTTCTTAGTGAAGGAAGAAGGATAAGTTAACCAAACAAACCATGAAATTTTGAGTGATTGTGTACAGGAGTGGTGAAATCCAGTAATGTGCCCCTCCTGAATCTCTTTTTCAAAGAATTTTACCTGAACCAAAATAAATATTTCCATGATAATGGAGTCTTATTTTGACTGTGGATAAAGATTCATTTGGGGACATTCACATCTGCACTTAGCCTCATTTGATTATAATGTAGCCTATTTAAAAATGGAGCATCATTAAATGAATCTTGATTTAAATGGCAATACCAGTAAAACAAGGCTAGCAAAATCTCAAGGGAGAAAAACTTAATAAGGCTCTAAGTTTCTCAATATAAATTTAAAAGAAATGCCTCACCAGACCTTGAAGAATTGTTCATTAGCCTGTAGCTATATGGGAGATGAAGGCAGGCCCCAGGAGAAAAGTCACTATCTGAGGGGGAAATGGGGGGTTTGATTTTGTGTGTGTGTGTGTGTGTGTGTGTGTGTGTGTGTGAAAGGAGAGGAAGGAAGTTCATTCCTGCTAGCAAATTTAGAAAGGAAGAATTTGTTGTTTTTTATAGCCCATATATACATATAGGTAATATTAACTAGCTTTGGGAGAACCTTTTCTTTGGGTGAAGTTCTTCAATATAATTTTGGATTTTATTTATTTTTTATATTATTGGTGGATTTTCTTCCTGACCACATTGCTTCTGACATCAATTGGGTCAAATAAGAAAATATGTCATTTCACATAAACAGAAAACTACTTCCTTGAAATTTTTCACCTAGAATGATACTTGTACAACACATTCATGGTATGAAAATTAGGGATAGGGTGTAAATTCCCTTTTTGATAATCACGAAAGATACTCCAGGTGGTGTAGGGGGATTGACTAATGTCTGCCTCAGTTTCACCAAAAGGACCCATGCACTACACCCTGCAAACAGCCATTCATTGCTTCTCTCACATCTTGGTAAGTCATCTGTCTTCTCAGGTTGGAATCACTTTAACTTTTCATTGCTCTTTTTTTTCCCCTTTTTGGAGGGGGCAAGGCAGGGCAATTGGGGTTAAGTGACTTGCCCAAGATCACACAGCTAGTAAGTGTGTCAAGTGTCTGAGGCCTGATTTGAACTCAGGTCCTCCTGACTCCAGGACTCACTGTGCCACCTAGCTACCCCAACTTTTCATTGTTCTTAAGAAAATCAATTTCAAAAAATGAAACAACCACAAAAAATACAAGCTAATGATTGGTCTCTATGTTCTTTATATCTTCTAGTGATATAAATTCATTCATTCATCCATTCATTCAATAAACAATTACTAAGACTTTTCTGTATGCCAGACACTGGGGATGTAGAGACAAAAAATAAAGAATGTTTGCCCTCAAGTATGTTACTTTTCAACAGGACAAAATGGCACATACACTTATAGAGATGCAAATTAAATAAATGTAATTGGTCACAGGAAGACATTAGCAACTGAAGTGAACAAGAAAAGGCCTCAAGTAGGAAGTGGCACTTCATCTCCCTCTTTTAATTGACTATCTAAGGCTCCATCAGAAGACTGTGTTAAAAATATAAATAGCCATGGGCCAACTCTGAAATATGGATTTTCATGTTTGTTGTTTGATATAGTCAGAGAGGAAGACAAGTAGAAGAAAAATCCATCAGAACAAATAAAAAGGAATGCGAATTACTCATAGTCCTGATCATTCTATACAGCAGAAATTCTTGGAAGCCTGATTGACCTAGGAGCCTAAAGAAAGTTGGGAGTGAGAATGTATTTAACTTTGTAGTCTACAGACATTTTAATGATCTAACTTAAGATAGAAAGGACTTTTGTCATTTTCCAATCAGCACCCCTTTTATCAGTCTACTCCTTCATCTAATATACCATTTGTCTTCCCAATGGCAGCAAAAATAAATAAGTAAAAATATGTATGTTATTATGCAAGGCTACGAAATAGCCACATATTGAAAAATGTGTTAAATGATTAATCCAACAAGTTAGAGGCAGAAGTAAAATTAGCAATAAAATATGACTTTTGATTCTTTAGTTCTTAGCACTCCAAGGTTTTCTTTACTGAATGCACAAAAAGAATAACATTGGCAGGTAAATATATATATATATATATATATATATATATATATATATATATATATATATATATATATATATATATATATATATATATATTTTACAGATGCCTTCTAAGTGTCTCCTTTAGTCAGTTCTATAATTCTACTTTAATTTTTAGTTTCTTAGAATGAAAGTAGTGAAATTTTCTTATTATTGCCAAGGATTAAATATGAACACATAATAAAGGTACCAGGGGATCACTTCTTCCTAATCATAGATTTGCTGCCATGGCCCATTATTTTTTCTGAAATTATAAAACTTTACAACTATTGCTGTGGTTCCTTATGCTTTTGCTTCCATCAAGCAGCTTAAGCCCAGTCTTACAAAAAAAGAAAGTCTATTATTATTCTACTAAACTAATTGAGATTTAATCCATTCCTTTTCTACAAAGTTGTGCAAATGACTTTGATGACTCAATCAAAATTTCATAATTTAATTTGTTCTAGCCACTTTGTATCTGTACTGTATCAACTGCTCTCCCATAATACATTGTAGCCAATTCAATATTAACTTTCTGAAACAGCCTTATTTTAGAGAGAATTGTTTTATACACTTCAACTAAGGTCTTGGAAAATGAAATTCTACATGTAAGTTTACCAAGGGAATAACAAGTACTTTTCACTAGATGCAGAAGGTATAGTAGGGCCCTTCTGGGGCCACTTTCCAAAATCCCATTTGCATTGTGGGATCAGGTCCCCAGTGAGTGGCAAACTATTACCTTTTTTGAGGTAACCTTGAAGGTATGGGTTTCTAGTAATGTTGTTCATGGGAGACAGCCAGAGTTTCCCTAAAGGAACTTTAGCCCCAAAACAACTATGACTTCATTTTCCATTAATGGTTCTTCTTGATTTCCATGACATGGAATATCATGCCTCCCCTCCCCGCCTCCCTCCATAAGGTAATCACTTAAAATCTCAACTCCATGGGAATTGACTCAACTTTTGATATGCAAAGCTTCTGAACTCTCACAGTTGCCTCTTACCTTTGATTGAAGGGCTGGTGGACAAAGCAATAATCTTACCACCAAGCCATTCTTTATAGAGGGCTTAGAATTTCTAGGAAACTCTCCATTTCCCATCATACCTCCTTCATTAGTAGTTTCAATCTTTCTTCTATCTTTCAAGCTTTGCTGTGTATTATTCTTATTAATATAGTCTTCTTGTTGCTTTTTTTCCTCCCCCTGAGTCAGTCTTATTCTAAACTGATATTCCATTTCCTGCTACCCGACTTTGTACAGGCTCTTTCTCCTACCTGGAGTTCATTACCCCTCACCTCTGACTTTTAGAATATTTATCTTAAAGTTTAATTTCTGTACCACCAGCTATGAAGAACCTTCACTAATCCCCCTACTAGTTAATGTGATTTCCTTCTTAAAATTATCATGTACCTACCTTCGGATATATGTGAAAATACTGTATTCCTTAGTACAATATAAACTTCTTGAGAGCAATAATGTTTTTCTTTTTGTTTTTTCATTCCTGAATACAATGCCTATCCCAGATTAGAAACAATAAATTATTGGTAGAATGGATTATATTTCACTGGATAGGATAGGAGAAAAGTGTTGATATTCAGAAAAGAGCCTAAGATCTAATATATTGCTCACTTCAAATTTAATCACAAAAAATAATAAAATATCCCTTAATATGTGATCCAGGGGTAAGAGCTGTGCAAATGTATAATGTAGGAGATCTTATTTACCCTGACTGGAACTGGTTCTTTCTCTGATTTGGTGAAAAATTTTTATCTATTAAGAGCCAACATTTATCCCAGACTCTCTGAGGACATTTTAGAGGCACTAGATGGTCAGAAAGGCAGAACTTCATTGCTGTGTTTACACTGCTTCTCTGGTTCTTCTCTGCCTAAAGATACAAGGAAAAATGAATTAGATTCAAGCTCCATATTTTTTGACTTTCTGTAATACAATGCAGCAACTTGATATATTGTGCTGTCAAATGAACATGGAGACATATTCTAAGTCTCTTTTTCATAATGAATTGTTGACCAAGATATGTAGAGCTATCACTGAAATACACTGAAATGAAGTATGGATGCTATTTAATAGGGTAGACTAACACGACCTATTTTAAAATATCTTAAGATGTGTTGGGCTTATTGTTCCCAGAAGAAGCTAAAGGGAGATGTGCTAAACTGTGTTGAATCCATGGAAATACATATGTATATTATATTCATGGGCAATTTTTATGTAGGTAGCTGAAAGTATCTGTTCTTTGCAAGTACTCTTTGCCCCAGAGAAAGAAGGAAAAAAACCAAGCATGTTGAAGAGATATTTATTACTTACAATATGATTTTCTCTACATTTTATTTGTCAGATCTGTTTTCTTTTTTTTATAGTTCAATTTAAAAAAATAGGAAAGCTTATAATTTAGCTATGACTTCACAATTATTTCAGGCAAAACCTGTAAAATTGTACGATTTATAGTGACTGGTTTAAGGTCAATCTGTCAAGCATTTATTAACCCTGACTTTGGGCCTAACGGTGTGTTAGGTTGCTGGGGATAAAAGGAAATAACACAAACATTCCTCATCCTGCCAAAAGTACATTCTACTGTTTCCATAGAGCAAACAAAGGCTCAATAGCAGAGAAATGTGTTCACATGAGAATGGGTTATGTTCTGTGAAGAGCTTCAGTGAAACTTTTGCCTCAAACTCTTTTGTTCTGTTGTATGGCACACACACACATGCACACAAAGAAAATGTCATGATTTGTTGTAGAGGAATTTACCTTACCCCTTAAAATGTAAATTTGCCATTGACTAACAACATTGTGAGAAGGGTTCAAAGGCAGGAGTTTGCAAATGCTGTAATAAGTATACTGATCTGCATAAATATCTAACCTCCTCCCACCCTACCAAAAAAAAAACTATCTATAGGAAAAATTCTTAGAAGCATACTGATTTTCTGTCTGAATAATATTTAATATATGTTGTTGAAACTTAGGAAAAAATATTTGTGTGCATACTTCCTTTATTTCTTTTTCAAAATCTAACAGTTTGTTGTTTCTTATCAAGCACTCCTTAGTGTTACCACCACAAATTTCAGGAAGTGGTATTCAGTGTCTTAGAGGGACCACTAGCTGACTTTCATGTCATCTTATAGGTGTGTGATATCAGAGTACGTCGTGAGTTCTCTACTAAATCTGCCAGGAACAGCAAGGTTAACCTCTCATACTGTCATTCAAAGTAACTCATGGTGTTCTCTGATTTTCTCTTTTTCCAATGATTCTTTCTACTCTAATAGGGTCATTTCTAACTTGACAATTCAGGTTCCTCATCTTAGCTGAGCATATTTTCTAATGTGTCACTGAAGTGGTAATTCATCTTTTCCTGTCCTTATCACTGGGTATGAAACATTTAATAATTGATACTTTACACGGCCAGTATTAAATCATTTTGTCAGCAGTCTTTCATTTATTGGTCTCCACACAATCATAGCTCTTGTTCTCTGTGTTTGAAAAGAAGCAAATCGGTATTGTCCTAAGAAATGTTATCTTCTACAGCACAGAAAGTACCAAATCATCTTCATGTTGGATCTTGATGACTGAGTCCCCACAGCTTAAATGATAGGAACAGCTGGGAAAGTCAGTTTTGTACTACTGGACACAACATTGCCTCCTGTAATTTCTAGTCATGATTAGTACCTTGATCTCATTGGCACTGATTTAGGAAGAAAAGTCTTGAAGCAGTTTGCAGAGAATTTTGTAGTAGAGAAAGCCTAGACATGGGTACACAAGTCCAAAGGCTATCATTGTAGTGCATACATGAGATGATGAATGGCTGATGAAGACACACAAACACTGTCTGGTTTGTTTTCATAAAAGGAGAGTTGTATTTAACAAGGTCCACATATGTGTCAGGTAATAAGATATTGGTGGCCAGGCAGCTTCTACTCTGTAGAGTCCCAGGAGGGAATATGATGTGACAAAAAACAGAAAGAGAAAGTGAAAGCATGTCATTTAACCAAAGGTCAATTCGAGTTAAATTCAACAATTTCACAAACATTCATTTATCAAGACACTGTTTAGGCCCTGGAGACAAAAAAAAAGACAAAAAATTGTTTCTGCTGGCAAGGAAATTACATATTAATACATATGTATTAAGCAAGTATGGCTAACTTGGAGAGGATAATTTAGCACTAAACAGTGACGGAGGGAGGATTAGGAAAGGCTTAATAAAGGAGATAGTATGTCATTTGATCCTTAAAGAAAGAAAAAAAAATTCCTAGAGGTGGAGATGAGATAGCGCATTCCCGGTATCATGGATGGCCTATACAAATGCTCAGAGGCTAGAAATGGGAGAATTAATTCAGATAACTAACTACTAATTCAGCTTGGCTAGATTATCATGTTACTAATGAGGTGAAAAATTCTTGAAGAGAAGATTGGAACTAAATTGTGGGCAAAATTGTGATATTGTCATCACCATATATTGTCAGTCCCATATCTGATAGCAGCTGGTATTTCTTTCTATGATACTATGAAGTTTCTAAGTACTTTGAATAGATTATGTCATTTGAACCTCACAACAACCTTTGAAGAACTACTAGAATACTATTATCACATTTTTCACACAAGGGAACCAAGCCTTAGGAAAGTTAAGTCAATTTTCCTTGCTCTTAGGGCCTCTTAGGTTCTTCTCTCCAGTGCTTCTGGGCCTCCCTTTATTGGAAGGTATTTATTATCTGGATATTTCCAGTTCCCTACTCACAACTTAAATTTGTCCTTCCTGCATCCCATTTCTCAGAACTCTGCTTTTCAAGCCAATTTAATTCAGTAATTCAACTAAATAAACATGTATTAAACTCTTACTATGTTTCAGGCACTGTGCCAAGCACTGGGGATACAAAGATGAATGAAGAAAGACAGTTTCCTTAAGGAAGTTGCATTAAAGAATGTAATTAGGGAAATTAGGGAAGACAAAACATAAAAAAGCTTACCATCCGATAGAGAGGACAAGCTACTTGATGCATGATGAAGAAGTCAATCAGAGAAGTCCCAAAGTAATGTAGCCAGAAATGAGGTGATATCTGAACTCTGAATTAAATAACTAATTCTAATGGAATATTGAGTTGATGCATTATTTCTTTAGAGTAATATCTTTCATGGTTCCACATTAATTTGGAAGGGGTTTGTGGTGGAGTACCCTAGGGCTCTGTGCTTTGGTCTGTTTCATTAATATTTTTCTCAGTTACCTGGATTAAGGCATAGATTGCATGATTATCAGATTTGCAGGTGGTATGATGCTAGGATGGTACGATGCTAACACACAGTATGTCAGAATGAGAGCCAACTCAATCTTGACAAGTTAAAACATCCAGAGTTTATGCTGGCTGGAACATGAGCATCAGCTTGAGGCATAATGTGGAGTGTGAGGAAAAGATATATAGGAAAATCCTGGGTCAAATGAGAATACTACGGAGACAAGTATCTTCTGCATTCAGGGAGGTATGAAGAAAAGATCAGAGGAATAGAGGGTGTAATTAGAATATTACTCATTCTTCATATTTAGAAACAATATATTCAGGCCCAGTGATAAAGCATGTATCAGGTGAGGATTAAGCTGCTTCTTGAAGGGAGCTAAAGAATCTAGGAGGCAGAAATGAAAAGGAAAGTATTCCTGGCAAAGGGGACAACTGGTACAAAAGTATGGAGGAGGGAGATATAGTATTGTGTGCAAAGAGCAGCATGTAGGTAGTATGGCTCAATAGTAAAATGTGTGGAGGGAAATATCAAAAGATGGACATGTAGGAAGAGAAGAGGTTGTGGTGAGCTTCGAATGATAGAGGACTTTCTATGTAATCAAGGAGGTTCTAGCCCGAGGACTTTACTGAGTATGAGGGGAGGGATGTCACAGTCAAACTTAACAATTTAGGAAAATCATCTTAGCAGTTGATTGGAGGGTAGATTGGGAATGGAGAAAGACATGAGAAATGAGACAGAACAATTAGAAAGTTATTGCAGTAGCTCAGTTGAAGAGTGGTGAAGACCTGAAATAAGGAGAAAAAGGGATGTATTTGAGAAATAATGTGAAGGTAAAAAATGAAAGGGTTTGCAATCAACGATATATGCAGAGCGATTGAGAGTGAGTAGTACATAGATACTCCAATATTTTCCTCCCCACCCCACCAGACAAACTGCTTTAATAGCCATACTTCCTCCATCTAGTATTTTTGAAGCTGAATTGAGTGTTTGATTCTGTACAAACCTTTATATTTATCCCTACTATATTTCACTTAGTTGAATTTGGTCTTATATTCTATTTTTAAAACATTTTCATCATGATTTTGCTCTCTAGAATGTTAGTGGTTCCTCCCAACTTTGTATAGTGTCAACTTGAAAAAAAAGTCATATGTGCCCTAATTTTTTAAAAAAAAGTTAAATATTAGAGGTCAAAGCACAGGTCAAAGGACACTACAGTGGAGACCTCCTTCCAAGATGACTTCAAAACATTAATTACCATTATATGGGTTTAACACTTAAACACTTCCCAATCTGATAAACTACAGTATATGATCATTTGACCCAAATCTCTCCTTTTACACAAGAATTACATGACATACACTATGAAAAGATTTCCTAAAATCTAAGTAAGCCTACATTTTAAGCAATCCTGTATTCTACTAGTCTAATCAGTTTGTCAAAATAGACATTAGTTTAGACCATACCAACTTGTCCTTGAAGAAGCCATGCTGGCTCTTTGTTATTACTGCTTCTTTTCACATATCTTTGCTATCTATCCCTGAAAAAGCATCATCAGAGAGGGTCCAGAGCGCCAATCTTAGAGTTAAGAAAACCTGGCTGCAACGTTTGCTTTTTACCCATAACAGCTTTATATCTATTGGCAAGTCACTTGTTTCCTTCAGTAGCCCTTACCATGCTCTAATAACCCAAGTTGCTGATATACATTAGTAAAATAATGTTATACTACTTTTATACCAGCTACTTGCTGTCCTTTGCATCCAACACTCTATCTCCCACCTCCTGACCTTTGCATTGACTGTCCCCTTTTCCTCCTCATTTCTACCTTTTAAAGTCCTTAGGTGCCTTCAAGAATCAGCTTAATCCCTCCAAAACATGCTTTATGATTGGGCCTGACTATATACTACAAATTAGCAATTCCATACATAGAAAAAAATCACATATGAATCCATCCCTACAATATGTTAATTATTATTTTTGTTATGATGCCTCAGCAAATATTTCCTCTCTGTTGGTAAGAATCAGATCCAAAGCAGAAATTCATTTTATTGGATCTTTCACATTTTGAAGGATGAAGGTATCATTAAAGCAAGTCAAGAAATTATTAGGTACTTTGTTTTTGGCATAGAGAGAGTTCCAGCAGATGTCTAGATAATTGAAATATCCCATTACTATCATAACATGTCTCTGTGCCAAGCTTGTGATCTATTTTCCAAACTCTTCAAATGTTTCCACTTTTTGTCCAGGTCGTAGCTAGCATACAAAATCCATTTTTTTTTCTGAGTCAGCTGATCTACACTTAAATGCTCTTCATCATGATCGAGTCCCTGAATTTCCCAACATGAATATCTCTTTAACCTGTAATGCTATTATACCCTCAGTCTCCTTTTACCTAGTGAATTTCTTTTGAATAAGCTGTACTCATTCAGAGCCATATTCCTTATAGATCTCCTCACTATTTCATTTTGCTTTTTTCTGATACTCGAGGCATTTCTTCATAGAAGTCTGAAGGCATGGGCTTCATTAATGGATACTTTCTTGAATTGATTGTCCTGTGTGAACTTCTAGGCTCCTCTTTTATTCTTCTCCTTGTATTGTAGTAATTCTCTAAGGTCTGAAGCCTAGTGGATATGTGTTATCAGTATTTTTTACCCTTAACATTTCTTTTCCATTTAAATCTATTTTATTTACATTTATGATATCCTATACAAATAATTATCAACTTATTAGAAAAGTACATCAAAGCTCCTAGTGAAGAGCCAATCATTCCTATATTTTAAACCGAGTTCCAGAAGCTAATATTCCATCCTCAAACATCAAGAAGTTGTTCATTTACCAAAAATGTCTTCTTCCCGTAGAATCTCTGACTTTAATATAGAGTAGTGATGAAAACGCCACTTATGTCTATAAGTTCTTTAGCATCTTGCCTAGTGCTTTATCACTTTTATCAGTGGTTTCAAAGTATTTTTTTTCAAACAGTATTACTTTTTCCCATTATAAATGGCTAGTAGTTATTATATAGTTTGAAAGAAATCATTTAAAGAGCAGGGGACACACTCTGGCATGTCATGAATGCATTCCCAAGATTTTAGACTGTTGTACTATTGTTATCAGGTTTTAAGCTTTTTTTTTTGTTTGTTTTTATCTATAATTTTTTTTTATTTAAATTTATTTATTTAAACATATTTGGTTTTCAGCATTGATTTTCACAACAGTTTGAATTACAAATTTTCTCCCCATTTCTGCCCTCCCCCCCACTCCAAGATGGCATATATTCTGGTTGCCCTGTTCGCCAGTCAGCCCTCCCCTCTATCACCCCCCTCCCCTCTCATCCCCTTTTCCCTTTCTTTCTTGTAGGGCAAGATAAATTTCTACGCCCCATTACCTGTGTATCTTATTTTTTAGTTGCATGCAAAAACTTTTTTTTGTTTTTGAACATCTGTTTTTAAAACTTTGAGTTCCAAATTCTCTCCCCTCTTCCCTCCCCACCCACCCTCCCTAAGAAGTCAAGCACTTCAACCTAGGCCACGCATGTATCATTATGTATAACCCTTCCACAATACTCATGTTGTAAAAGGCTAACAACATTTTGCTCCTTCCCAACCCATCCCGCTTTATTGAATTTTCTCCCTTGACCCTGTCCCCTTTCCAAAGTGTTTGTTTTGATTACCTCCACCCCCATCTACCCTCCCCTCCATCATTCCCCCCCCTTTTATTTTTTTTATCTTCCTCCCTCTTCTTTCCTGTAGGGTAAGATACCCAACTGAGTATGTATGGTATTCCCTCCTCAGGCCAAATCTGATGAGAGCAAGGTTCACTCATTCCCCCCTCACCTGCCCTCCCCCCTCCTCCCACAGAACTGCTTCCTCTTGCCACCTTTATGCGAGATAATCCACCCCATTCTATCTCTCCCTATCTCCCTCTCTCAGTATGTTGCTCTCTCATCCCTTAATTTCATTTTATTTCTTTTAGATATCTTCCCTTCATCTTCAACTCACCCTGTGTCTGCTCTCTCTCTTTTACATATATATACATACATATATATATACATGTATATACACAGATAAACACACAGATATATATACATACATACACATGCATACATATACACATAGATACATACATACATACACATTCACTTATATATATACATAAACATATATATATGCATATTCCCTTCAACTACCCTAATACTGAGGTCTCATGAATCATACACATCATCTTTCCATGTAGGAATGTAAACAAAACAGTTCAACTTTAGTAAGTCCCTTGCAATTTCCGTTTCTTGATTACCTTTTCATGCTTCTCTTGATTCTTGTGTTTGAAAGTCAAATTTTCTACTCAGTTCTGGTCTTTTCACTGACAAAGCTTGAAAGTCCTCTATTTTACTGAAAATCCATATTTTGCCTTGGAACATAATACTCAGTTTTGCTGGGTAGGTGATTCTAGGTTTTAATCCTAGCTCCATTGACCTCTGGAATATCGCATTCCAAGCCCTTCCAGCTCTTAATGTAGAAGCTGCCAGATCTTGGGTTATTCTGATTGGGTTTCCATAATGCTCAAATTGTTTCTTTCTGGCTGCTTGCAGTATTTTCTCCTTGATCTGGGAGCTCTGGAATTTGGCGACAATATTCCTAGGAGATTTCTTTTTGGGATCCATTTGAGGAGGTGATCGATGGATTCTTTCAATTTCTATTTTGCCCTGTGGCTCTAGAATATCAGGGCAGTTCACCTTGATAATTTCTTGAAAGATGGTATCTAGGCTCTTTTTTTGATCATGGCTTTCAGGTAGTCCAATAATTTTTAAATTCTCTCTCCTGGATCTATTTTCCAGGTCAGTGGTTTTTCCAAGGAGATATTTTACATTGTCTTCCATTTTTTCATTCCTTTGGTTCTGTTTTATAATATCCTGATTTCTCATAAAGTCACTAGCTTCCACTTGCTCCAATCTCATTTTTAAAGTAGTATTTTCTTCAGTGGTCTTTTGGACCTCCTTTTCCATTTGGCTAATTCTGCCTTTCAAGGCATTCTTCTCCTCATTGGCTTTTTGGAGCTCTTTTGCCATTTGAGTTAGTCTGTTTTTTAAGGTGTTGTTTTCTTCAGTGTATTTTTCAGTATTTTTTTGGGTCTCCTTTAGCAAGTCATTGACTTGTTTTTCATGGTTTTCTCGCATCCTTCTCATTTCTCTTCCCAGTTTTTCCTCTACTTCTCTAACTTGCTTTTCCAACTCCTTTTTGAGCTCTTCCATGGCCTGGGACCAGTTCCTGTTTTTCTTGGAGGTTTTTGTTGTACGCTCTTTGACTTTATTAATTTCTTCTGTCTGTATGTTTTGGTCTTCTTTGTCAGCAAAGAAAGAATGCAAAGTCTGAATCTGGGTGCATTTTCGCTGCCTGGCCATATTCCCAGCCAACTAACTTGACCCTTGAGTTTTTCAGTGGGGTATGACTGCTTGTAGATTACAGAGTTCTGTGTTCCACGTTTGGGGGGGAGGTGCCAGCTCTGCCACACCAGCACTGCTCCTTCCCCAAGAACCCCAACCCGAACTGGGCTTAGATCTTCGGCAGGCTGTGCACCCCTGCTCTGGTCCGCCACTTAATTCCTCCCACCAGGTGGGCCTGGATCCGGAAGTAACAACAGCTGTAGCTGCCCCACCTCTGCTGCCCCTGGGGCTGGAAGCCGAACCGCGAACTCCTTCCACTCCCGCAGCTTTTCCCACTAACCTTTTCCGCAGTCTTGGTGTTTGTGGGTTGAGAAGTCTAGTAACTGCCACAGCTCACTGAATCAGGGCGCTAGGGCCCCCTCCGCCTGGCTTCTGGTCTGGATGTTCCACGCCGCCGCTCAGGCTGGGCTCTGCTCCACTCTGTTCCCAGCTCCCAGCTCCCAGCTCCGAGCTCTGTGTGGGATAGACCTCACCCAGAGACCATCCAGGCTGTCCTGGGCTGGAGCCCTGCTTCCCTCTGCTGTTTTGTGGGTTCTGCCATTCTAGAATTGGTTCAGAGCCATTTTTTATAAGTTTTTGGAGGGTCTCCGTAGGGAGCTCACACTATTCCCTGCTTACCAGCCGCCATCTTGGCTCCGCCCCAGGTTTTAAGCTTTTGAGCATGTCAGCAGATCCTCACAAAACACCACTACTCTTCTTCTCTTCTTTGGATTCTTACTGGATGACCTCTTACCTGACAATGGCTGTTGGCCCACAAGATGGATGTTGGGACGATTCTTACTTTCTTTTCAAAGCGGATAGCTTCATTTTCTTGAGAAAAAGACTAGTATCTGATCTTTTTTTTTCAAAAAAAACTTCAAATGAACCTTATTTTTCCCCTTTCTCCTCTATATGAGTGCATGGAATTAATACCTGAACCATTTTTTGCAGCAGCTGAAAAGTCTGTAGTCCTTCACTCACCTGGCATTGACTGGGCTCAGCTCCAAAGAGATACTCTGCTCTGTCTTCTCTTCCCCTCCCCTCCCCTGCCCTCCCTTCCTCTCCCCTCCCCTCCCCTGCCCTTCCTTCCTCTCCCCTCCCTCCCCTCTTTCCTTCTCTTTTCTCTTTTTATCTCCTGCCCCTGACCCTGGTATCAAAACAGGGTCTGCTGGTATGAAGTGCAACTCTATATTAGGGTGAAAACCCAAACTTCATGTTTCTGGTATATACACAAGATTAGCTTTGTAACATTGATTCCTTGATTGGCATAGTTGTGCTTAAGATTTGCTGTCACCCTCAACATTACAAGAGAATATAAATGAGCAACAAAACACTTTAAACATCTTTGCCATCAATAAGGCATTTTTTTTTAAACTGAGGAATCTGCATTCTTTCATTCCTGCTTTGCAAACTGTCTATATCTCTCCAAGTGAGGGGCTACTTTTCTCAGTTTTTCTCACATGATTGTCCCCCAACACTTTTTTTTCTATAAACCAAATTGTCCAACTAAGAAAATGGGACCTTACATCTATATCATGTATATACTGTTTATACATGTATACTATGTATATATGTAGGTACACACAATACAAAAACATGTATATGTGTATGTATATATACACAAACAAGTATATATGTATATATACATATATGTATGCTATGTATGACAGAAAGGAGAAAGAAGTATGGTTGTTATTATGCCCCTTTTTTTTAGCCTCAGGGCTATGAAATTGTCTCTTCATATATAATGTTCAAATTAATGAGATTATAGAAATAAGCATACACAAACACATTTCTCCCAAACTGTTCATAATAATACAGCATAAAATACAGTTGCTGCTAAATGTACAATCAATATCATGTAGTGTCACATCTGTGGGGTCCTTAACGTACAAAAGAAGTCTTTCTTTCTTTTCATTTCTCCTGGTTAATTCCCTTTTTAAAGCAATGGAGAGTCATATTTTCTGACCTAGAGATAATGTGAAAAATAGCATTTGTAATGGGACCACAACAGGTTTCTCTCAAGCTAGGGTGGGACTACTTCCATGATATGGCCTTGGCACAACCCAGTGGATTTTAAGGGACCTTATTCAACATATGAGAAAATATCATTTTATCTTCATTTTCCTCTTCACTTGATTCCTGATGCTCTCTAAATCATCTGCCTTTATCCTGGAATTAATACATAGAAAACATGATAAGTAAAACAATGATTAACCCCTAGAATTATTTATCCTGTGCCATTTTCATACATATAATGAAACACTAGAAAGGTAATTTGGTTTAGCATGCATTATTTGTAATTTTCTACCTTCAGAAGATTAGTGCATTGGATTATTAAGTGGTACTCAATCATAAATCTGCCAAGCTTTTTTGTTTAAGCAAAATTAAAAGCAACAATCCATATCATTTTAAAAAAAAAATTACCTTGGTGCAAAACAGGTCAGTGTAAGTTGTTGTCACATTATAGGGGAGAGGGATGAAACTTGATATTGAATTCTTTGTAGATATGGCTCATCTACTGTAGCATTAGTAATACCATCAAAAAATTAAGCACTACAATGGAGCTAAGATGGCAGAGTATAAAGGCAGAGACTCAACTAAGCCCTCCCAAATTTTTCTCCCAGCAAACTTTAAAATAATGCCTCAAAATAAATTCTGGAGTGGCAGAACCAACAAAAGGATGAAGTGAAACAATTGTCCAGATGAAGCTAACTTACAAAGAAAAGTCTGTCACATTAGGGTAAGAGTGGAGTGCAATCTAGCACAGTCTGGACCCCAGCAAGCCAGCAGCAAATGCTGGAGCCAACTGAATTGCCAGCTGTAGCTTCTGAAGCTCCCAGCCCACAGATTGCAAGTGGGTCAGAAGGAAATTATAGGGGAGCATTTGCTGGCACTGGGTGCAGGACTTTGTTGCACTATCCATTGTAACAACAGTACTACTTGCCACTACTGTGGTTGTTTAAGGCCAATAACACCAGCACACAGGAGGGCCACTAGCACTGGGTCTTTGATCTGCTTTTCTGAGAAAAGCAACCTTAAGGGGTTTACAATCTCACTTTAATTAAACATACATATATCATTCACTTAGTCCAGGGGAAAAAGTTAGCACCCTGAACTTCAGAGAAAACACAAACAGAAATTATATAAACAGAGCAAAATAACACAAATAGCAGACAGGCTTCTACTGTCTGTCTAACACATTACATGTATAGTTACCAGAGAGAGAAGCAAAAACATCTGGATTTTTCAAAGCTGGGGGCACCATAGTGGCTACCCAGAGTCTCGTATGGTCAAATCACACGACACTCTTCCAGTGAGGGACCCCCAAGCAAAATGCTAACTTCAGGGCATATATACACTTCTTCAGGGTCAGAGGGCATCAGAACCATGCAATTCAAACCCATGTGACCTAAGCCTTTCTGTGGCTTAAGTAGGTCATCAAAGACTCCCCATTTAATCAAAGACTCTTGATTGAAACAAAGGCAAGCGGGGCGTGGGGCAGAACCAAGATGGTGGCTGGAAAGTAGGGACTTGCCTAAAGCTTGCCCCCAGAACCCTCCAACCACCTATTAAAAATGGCTCTGAACAAATTTTATAACTGCAGAACCCAAAAAATAGCAGAGGGAAGCAGGGCTCCAGCCCAGGACAGCCTGGGTGGTCGCTGGGCAAGGTCCATTACACGGAGCTGGGAGCAGAGCAGAACAGAGGACAGCGTGGGCCACACCAGGACCAACCAGACCAGGAGCCAGGCAGAAAAGGCCATAGCACTCTGAATCAGTGAGCTGTGGCAGTTACCAGACTTCTCAACCCACGAACACCAAAGGCAACAGAGAAGGTTAGTGGGAAAAGCTGTGGGGGAAAGAGTGAAAGGATTTGTGGTTGGCCACCACCCCAGGGGCAGCAGAGGTGGTACAGCTCTGAGGACTACAGTTGCAATTGCATCTGGCCCTAGGCCCACCTGTTGGGAGAAATTAATAGTGAAGCAGAGTGGGAGTGCTGAGTGTGCTTAGAACTGCGTCTCAGTCCGGGCTGTCGGTTGTTGGGGGAGAAGGAGCACTGGTATGGCAGAGCTGGCTGTGTAGAAGTAGCTCTGCAAACAACAGCACAGCCCTTCAAGCCTCAGACAAAGTACTCTCTACTCTACCAGCAACTCAAGGGTCATGTAGTTGTATGGGAACATGGCCAGGCAGCAATAACGGACTCAAATTCAGACTCAGACTTTGCAATCTTTCTTTGGTGACAAAGAAGACCAAAATATACAGCCAGAAGAAATCAACAAAGTCAAAAAGCCTACATTGAAAGCTTCTAAGAAAAACATGAACTGGTCTCAGGCCATGGAAGAGCTCAAAAAGGATGTGGAAAAGCAAGATAGAGAAGTAAAGGAAAAATTGGCAAGAGAAATGAGAGTGATGCAAGAAAATCATGAAAACAAGTCAATGAATAAATGAGAAGAATGCCTTGAAAGGCAGAATTAGCAAAATGGAAAAGGAGGTCCAAAAAACCATTGAAGAAAATACTACCTTAAAAATTAGATTGGAGCAAGTGTAAGCTGCTGACTTGATGACAAATCAAGATATAAAACAGAACCAAAGAAATGAAAAAATGAAAGATGATATGAAATATTTCATTGGAAAAATCTGGAAAATAGATGCAGGAGAGATAATTAAAAAATTATTGGACTACCTGAAATCTATGATCAAAAAAAGAACCTAGATATCATCTTTCAAGAAATTATCAAGGAGAACTGCCCTGATATTCTAGAGTCAGAGCTTAAAATAGAAATTGAAAGAATCCACCAATTGGCTCCTGAAAAAGATCCTAAACAGAAAACTCCTAGGAATGTTGTGGCCAAATTCCAGAGCTCCCAGATCAAGGAGAAAATACTGCAAGCAGCCAGAAAGAAACAATTTGGGTATTGTGGAAACATAATCAGGATAATACAAGATCTAGCAGCTTCTACATTAAGGGATTGAAGGGCTTGGAATATGATATTCCAGAGGTCATTGGAATTAGGAGTAAAACCAAGAACCTACCCAGCAAAACTGATTATCATACTCCAAGGCAGCATATGGATTTTCAATAAAATAGAGGACTTACAAGCTTTCTCAGTGAAAAGACCAGCACTGAATAGAAAATTTGACTTTCAAACACAAGAATCAAGAGAAGCATAAAAAGGTAATCAAGAAAGAGAAATCATAAGGGACTTATTAAAGTGGAACTGTTTTTTCCTACATGGGAAGATGATATGTATAATTCATGAGACCTCAGTATTAAGGTAGCTGAAGGGAACATATATACATATATATATATGTGTGTGTGTGTGTGTGTGTGTTTATATATTTTTATATATATATATATGAAAACAGAGGGTACAGGGTGGGAAGGGATATATAAAAAAAATATTACATTAAGGGCTGAGAGAGGAATATATTGAGAGAGGGAGAAAGGGAGAGATAGAATGGGGTAAATTATCTCACATGAAAATGGCAAGAAAAAGCAGTTCTGTAGGAAGGGAAGAGGAGGCAGGTGAGGGGGAATCTCATCGGATTTGACCTGAGGAGGGAATAACATACATATTCAATTGGGTATCTTACCCCACAGGAAAGAAGGAGGGAGGGGATAAAAAAGGGGGGACAATAGAAGGGAGGGCAGATGGGGGAGGAGTTAATCAAAAGCAAACCCTTTGAAAAGGGACAGGGTCAAGGGAGAAAATTGAATAAAGGGGGATAAGATAGGAACAAGCAAACTATAGTTATTCTTTCATAACATGAGTATTGTGGAAGGGTTTCACATAATGATACACATGTGGCCTATGTTGAATTGCTTGCCTTCTTAGGGAGGGTGGGTGGGGAGGGAAGAGGGGAGAGAATTTGGAACTCAAAGTTTTAAAAGCAGATATTGAAAAATGTTTTTGCATCCACATAGGAAATAAGATGTACAAGCAATGGGGCATAGAAATCTATCTTGCCCTACAAGAAAGTAAGGGAAAAGGGAATGAGGGGAGTGGGGTGACAGAAGGGAGGGCTGACTGGGGAACGGGGCAATCAGAATATATGCCATCTTGAAGTGGGGGGAGGTTAGAAATGGGGAGAAAATTTGTAATTCAAACTCGTGAAAATCAATGCTGAAAACTAAAATATTAAATAAGTAAATAATGTAGAAAAACAGAATCTTAAAAAAAAAAAGGAAACAAACACCAGACTCAAAGGCACTTAATTGCCTTAGTGCTGAGTAGCACTCCAAAACAAGACAACATAAAGTCCCACTTTACTTGCCATTACATCCATCCACAATTCCAGGTCTCAGTCCTAGGATGAGGAAGATTACTAGCACACTTAAGCTTATAGTTACAGGGAAACAGGGAACCCTGGTCACAGTTCCAGGTTGGAAAAGAGTGCTTGTGGTCACTCACAGACCAGAACACAGGCCAGGAGAGTTGTGATCACATTTCTACTGAGATCATACTACTGCAGAGTATCTGAAAATACAGACCCCCAGAACTTGCTCTGAAAAGAACAACATAAAAACCCTGAAGCTTTGGATAGTACCTCCTCCACTCCAGGAACAGAGCCCAACTTTAATATAAAGTTAAAAGTCAAGAAATAGACTGGAAAAAATGAGCAAAGAACAAAGAAAGAAACTGATCATATTAAGTTCCTGTTGTGACAAGGAAGATCGAAATACAAACTCAGATGAAGAAAAAGGAAAGGCAAAACTGCTCCATCCAAAACCTCAGAGAAAGAGACTTATTCTCAGGTCGAGAAGAATTCTGGGAAGAGCTCATTTTTTATTAATGAAATGAGAGAGGTAGAAGAAAAATAGGGAGGAAGGGGGAATGAAAGTGCTGAAAGTAAATCATGAAAAAAAAATCAGCAGCTTGGTAAAGGAGGCATAAAAAATTATTGAAAAAAGAATAACACCTTAAAACTGGAATTGGCCAAATGGCAAAAAGGCACCAAAATTCATTAAAGAGATTTTCTTAAAAAGGAGAACTGGCTGACTAGAAAAAAGCCACCAAAAAAAAATCCCTGAAGAAAAGATGATGGGGATGTCCATTAATTTCAGGATGGCTGAACAAGTTGTGTTATAGGATTGTGATGTAATACAATTGTACCATAAGAGTGATAAGTAGCATGCTTTCAGAAATACCTGGAAAGACTTATGTGTACCGATACGAAGAACTAGGAGAATAGTTTACACAGTAACACCAATACAGTGTAATGATCAGCTGTGAATGGCTTAGCTATTCTCAGCAATACAATAATCAAGATAATTCCTAAGGACTTAAGATGAAAAATGCTATTCATTTCCAGAGGAAGAACTGATAGAGCCTGAATGCAGATATAAGCATACTTTTTTTTTTTACTTCATTTTTTTAATTGGTCTCTGTTTTCTTTCAGATTATGGCTAATAGGGAAATAGGTTTTGTATGACTTCAAATGTATAATGTTTATCAAATTGCTTGCCTTCTCAATGAGCGAAGCGGGTAGGAGGGAGGGATGCAATTTAGAACTTAATAATTAAACAATGAATGTTAAAAATTATATTTACATGTAATTGGAAAAATTAAAATATCAAAAAACGAACAAATAAATACCATCAGAGAAAAGCAATAGACAATGTCCTTTCTACATGATGCCAAATACTCAGATGTATACTTTAATAATGAAGCAAATCAATTTACCTCAGGAAATTATAGCTTCCATCCCTACTCCCCCTAACTCCAAGTCTTCAAGGAAAAGGTAGAGTAATATATTGTTGAGAGAATTTGTGTTTAGGTATGGATTGCACTAGAATGCAATTTCAACAATCAGGCCAGCAGCTTCTGTGGGGGCCAGCACCCAGAAAGCTGCCAACAGCACAGGTTTTTTTGATCTGCTTAACTAAAGAAAGCAAGGTGAAGGGGTTGACAAGCTTACTTTTAATTCAGCATACAAATATCATTCACTTAGTTCAGAGGAAGATACCAGCACACTGAACTTCAGAGCAAATTGCAAACAAATTACAAACATCAACAGACAGACCCAATACAGATTCATAGTTACCAACATCTGGGTTCAGCCAGGGAGCTCAGAACAAGAGCTGGCTCAGAGTCACACGCGCCACAACTGCTGTGGGTAACAGCTCCAAAGAAGAAAAGGCCAACCCCTGGTTTTATATCTTTTTCAGTGTCAGGGGTGAGTCACACATGCGACTCACCCAAGTGACCTAAAATTGTCACAGAGAGGCAACTTAAACCCACGTGGTCTAAGAGCCTCTGATGTCCCAAACCTATCACTCAAACTCATTTGTAAACTAGGCCCTCCCTTGAGTTAGCCCCACCTTGGGCCCCACCTTAGTTACCAATCCACAACCACATAGGTTTTACACCTAATAGGGGTTTGGACCTGGGGCTTAGCACCTAGCAAGGCTCAATGAAATACACTGAATTACTCAAAGGAAACAAACCAAATTCTTCAAGGGCACTTGTTGAACTAAGTGCTGAGGAGCCCGTTTTGCTTACCAACACAAATGCCTATCGAGTCTCTTGCATAAGGGTCAAAACAACTCTTGATTGCTGCTAATAAGGAGAGCATTAAAGATGAGACTCAGAGTTCTGCAGCAATGGTGATCAAAATAGAAACGCCAAAATATCAGATCAAAGAAATGTAAGTATCCCCCAAGGACCTGGTCACACACTTCATGGATATGAAGTTACTCTCAGCTATTTAAACATGGGCAATGTAACATACACTGACTCTATAGCCATAAGAAGCTTGCTACCAGTTCTTCACTGAATGTGTCTGGTGGTAGAGAACATTATGTAATTGTATATCCTTCAGGAAATCTGATTCTGGGTGTTGCAACAATTTGGCTAGCAGCTGCTGTAAGGGTGTAAGACCTGCCAAAAACCAGCATACAGAAAGCTGCCAACACAGGTTCTTTGATCTGCTTTACTAAGGAAAGTAATGTTAAGGGGTTAACAATCTCAATTTAATCGAACATAAAAATATAGTTCACTTAGTTCAGGGGAAAAAGCCAGCACCCTAAGCTTCAGAGCAAATACAAACAGATTACAAACATCAACAGAGAGACCTTGTCTGATTCAAATCTCAATGCATAGTTATCAGGGTTTAACAAAGTCCCAATATCTGGGTTTACGTGCTGGAGGGCTCTTAACTACAGCTGCCCAGAGTCTCCACATCAATACACCTCCAAGAGTGAGAGCCCCTGCAAATAGCTCTGTTCTCTCTTTTTATACCCTCTTTAGCTTTCATCAAACGTCAGGCTCCTACTATTTGCTCTGGTCTTAGTGACTCCCCTTAGGACCCTGAGGGTTTCACGCCCACATAGGCTTAGCGCCTAGCAGATAGGGGTTTGGGCCTGGGGCTTTGCACCTAGTAAGTCTCAATCAAAGACAATTAATCTATCATTCTAAAACAGTAAAAAATCCCAACTTAATTGATATTACACTGGGCTACAGATGTAGAGGGATGTCTAATGATATAGATTGCAACTTATCCATGTCTTCCCATTCTGTGTAAATCTGTCCATGTCCTCATGAGTTTTCCCTTTATGTGCTATTTTTCTTCCATGATTTCTCTTGACATTTAGAATATGTACTCATTGAAACTAGGAATTCTTTCATTCTTTGAACTATTGTCTCTAGCACCTACTATGATGCCAGGCACACGGCAGTTACTTAATACTGTAAATTTTTTGGTTGATTGATTGATTAATATTGGGAGTATCACTGAAGCATTCTGACAAAAATTATCCTCACCACAAACCAAACCAATGCTCTTTTTCCTATCACTCATTTTCTTCATGACTTCTTTTATGACTGTTCTTTAAAGCTCTTTATTTAATATAATTGCAGCCTGCTCACGCCTATCATGATTCCCATCAAAGTTCTGTGTGTGACAGTCATATAAAAAATTTTGGAACTCTTATGTCTTATTGTAATATAAAGCAACTCTGGTAAAAGGTTGATATCAAAAAGAAGGGCTTCTATTTACTATTTTAAGAAGAGGACCTTTGTAATTTCCTCCAGGCATATCAGCCTTCTTATTAGATCCAGTACCTATGATGAGGGTAAACCCTATATCTGGGAAACTTACTTTCTAGGCACACTTTTTTAAATTCTTTTCCATATTCTTCCACATGTCCTCCACAGAAGAGGATTAGAGACTTTTCTTTTGTATTTTTGCTTGTTTTGTTTTGATTGTTGGTTTGATTATTTGTTTTACTTGTTGAAGTATATATCAATCATGTCATCCAAAGAATAGTTATCAGTGTGTTAATGTCAACTTGGAAAGAAATCTTTAGTGGAGTGCTTAGAGGTTCTCTACTTGGTCTTGGGATGTTTATTTTTTTTATCAGTGACTCAGATAAAGACATATTATATGACCATCAAAATTTTGGATGACACAAGGGGATGAGGGATAGCACCTACATTTATCCCAAAGAATAGGACAATGAGGAGCACCTTGATAGTTGTATTCAAGAATTTAAAGGGCTACCCTCTGGAAAAGGGGTTGTTTTTGTTCTAGAAGACAGAACTATGAGGACACAAGGGGGTTTGATAGATGGACTGTGGGGAAGAGAAGGTAGATCTTCCCAAAGGGAAATGTGCTACTTCATATCTTAGCATATCCTATGTCTTTGGAAGATTTCAAGCAAAATCTGGAGAATGACATGCTGAGCCATTAAAATTTTCAGCTTTGAAATTCTGTATTATCTAAACTTCAGTAGATGTCACGATTCCTCCGATGATAGAGAATTCACTACTTTTTGAGGCCGTCCTGTACAATCGATTTTTATATGTATAGTTGATATAAGGTTCTTCCATGTTTTGATATTTAATCTTCATCCCTTTTGCTTTTTCAAACTTAGTACTAATTCTGTTTCTAGAAGAAACACAAAATAGTTCCACTTACTCTTTCACATGGCAATAAACCTCACAACCAAATGCAGAGAAAAATCTTTCTCAGATGATAATGCAATAAAAATTATAATAAAAAGGGCCATGAAAGCACAGATTAAAAATTAATTGAAAACTAAATAATCAAATCCTGAAGAAAAAGTGGTCCAAATCATATAAACAATAATTTTCTTAAAGAGAATGACAAGAAGAAGATGGGATACTAAAATTTATCGGATGCAGCCAAAGTAACACATAGGGGAAATTTTGTTTTTAAATTTAATATATTTAGTTTTCAGTATTGATTTTCACAAGAGTTTGAATTACAAATTTTCTCCCCATTTCTACCCTCCCCCCCACTCCAAGATGGCATATATTCTGGTTGGCCTGTTCCCCAGTCAGCCCTCCCTTCTGTCACCCCACTTCCCTCTCATCCCCTTTTCCCTTTCTTTCTTGTAGGGCAAGATAAATTTCTACACCCCATTGCCTGTGTATCTTATTTTCTAGTTGCATGCAAAAACTTTTCTTTTTTTGTTTTTGAATATCTGTTTTTAAAACTTTGAGTTCCAAATTCTCTCCTCTCTTCCTTTTCCACCCATTCTCCCTAAGAAGCAATTCAACATAGGCCACATGTGTGTCATTATGTATAACCCTTCCACAGTGCTCATGTTGTGAAAGACTAACTATATTTTGCTCCTTCCTAACCTATCCCCCTTTATTGAATTTTCTTCCTTGACCCTGTACCCTTTGAAACTGTTTGTTTTTGATTACCTCCTCCCCCATCTGCCCTGCCTTCTATCATCCCCCCTTTTTTTATCTTCTTCATCCTTCTTTCCTGTGGGGTAAGATACCCAATTGAGTATGTATGGTACTCCCTCCTCAGGTCAAATCTGATGAGAGCAAGATTCACTCATTCCCCCTAACTGACTTCTCTTCTCTTCCTACAGAATTGCTTTTTCTTGCCACTTTTATGCGAGATAATTTACGCCATTCTATCTCTCCCTATCTCCTTCTCTCAATATATTCCTCTCTCATCCCTTAATGTTATTTTATTTCTTTTAGATATCTTCCCTTCATCTTCAACTCACCCTGTGCTCTCTCTCTCTCTCTCTCTCTCTCTCTATATATATATATATATATATATATGTGTGTGTGTGTGTGTATATATATACATATATATATAAACAAACACACATATATACATACATACACACTCACATATACATATATATACATAAACATATATATATATATATATATATATATATATATATATATATATATAAATGCATATTCCCTTTATCTGCCCTAATACTGAGGTCTCATGAATCATACACATCATCTTTCCATGTAGGAATGTAAGCAAAACAGTTCAACTTTAGTAAGTCCCTTGCGATTTCTTTTTCTTGTTCTTTTTCTTGATTAACTTTTCATGCTTCTCTTGATTCTTGTGTTTGAAAGTCAAATTTTCTATTCAACTCTGGTCTTTTCACTGAGAAGGCTTGAAAGTTCTCTATTTTATTGAAAATACATATTTTTGTGTATCTTATTTTTTAGTTGCATACAAAAAATTTTTTTGTTTTTGAACATCTGATTTTAAAACTTTGAGCGTAGAAATTTATCTTGCCCTACAAGAAAGGAAGGGAAAAGGGGATGAGAGGGGAGGGGGGTGATAGAGGGGAGGGCTGACTGGGGAACAGGGCAACCAGAATATAAGCCATCTTGGAGTGGGGGGGAGGGTAGAAATGGGGAGAAAATTTGTAATTCAAAATGTTGTGAAAATCAGTGCTGAAAACCAAATATGTTAAATAAATAAATTGCATTTAAAAAAAAATAAACATTTCTAAAGAAAAAAAAAAAAGAAAATCCATATTTTGCCTTGCAGCACGATACTCAGTTTTGCTGGGTAGGTGATTCTTGGTTTTAATCCTAGCTCCATTGACCTCCGGAATATCATATTCCAAGCCCTTCGATCTCTTAATGTAGAACCTGCTAGATCTTGGGTATTCTGATTGTGTTTCCACAATACTCAAATTGTTTCTTTCTGGCAGCTTGCAGTATTTTCTCCTTGATCTGGGAGCACTGGAATTTGGCGACAATATTCCTAGATTTCTTTTTGGGATCTATTTGAGGAGGTGATCGGTGGATTCTTTCAATTTCTATTTTACCCTGTAGCTCTAGAATATCAGGACAGTTCTCCTTGATAATTTCTTGAAAGATGGTATCTAGGCTCTTTTTTTGATCATGGCTTTCAGGTAGTCCAGTGATTTTTAAATTATCTCTCCTGGATCTATTTTCCAGGTCAGTGGTTTTTCCAAGGAGATATTTTACATTGTCTTCCATTTTTTCATTCCTTTGGTTCTGTTTTATAATATCTTGATTTCTCATCAAGTCACTAGCTTCCACTTGCTCCAATCTAATTTTTAAGGTAGTATTTTCTTCAATGGTCTTCTGTACCTCCTTTTCCATTTTGCTAATTCTGCCTTTCAAGGCATTCTTCTCCTCATTGGCTTTTTGGAGCTCTTTTGCCATTTGAGTTAGTCTGTTTTTTAAGGTGTTGTTTTCTTCAGTGTATTTTTCAGTATTTTTTGGGTCTCCTTAGGAAGTCATTGACTTGTTTTTCATGGTTTTCTCACATCCTTCTCATTTCTCTTCCCAGTTTTTCCTCTACTTCTCTAACTTGCTTTTCCAAATCATTTTTGAGCTCTTTCATGGCCTGAGACCCATTCATGCTTTTCCTGAAGGCTTTTGTTGTCGGCTCTTTGACTTTGTTGATTTCTTCTGGCTGTATGTTTAGGTCTTGTCACCAAAGAAAGATTCCAAGGTCTGAGACTGAATCTGGGTGCATTTTCACTGCCTGGCCATGTTCCCAGCCAACTAACTTGACCCTTGAGTTTTTCAGCAGGGTATGACTGCTTGTAGAATTAAGAGAACTATGTTCCAAGCTTGGGGGGATGCTCCACCTCTTCCACACCAGCACCCCTCCTTCCGCAAGAACCCCCAACATAGACTGGACTTAGATCTTCAGCAGGCTCTTTACTCCTGCTCTTATCTGCCACTTAATTCCTCCCACTAGGTGGGCCTGGGGCCAGAATCAACTGCAGCTCTAGTTCTGTAGCTGCCCCACCTATGCTGCCCCTGAGGCGGTAGTCCAACCACGAACTCCTTCCCCTCCTGCAGCTTTTCCCACTAACCTTCTCTGTTGTCTTTGGTGTTTGTGGGTTGAGAAGTCTAGTAACTGCTGCAGTTCACTGATTTAGGGCATTAGGCCACGCTCCGCCCAGCTCCTGGTCTGGTGGCCCATGCTGGACTCTGCTCCGCTCCACTCCGCTCCCAGCTGTGTGCGAGATAGACCTCACCCAGAGACCATCCAGGCTGTCCTGGGCTGGAGCCCTGCTTCCCTCTGCTATTTTGTGGGTTCTGCAGTTCTAGAATTGGTTCAGAGACATTTTTATAGGTTTTTGGAGGGACTCGGCGGGGAGCTCATGCTAGTCCCTGCTTTCCAGCCGACATCTTGGCTGCATAGGGGAAATTTAAATCTCTCTAGTCTTACATCAGTAAAATAGAAAAAAAGCAGATCAATGAATTGGGCATGAAATTTAAAAAAAGCTAGAAAAATAACAAATTAAAAATCTTTTATTAAACACCAAATTGGAAATCCTGAAAAACAAAGTAGAGATTAATAAAACTGAAAGTAAGAAAAATATTGAGTTAAGAAATAAAACTAGTAGCTAGTGTTACAAAAACAATCAATAAAATAGATGAATCATTTGACTAAGAAAAGAAAGAAGAAAGATGAATTGCCAGTACTGAAAATGAAAAGGATGAATTCACAATGAACAAAGATCAAATTAAAACAATTATTAGGAGCTCTTTTGCCCAACTATATGCATAAATATAACAACCTAAGTGAATGGAATGTACATTTACAAAAAATATAAATTGTCCAGATTAAAAGAAAAGGAAGTAGAATATGTCTGTAAATTTACCTTAGTGGGGGAAAAGTAGTGGAAGAAACCATAATTGAGTTCCCTTAGAAAAAAATTTGTAAGAGCAGATAGATTCACAATTAAATTCTACCAAACATTTAAAGAACAATTAATTACAATACCATACAAAACATTTGGAAAAACAAGTAAAAAAGGAGTCCTACTAAATTTGATCTACAACAGAAATATGGTGCTAATAGCTAAACCATGATGAAAACAGAGAAAGAAAATTATGGACCAATTTGCTTAAAGTATATTGATGTAAAAAATTTAAATAAAATACTAAGAGAGGATAACAATATTTCACAAAGATCAAACACTGTGACCAGGTATGATTTATACTAGAAATGCAGGGGCTGTTCAATATTAGGAAAACTAGCAGCATAATTGATCATATTAATAACAAAAATCATATGGTTACATCAAGAGATGCAGAAAAAGCTTTTTTAAATTATACAGAACTTAGCACAACCTGAAGGCAATTACAGTTTAAAGCATTAACATGCTGTTAACATACTGTAGGTTTTTTTTTTCCACAACTGAAAAGTTGCTGAGGTTTGTGATGTGCCACTGTAAATATAGGTATTATTAAAAATTACAGACTGATAACCTCCTGAGCAGCAGCTCCTCCCCAGTATGCAGTGATCATATGGGGCTCAGCAGCTCCACACCAACAGAATTCATGGACATGATCATCTTTTGCCATTACAAACAAGCCATATTCCTGAAAGAAACTGGTCAGATAGGATTTAAATTCTCCTATATCTTCAATTTGACAGTTATAAACTCTTGGATATAGTCCATATTGTTTTTTGGAATCTATCAGCATCTTGAAGCATTAAGTGCAATAGTCTTTCACTATCTGGATTATCCATGCTGGAATTATTTTCATCCTTATTAATAGTGTCCAAGCCATATTCTTTGGCAAGGAATCAACACCTCACCACTCAAAAAATGCTGAATTGCTGCAGAATAATTTTAATTCTTTCTGTGACTCTGGTGCCTGACCTACAGATTGGAGCAATTTGACAGCATGATTACCCACAGTAGCAGCATCTATTTTTGTATTTTCTGGTAATTTTATAAATTTCCCAGAATCTGCAGTCATGTCAGGAATAGTGGCATGAACAGGTAAGTTTCCTTGATCCTCCCTTGCTACAAATTTTTTTTAAAGCCTGAGTGTATTGGTAATTAAGGTGGGAATTTTTTTTACTAATCAAGTGCTTTTGTTTCTTTGATTAAATCAGGAAGTCTTTGATGACCTACTTAAGAAAAAAGAAAGCTTAGTTCACAGAGGTTTGATTCTCCTGGTTGAGACACCCTTTGACCCTGAACAGGATATATAAACTCAGAGGTTAGCATTTTGTTTGGGGATCTCACTCACTGGAAGAGTGTCATGTGATTTGACTAGAAGAGACTCTTGGCAGCCATTGTTAAGAGTCGCCTGTCTTGAAAACCCAGATGTTGGTGCTTCCTATGTACCAAGATGTTGGACAGAAAGCTAAAAGCCTATCTGCTGGTTTGAGTTATTTGATCTGTTAATATTTCTCTTTGTAATTACTGTTTGTATTTGTTCTGAAGTTCAGGGTGCTGGCTTTTCCCCCTGAACTAAGTGAATTATACACACACACACACACACACACACACACACACACATACATATATGTATATATATATAATATACATATAAATATCACATATATATGTGTATATATATACATATATACATATATATGTATATATGTTTGATTAGACCCTTAAAGTTGCTTTCCTTAGAAAAGCAGATAGAAGAGCCTGTGCTTGCAGCCCTTCTGTGTTCTGGCGTTGTTGGCCCTACACAACCACAATAGCGGCAAGCCATATTGTTGTTACACTCAGCCAAAATCCAGAAGGGTGGATTCTGGTGATATTGATGCAATGATCATCGTTAAATTTGTCCTCAATGTGCTTGGTATCTGAGTGATGCTTAGTGCTGTGTTCACATTTTTAATAGCTTCTTCAAAATTTTCTTCATCTTCTGGAACACCATTTTTATTCTTCAGAATACCTTGTCTAATCAAATCTCTTCAGGCTTCTTTCTCTTTGTATATTATAGGTATTTGTCCATTCTTATCACTGTTCCACTATGCCAAATGCATGTGTGTGGCTGGTCCTTCATTCCTGAAGATGACCATAACATGAGAAAGATGATGATATAACTTAGAATTTATTTGGATTTGAGTGAGAGAGGGCTATGCAAAGTTACTAGCCTCATTTTCTCCTTCAGAGCCATCTGGGTACAGTGGCAAGATATAGATCAGGACTACTGGAGCTGCCCCAGCATGCAGTAAGAAACCTTGGCCTTTTTAAGCTAAGGTCTTTCTGGGTCTCACTGAGTGAGGCAATGCCCACACAAGGGATAGCCCCTTTAATAATAATAATTTTTTTTAAAAAAAGAAATCAAACTGGAAGGGGAAGACCCTCAGAATTGCTGGCCAAAAGAGAAATAATTGCTATTTACATTCACTCTGAGCCAGGAAGGCTTAAAAATTAAGTGGTGCTTGGGTAGGGACCTATTGTTTTCCAATCAATAAAAGCCTGAGTAAACTGGGTTTAAGGCATGGTCTTTAAGAAAGAAATCTAGCCAATATACCCCAAGATATCTAGGTAGGTTTCAGCCATTAAAATTTACCTTTTGGGGGCAGAGTACCCTCAGATAAGGGTATGGTATCATGTGGGGAGAGGAGACTTCTCTCCTCTCATCTCCTCTGCCCTCCCTTTTCCCCCTTCCACTTCTCCACCACTCTCCTCCCCTCCTCTTACTTCCTATCTCCCTCAATGAGGACCCAGCTGGACAGTTCCAGTTGGCCAAGTACTTACCTACAATCACAATGAGTGGAATGTGGCTGTGGCTCTTTTTCTCCATGTGGTCCAAGTCAAAGGACTGCATATGCTCACTTAGCTCAGGAAATAGTGTATCCAGCTGAAGATCTTCTTGTGCATTGTCTGGATGAGATTCTATTACTAGATGTTCTGTTGTAATGATCCTCATACAACCAGCCTGCCCATATGTTCTACAGACCAAAAGAGGGATACAAGCATTCCAAAGTATTTCTGCTAAGTGTAGCAATGTACTTTCTGGCAAATGAGTTGCTACCACCACATCAAACCTACAAAAAAAATGAAGGATCATTATCTAGGAGTTTTTTTCTGGACTCTCTTCCATGAAACTCCCCGAAACACTGCTGTTTAATTCTTGTAAGGGTCCCATGTAAGCTCAAGCTTAGTTCTTTCCAGTACTGCTTCTTTGAAGAAAAAATAAAATTCAATATCTTCTCAACTGAACTGATTTCTATTGACAAATGTAAATGAGCCAATACTTGGTAATACCAGAATTTTCAGAATTTCTGTTCCTATGACTATTGCATTTATTATGCAAACATGAGCAGATTCCAAAGCTTCTTGTCCATGATCACCCCATAATCTCAGCTGCTGATTATATTGCTGTTCCTTGAGTACCTTCCCTGCTTCTGGCTGCTTATAGTCCCACCTGGGTTCTGGCCTCATGCCCGATGCACCAAAAAAGGCTTTGATAAAATAAGACTTTCATTTTTATTAAAAACTGTAGAAAGCATAGGAATAAATGGAGCTTTCCTAAAATAATGAATACTATCTACCTAAAAAAATCAGCAAGCATTTTTTGGTAATGCTGATGAACTAGAAGACTTCCTAAGAAGATCAGGGGTGAATCAAGGATGTCCATTATGACCACTGTTACTTAATATTGTACTAGAAATGTAAGCTATAGCAATAAGAAAAGAAAAACAAATTGAAAGTGTTAGAATAGGTAATGAGAAAAAAAAAACTATCACTCTTTGCATATGATATGATGGTATATTTGAAGTATCTTAAAGAATCAATGAAAACAGTAGTTGAAATAATAATTTCAGCTAAGTTGCAGGATATAAAATAAAACCACATATATCATCAGTATTTGTAAATATTAACAGCAAGGTCCAGCAGGAAAAGATTGCTTTTATTATTCATTCGTTATAATTGTGTCTGACTCTTTGTGACCACATTTTGGGTTTTCCTGAGAGAAATATTGGAATGATATGCCATTTATTTCTCTCCAGGTCATTTTACAGATGAGGAAATGAGGCAAACAGGATTAAATTATTTGCCCAGGGTTACACACCTAAAAAGTGTCTGAGTGCAGAATTGAACTCAGGAAAATGAGTCTTCCTGACTTCACACCTGGAACTCTATCCACTGTACTACCTACCTGCTCAAATAGGAGAGGATGCAAAAAGAAATTCCATTTAAAACAACTGTAGACAATATGAAATACTTGGTACTTTACCTGACAAGACAAATCCAACAATTATGTAGACATAGTTATAAAATGTGTTTCACACAATTATAGTCAGATGTAAACAAATGGAAACACATTAATTGCTCATGGGTAGACTGAGCCAACATATTGATAGTGAAATTCTACCTAAATTAATTTAATTACTCAGTCCCATACCAGTCAAGCTACCTAAATTATTATATAGAGCTAGAAAAAAAATCACAAAATTCATCTGGAAAAACAAAAGGTCAATAATATCAAGGGAATCAATGAAAAAAAATGTGAAGGAATGTGGCCTAGCAGTACAAGATCTCAAACTATATTGCAAAGCAGTATTCATCAATACAGTATGGTAATGGCGAAGAAATAGAGTGGTGGTTTAGTGAAATAGATTAGGTACATAATACAAAGTAGTAAATGACCATAGTAAACTAGTGTTTGATAAATGCAAAGCTTTTGGGAAAAGAATTCACTATTTCACAGAAATCACTGGGAAAACTAGAAAGCAGTTTGGCAGAAACTATTATAGACCAACATCTCACATTCTATACCAAGAGAAGGTCAAAATAGACAGAAATAATATTTATTTAGAATATTTTAGAAATAATGTGTGATATCATCAGCAAATTAGAGAAACATGAAATACTTTACCTGTCACATCTGTGGATAAAGGAATAATTTATAACCAAACAAGAGATAGAAAACATTACAGGTTGTAAAATGGATCATTTTGAGTACATTAAATTAAAAAGGTTTCGCGCAAACAAAACTAGTGCATCCAAGATTACAACGAAAGCAGAAAATGGGGGGAGGGAGAAAGGGGGGAAATTTGAGTTAGATTTCTCTGATAATGGCCTTATTTCTCAAATATATAAAGAACTGGCTCAAATTTATAATACAAATCATCCCCCAATTGATAAATGGTGAAAAGATATAGATAGGCAGTTTTCAGAAGAAGAAATCAAAGCTAAGCTATCTATAGTCATATAAAAATGTTCTAAATCACTGTTCATTAGAGAAATGCAATTTAAAACAACTATGAGGTACCATCTCACCCTATGAGATTGGCTAATATGACAGAAAAGCGAATTGTCATATGTGAGAAGTGCTGTGTGAAAACCGGGACACTAATGCCCTGTTGATGGAGCTGTGAAGTGATACAGCCATTCTAAAGAGAAATTTAAACTATACCTAAAGGGCTATAAATATGAGCAATACCACTACTAGGTCTGTATCCCAAAGAGATCAAAGAAAAAGAAAAAGACATATATATATAAAACATTTATATCAGCTCTTTTGGTGGTGGCAAAGAACTGGAAATTAAGGAGATGCCCATCAATTGGGGAATGGTAAACAAGTTGTGGTATATGATTGTAATGGAATACTATTGTGGTATAAAAAATGGCAAGCAGGATGCTTTCAGAAATACCTGGACTTACATGAACTGATGTCAAGTGAAGTGAGAAGAAGAGTGTACATAATAACAGCAATATTGTATGATGATCAACTGTGAAAGACTTAGCTATCCTCAGCTATACAATGATCCTAAATAATTCTAAGGGACTAATGTTATCTACCTCTGTGGAGTGATGGGGCTGGGTGGGTGAACTCTGAGTGCAAATAGAAGCATAATTTTCTTACTTTCCTTCTTTTTGCTTTTTTCTTCATTATGTCTAGTGTGGTACTATGTTTTCCATGACTTCACATATATATATTAAAGTGCTTACCTTATTGAGGAGGGTCATGGGGAGAGAGGGAGAGAATTTGGAACCCCAAAATCATAAAAATCGAATGTTCAAAACTGTTTTTACATGTAATTGAGAAATAAAGGGAAAAAAATTTAAAGGAAATATTTGAAACTGAGTGGAGAATGGTGTGAAGTGGGAAGAGACTTAAGGAAAGGAAATAAATCAAACACTATTATGGTAGTCTAGATGTGAGTTGATAAATGCCTCTACCAGGCAATTACAGTGTGAGAGAAGAAAAGCAAAGATATAAAGAGATATTCAGGAGGGAGAATGAATAGGACTTGGCATTTGGTTTCATATAGGAGCTAAGAAAGTGTGAAGACTCAAAGATGACACTTCAATTGTGAGGTTACGCCATAGGTAACTGGGTGAATAGTGGTGTCATTGACAATAATAGGGGAGTTAAGAAGAGGGGAGAGTTTGAGTATGGATGGAGTAGATAATAAATTCAATTTTTAATTTGTTGAATTTAAGATGACTATGGAAAATCTGATTTGAGATTTCCACTAGGAAGCTGGAGATGTAAGACTGGATGTTAATATATAGGTTAGTTCTGAATAAAGATCCGAAAATCATTTTATCTGCATAGTTGATGATAATTTTCAATTTTATCTACAGGAGCTGATGAGATCACCAAGCAAAATGATATAGAGGAAGAAGAGCAGAGTGCCCAGCATAAAGCATAAGAGGACACTTATGGTTAGTAGGCCCTGTCTAGATAAATGTCTAGGAAAGACTTTTGATAAAGAGTATTAAAACAGGAAGGAAACCAGTGTCAAAAAAAAACAAAGAAGACAATACCAAGAAGAGGATAATTGACAGTGTCAAAATCTGCAGTGAGGTCAAGAAGGATAGGGATTTTTAAAAGTCCATTACATTCGGCAATTTAAAAAGGCTTAGTATATTGGAGAGATATGTTTCAGTGCAATGATGAGGTTGGAAGCCAGACAGAAGGGGATTAACAAGAGAGTGAGAGGAAATAAGAGTGGAAACACTGATTAGAGATGACTTGCACAATGAATTTAGCTAAGAAAGGGAAGAGAAATGTAGGATTATGAGTAGCAAGGATTCAATTTTTTGGGGGGGGGAGAAGGGATGAGGGGAGACACAGGCATGTTTGTAGGCAGCAGTGTAGCAACTAGGAGAGATAGAAATTAAAGATTTATCAGAGTAGGGACGTCAGACTAAGATTGTACAATGGTTGCTTTTGTTGAATTTTAAAAGAATCTTTCTTACAAAGGATTATTTGCTGGATATGGGAAGAAGAAGGTATTTTGGGCCTGGCCTACCTGGTCTACAACCTTGATGAGCTGCAAAAATAGGACTGATGACTTTGCTTAGCTCTCTGTAGTTCACTTTAAGTTGCCAGTCTTCTTCACAAGTAACACAGGGTTGTTGTAAGGGTATAAGGAAATGAAGGTAACATAAAAAAAAATAAAATTTAAAGAAAAAATCAGATATTATGTAATGTGATTATAATAGAATATTGTTGTGCAATAAGAAATTATGCAGAGGGAGAAATTAAATGACTAATGTTAGTCAGGAAGACCTAAGTTTATCTTCTAATTCTGATACATTCTTGATATATGGTGATTAATGATCTACATCAGTGAAGGGGAAGCGTTTACTGCATTAAAGAAATTATAGTTCTAGGACTATCCTTAAACTACCCCATTGTAACAAAAATGCTGCTAGCAGCTGCTGTGGCTACGTAAGGCCAATAATACCAGCACACAGGAGGGCTGCTAGCACAGGTTCTTTGATCTGCTTTTCTAAGGAGAGCGACTTTAAGGAGTTTACAGTCTCACTTTAATCAATCATACATATATCATTCACTTAGTTCAGGGGAAAAGGTCAGCACCTTGAACTTCAGAGTGAATACAAACAGAAATTACAAACAGAAATTATAAACAGAGCAAAATAACACAAATCAACTGACAGGCCTCTGTCAGACCATAGCAATACATACATAGTTACCAGAGAGAGAACACCAACATCTGGCTTTTCAAAGCCAAGGGGCTCCTTAATGGCTACCCAGAGTCTCCACACCAACATTCTTCCAACAAGTGAGCCCCAAAACAAAACACCTATCTCAGATCTTATATACCCTTCTCAGAATCAGAGGGTGTCAGAACCATGCAACTCAAACCCATGTGCACTAGGTTTTCTTGTTTCTTAAGCAGGTCATCAAAGACTCTTGATTCAATCAAAGAAACAAAGGCAAGGCTCATCAAAAGCGCTTGATTACCTCAATGCTGAGAAGTACTCAAATAGAATACAGCAAAAAGTCCCACTTTGCTTGCCATTACATTTGAAAGGCAAGACTCAAAAGTCCTTGTTTACCTTAGCATTCCAAAAGAGAAAACAATAAAAAACACCCCACCCTTCTTACCATTACATCCATCCCCCTAAAATAATGATGAATGTAAGGAATTCAGAGAAACCTGTGAAGAATTGTTTGAAGGGATGCATCATGAAGTAGGCAAGACCAAGAAAAAACTATACACAATGACTATAGCAGAAAAAACAATAACAATGCTCAAAAGCATTCATATTCTGATGAATTATAATAAACAACCTTTGTTGTGGAGAATTACTAATAAGCAAACACATCTTCTCTCTCTCTGTAGAGAGGTTGAAAACTTTGGATGTGAAATGCATATTCAGAACCAGTCATGTTTGCTGTATCCCTTGCCTTTTCACAAGTGTCTTTCCTGTTAAAAGGGCAGGTTCAAGGAGGGTGAGCAGTGGTGGTCTCATTGGTAAAACCAAAAGGAAACAATAATGTTTAAAGAAAAATAGTAGCCCATATTGAACATATAAACATATATGAACATATAAGTCTATTAAAAAAACACAAATATTACTATAGAGCATTAAGACACGTACAGATTTCAAGAATCTTGGTAAGCCTATTCCTTTCACTAGGCTCAAAAAACTTCCAGATATTCTTTACCCTGCCTATTATTAGCCCAATCAGAGCCATTCTGTGGCTTATCATAGATTTTCCACAGTTAGGCAGGCAGCTTGTGAGACACTTACAAGGTGGATTTATCACTCAATAGATCTTTATGGTTCCTCAGGAACCATTAAAGTCTGTTGTGTGAATGTGTACTTTGGCACACTGCACATCGCCCCTGCACTTTACATGCTCATTGTAAAACTCTCCATGAAATATCTTTGAAAAGCAGTTATTGCATATCTTTGACAGACACCTCTGGGCATACTTTTGTCCTTTAAGTACCTGGTTAAAAAGACCTCAGTGTATTAATCTAATTGTTCAGATTTTCCTCTTAAAGAGGTTTTAGGCTCCTAAAGAAGCAATGGGGGAAAAAATCAAATCTGAGACTGAGTATTCAGTTCTATAATTATTCACTCATACTCATTCCAGGAGAACTATGCCGTGTGTGAAAGATGCTTTGAGAGGCTTGAGTTGAGCATCAGATGCTGATATAGGCAGATTGCTCAGGTAAAGATCAAATCTGAAAAGCAATCCTCCTTGTCTACACTTCTCACATATCCTCAGTCCAGTTACTCAATCTTTGGCCTGTTTTCCCCCATGCCTGCAATTCACTATTTCCTCACATTTTTTTTTTTTTAGAATCTCTGGTTTCCTTTAGGGATCCATTCAGGTGCCGCATAATTCATGAAGGCTTTCCTGATACCTTAGCTACTAGTGTTCCCCTTCCACTGAATGAGTAAATAAATTCATGAAAAAAGATTATTTAAACATTTGAAAGTATTTATGAAGCATAAACTATGCTAAGCCTAGTGATTGTAATGCAACAAGTAAAACATTCTTCAACCATCTTACATTCTAGTCAGTGAAACCAACACGTATAAGGAAGTGGTGACCAAGGAGGGGTGTTTTCATCAGGGAAGTCACAGTGATGATGAGTAGAGCTTCTAGGAGCTTTGGATGTGGCTCCTGAGTCATGAGGTTGATAAGAAAGCAAATTGATGGCCAGGTCATTAGGGTGCTAGTAAAATCATATTAGGAAATTAAAACACCAGGGTATGAATGGCACTTTATCCTCACTCAAACATGAGATATTTTCCAAAGCCCCTACCGCATTTAGATCATTGAGGGTAAGCCACAGAGGACCATTCATGAAAGGGAAGAGGTGCTATGGGCTCAATGTGTGTGTGGATTCTTTCAATAAACTTTAGGGATAATACTATAAGTAAGGTCAAATGGAAAACCTTAGAGTTACCTAAATTGTCCCATGTAGTTAACATCATACAATATTAGGGCTCCAGGGGGTGAAAGATATGTCTCCTGTAGTGATGGTTATGAAGCATGTTGGAGTACTTCCTTATACCAGATCCCCTTACAACAACAACCCTGTGTTATCTGTGAAGAAGACTGGCAACTTAAAGAGAACTACAGAGAGCTAAGCAAGGTCATTGGTCCTGTCTTTGCAGCTGTCCCTGATCTCACCAAGGTTATAGACTAGATAGGCCAGGCCTAGGATGAATGATATGAGGCTATCAACTTTACCAATGTTTTTCTTTTTTCTGTTCCTGTGAATGAGACTAGTTAGGATGAATTTGCTTTGTACCTGGGAAGGAATCCAATATACCTTTGCCATCCTTCCTCAGAGCTACCTGAACTTTTTTTTTTTATACTGCTACATTAAGGAGTGCAGAGACCTGAATGAGGCTTCCCTCTCTGAGGATTACAATGTATACCACTATATTGATGACATAATGTTGACTGGACCAGATGAGGCCACAGTGTCAGAAGGTCTATATCAGGTGGTGGCCCATATGGGGGGAGAAATGAAACCTAAGAAAATCAAGATCCCAAACCATTCACTCAAATTTTAGGGAATGCAGTACATAGGGAAAAACCAGAGGATTCTAGACACTGTCTTGAGCAAGCTACTAATAGTTGCTTCCTCACAATCTAAGAAGGAAGCGCAGAGACTTATTGAATTTTTTAGATTTTAGAAAAACTTGTTTCCACCTGGATATTCTGATGGCCCCTATTTACCAAATTATTGACAAGCCAGTATCTCTGAAGTGAGGTCCAGAACAGGTCATAGCTCTAGACTATGTAAAGTAGGCTATCAAGTAGTCTCTCTTTTGGGATTCTTATGACCCTCCAAGGACAATGTTTCTGAAGGTCTCTGTCCAAGCTTTAAAAATGAAGCAAAACAGAAGATGGCAGCTGGAAAGCAGGGACTAGTGTGAGCTCCCAGCCAAATCCCTCCAAAATCCTATAAAAATGGCTCTGAACCAATTCTAGAACTGCAGAACCCACAAAATAGCAGAGGGAAGCAGGGCTCCAGCCCAGGACAGCCTGGATAGTTGTTGGTTAAGGTCTATCCCACATGGAGCTGGAAGTGGAGCAGAGTGGAGCAGAGCCCAGCATGGGCTGCATGGACCAACCAGACCAGGAGCTGGATGGAGCAGGCCCTAGCACCCTAAATCAGTGAGCTGCAGCAGTTACCAGACTTCTCAACCCACAAACACCAAAGACAACAGAGAAGGTTAGTGGGAAAAGCTGCTGGGGACAGGGTGATAGAGTTTACAGTTCAGCCACCACCACAGGGGCAGGGGAGGTGGGGCAACTACAGAACTACAGCTGCAGTTGCTTCTGGCCTCAGGCCCACCTGGTGGGAGGAATTAAGTGGCAGATCAGAGCAGGAGTGCAGAGTCTGCTGAAGATCTAAGTCCAGTCCAGGTTGGGGGTTCTTGGGGAAGAAGGAGTGCTGGTGTGGCAGAGCTGGCTGTAATAGCTCTGAAATCAACAGTGCATCCCCCCAAGCTTGGAACATAGTACTCTTTACTCTACAAGCAGTCATACCCTGCTGAAAAACTCAAGGGTCAAGTAAGTTGGCTAGGAACATGGCCAGGCAGCGAAAATGCACCCAGATTCAGTCTCAGACTTTGGAATCTTTCTTTGGTGACAAAGAAGACCAAAACATAGTCAAAAAAGTCAAAGAGCCTACAACAAAAGCCTCCAAGAAAAACATGAACTGGTCTCAGGCCATGGAAGAGCTCAAAAAGGAGTTGGAAAAGCAAGTTAGAGAAGTAGAGGAAAAATTGGGAACAGAAATGAGAAGGATGCGAGAAAACCATGAAAAACAAGTCAATGACTTGCTAAAGGAGACCCAAAAAAATTCTGAAAAATATACTGAAGAAAGCAACACCTTAAAAAATAGACTAACTCAAATGGCAAAAGAGCTCCAAAAAGCCAATGAGGAGAAGAATGCCTTGAAAGGCAGAATTAGCCAAATGGAAAAGGAGGCCCAAAAGACCACTGAAGAAAATACTACCTCAAAAATTAGATTGGAACAAGTGGAAGCTAGTGACTTTATGAGAAATCAAGTTGTTATAAAAGAGAACCAGGGAAATGAAAAAGTGGAAGATGATGTCAAATATCTCATTAGAAAAACCACTGATCTGGAAAATACGTCCAGGAGAGATAATTTAAAAATTATTGGACTACCTGAAAGCCATGATGAAATAAAGAGCCTAAATATCATCTTTAAAGAAATTATCAAGGAGAACTGCCCTGATATTCTAGAGCCACAGGGTAAAATAGAAATTGAAAGAATCCACCGATCGCCTCCTCAAATAGATCCCAAAAAGTAGTTTCCTAGGAATATTGTGGCCAAATTCCAGAGCTCCCAGATCAAGGAGAAAATATTGCAAGCAGCCAGAAAGAAACAATTTGAGTATTGTGGAAACACAATCAGAATAAACCAAGATCTAGCAGCTTCTACATTAAGAGATCGAAGGGCTTGGAATACGATATTCTGGAGGTCCATGGAGCTAGGATTAAAACCAAGAATCACCTACCCAGCAAAACTGAGTATCATGCTCCAAGGCAAAATATGAATTTTCAATAAAATAGAGGACTTTCGAGCTTTCTCAGTGAAAACACCAGAGCTGAATAGAAAATCTGACTTTCAAACAGAAGAATCAAGAGAAGCATGAAAAGGTAATCAAGAAAAAGAACAAGAAAAAGAAATCGCAAGGGACATACTAAAGTTGAACTGTTTTGTTTACATTCCTACACGGAAAGATGATGTGTATGATTCATGAGACCTCAGTATTAGGGTAGCTGAAGGGAATATGCATATATATATGTGTGTGTGTGTGTGTGTGTGTGTGTGTGTATGGGTGTGTGTGTATGTATATATGTATATGTGTATGTATATGTATGTATATATATATATGTATATATATATACAGAGAGAGAGAGAGAGAGAGGGGGGGGGGCAAAGGGTGAGTTGAAGATGAAGGGATGATATCTAAAAGAAATAAAATAAAATTAAGGGATGAAAGAGGAATATGTTGAGAGAGGGAGACAGGGAGGGATAGAATGGGGTAAATTATCTCACATAAAAGTGGCAACAAAAAGCAGTTCTGCAGGAAGAGAAGAGAAGGCAGGTGAGGGGGAATGAGTGAATCTTGCTCTCATCAGATTTGACCTGAGGAGGGAATACCATACATACTCAATTCGGTATCTTACCCCACAGGACCGAAGGAGGAAGAAGATAAAAAGGGGGGATGATTGAAAGGAGGGCATATGGGGGAGGAGGTAATCAAAAACAAACACTTTTGAAAAGGGAGAGGGTCAAGGGAGAAAACTGGATAAAGGGGGACTAGGTTAGGAATGTGCAAAATATAGTTAGTCTTTCACAACATGAGTATTGTGGAAGGGTTATACATAATGATACGCATGCGGCCTATGTTGAATTGCTTGACTTCTTAGGGAGGGTGGGTGGGAAGGGAAGAGGGAAGAGGAAAGTTTCTGCATGTAACTAGAAAATAAGATACACAGGCAATTGGGCGTAGAAATTTATCTTGCCCTGCAAGAAAGGAAGGGAAAAGGGGATGGGAGGGGAGTGGGGTGACAGAAGGGCGGGCTGACTGGGGAACAGAGCAACCAGAATATACACCATTTTGGAGTGGGTGGAGGGTAGATATGGGGAGAAAATTTGTAATTCAAAATCTTGTGAAAATCAATGCTGAAAACTAAATATATTAAATCAAATTAATTAAAAAAAAGAAAAAAAAAACTTGAAGCAAAACATGAAGCAAAGGGTAATGAGGATAAACCACTTTAGGAATCTAGAGCTCCAAACTCCCCAGAAAAACCATTCCCTAGACCTATGCTTTTGAAATGAAGTTGCTTGCCTCTTAAAAAAAATTACCTTTTTTCCAGAGTTGTCTGTTATGTGTTGGGTGATACAAGAGGTGCCTCTTGTAAGATGGGTAGGGCACAAGATTCTTCTGTTGCTAAATGGAATTAGTATATTAGAAATTGCACTTTTCTAGTTCCTTCTGGTGTTAGTGCTCTTTATAAACAGGTACAGATTATAACAAAGACTAAGGCCCGAAGTCTAGGCCCTGCAACCCTGCCTCCTCCACTGGCCCAGCGGGGTCCCTCCTCTAAGGAACTGGCCCCAAGCAATACCATTTTGCCTGGTGAACTAATGTTTGCTACATTTGCTACAAAAGAGGCATACTAAACTAGAGTTAAGAAATCACTAATGTTCCACTTTACTACAAATAATAGTGAAGCAAGAAGAATTGTTAACCATGCCAGAAGTGTTCATACATGGGTCCTTGTGTTCTGGAGCTACTTCTGCTCATCTCTAAGTCATATCAGAAGAAATCTGTGACTAAGCCCAAAACATCAGCATCTATGTTCTGATTCCAGTGTTGTCAGTGCTACTCTGGCTCATTACTATTTTGCTGTAGGAGACCAATTGAGAATTTCAAAGATATGGCATCACCATCATACGAGCCAGACACTGGGACTTTGAGACTTAGTCTCTCCAAATTGGTAAGGAAAGGCTTATGATTTCTGTCTTTTGTCTTTCTTACCTTTTTTACTCTTGTGCTTCTTGTTTTTATTTCCTCTTTTGCCCTTTTCCTTAGTACTACCTATAACATGAAGAATGTTTAGACGTTTAAACGGTGGAATGTCTTTTAGATCATTAGGACCCTGCCATCAAGGGGAGGAAGTTGTGATAGGACCAGGATTTTCCTTGACTTCCTTTTCACTCCATAGAATCTGATTGGCTCCAGTTTCCCTGATGCAACTTTTTAACCTGGGGGCATAAAATCTTCCATACTCATTTAACCAGAACCTCTCCAAATTGGTTGGTCCCTGACATCGCATAAGGCATTATACCCTGATGAAATATTGAGCAAAGGTGTTTTCAGATGGAGATGAGGGCAGCCACATTCAGGGAAGTTAAGAGCCATTGTATCCTTGTTTTTATCCTTTATGTGTTTGGACAAAATGAACTTTGTTCCATGACTCACAAATGCTTCATTTTGTTCCAACATCAAAACGAAATAAAATATACACTGGGGTTAGAGCTATAGATAGAGTGGATAAATTAAGTTCATTATATGTTTCCTTTTAATTGAAGGCTTTTAAGACATGGTGTGTGAAAGGTTACTCAACTATATTTTTCCAGGAGAAGGTGCCATCTGATTACATATTTTAATCACACACAAACACATACACACGTATATCTTTATATCATCTCTACCTACCTATTATGTATATTTTCATCATTTTTCAGTCTGTTTGACTCTTTGTGACCCTCTGTAGGGTTTTCTTGGCAAAGATATTGGAGTGGTTTACCATTTCCTTCTCCAGCTCAATTTACAGATGAGGAAACTGGGACAAACAGGGTTAAATGACCTGCCCAGGGTCATACAGCCAGTAAGTGTCTGAGTCTGGATTTGAACTCAAGTAGTCTTCTTAACTCCAAGCCCATCACTCTATCCACTATGCCACCTAGATGAACTTCTTTTCTCTGCTTAATTTTTAAATTCAAGGATGTTGTAAATTTTGAATTTTATACCCTCAATGCTTGGAAAGACTATTTGAAATATTGGGAGTCAGAGTAAGCACTATGAACTTCTTTGCAAAACCTAAAATAATAATGATAATTATCTCAAACAAAGACTATGTAGAGAGATTTGCCACTATTGGTTTGATTTAATTCTATTTACACACTTGATGAATTATTCACTCACCCAAGTTCTACTGTCTTTAGAAGAGAATATATTACGTTCTAGTTTGGAAAGAGGGAATGAAGGATGGGAAAAAAAAGTCTCCCATACACAGAGTCAAACTAAAGTAGAGGATATAACAATATTCTAGATAATATAGATACAGGTTACGAATCATTCAGACCACATGCCTACCACTGTTCCCTCAATAGTAATTTATGCAAATTAAATTATCCAGAGTATTCTCAATGTTTAATGAGCAGCTTATTTCCTTCTAACATATTTTCTTTAATCTCAATGATCATCTCAGTGTTTACTTCACCTCCATAAAGTTGGTCAAGGAAGAAAAATATGATATATTGAGAGATATTTTTAAAGACCAAATTTGTTATAGGACTATAAATTTTGAGCTAAAAAATGACATTAGAGGCAATAGAGTACAATCCCCTCATTTTCTAGATGAGAAAGCTGACTCAGGGGTGTGGTGGTAAATGTTTAAAATATGCTTTCTGGGGTAGGGTGGTGGTGGAATATATCCCTATGACTGGACTAAAAATATACCTGCATTACTATACTAAACTTTTAAATTTAATCTCTGTTAATAAAATTTTCTTTGTTACTTTCTTGTCTAAACAACTAACAAAAAATAAATTAAAATCTTGGTTTAGAAGGAAGAAAGGAAACACTCATTTACTAATCACCTATTAAGTGCCAGACTTTGTGCTAAGTGCTTTGCAAATATCTCATTCAATCCTCACAGCAACCAAGGAAGTAGATGTTATTATCCCCATTCTACTGTTGAAGAAACTGAAGCAGACATCTTAAGTGAATTGCCCAGGGTCACAATGCTAGTAAGTAAGACTATATTTCAGCTCATAATCCACTGTTACCTAGATGCCTCTACTATGCAGCATTTGCCAAATTTCCATGATTACACTCAAAATTTAACAATTGGGCTTTAAAACTGCCAGTTCAAGCTGACTCCAGCACACCCCTGCTCCTGAGGTACAAAGTAATTACTGAGGCCACACAGCTAGTGAAAGTCAGAGGCATGATTTGATCCCTGGTCTTCCTGATGCTCTGAGGCTCTACTATATTATAGTGACTGGTGAATGTAAGTTAATTTAGGTATTGAAACTTCAGAATTAGAGAGGGTATATGCTTGCTTCTATGGGAAGAGCAGAACCCTTTGGGGCTAGAGAAAATGGATTCATATCACTGTTCAGTTCTGTATCTAGGTCACACAGTGGATAGAGTGTCCAGGCTGGAGTCAAGAAGACTCATATTCCTGAGTTCAAATCCAGCCTCAGACACTTACTAGCTGTGTGACCCCTGGCAAACCCTGTTTGACTCAGTCTCCTTATCTGTAAAATGAACTAGAGAAGGAAATGGCAAATCCCTCCACTATCTCTGCCAAAAAAAAAAATAAAACACAAACAAAAACAAATGGGGTCATGAAGAGTCAGAAACAACAATGGGCAAGTGACAAAAACTCATTAAACCTCAGTTTTTGTCATCTGTAAAATGAGGAGGGTGAACTAGATCACATGTGATGATTCTTCCAGGCCTAAACCCCGGGCTCTAAAAGAATTAGAAAAAATAATAATCATAAGAGTAGGGAGGAATTTTTTCCAAGAAAGAAGAAATTATGTTTCATTCCAGTAATGTTTCCCTTACTTACTCCTATCCCTCTCCTCTTGCTCAATAATCTGATTGCGTCTTTTGCATTTTTAAAGGTTTGATCCCCATGGCAATTTTTTTTCCTATTTATTCCTATGGTCTCTAATCCATTCCTCATCTGTTCCTTTCAGAGACAGTGGCATGGCAAATAGTTGAAATGAGTTTCCATGGAAATTCAGAAGCTAGGAAAAGTACTAGGTTACAATAAAATATCCCCACCTAATGATGGCTAACCCTTATAAATAGGACTAATAACTCTTAGTTTTGATTTCATGCTCTGTCTTTTTGGAATTCAATTGAGTGTCACATACTGAGTGTTGACTCAGTATTTCCTGTGCTAACTGGGTGAGTGTAACATTATTACCAAGGCATAGGGCCAGGTGTACGGGAGGGGAGGAGGAGGGAGGGAGGGATACAACGGATAGTTAAATGGAAAGTTGTGATCCTTTTCATGCCTCTGCTGTCACCACCGGAATGAAAGGAAAGGTAGTACCTTGATGAATATACTGCCAGTATGGAAGTGGTATCTCCCTCCTAACACCTTCCTCATGGTTGCCAATATCATGCCATTGCCACCACCACATTTACCACCAAAACCACCAAAAAAAAATCCCATGATTATATAACTGTTGTGATTGTGGTTAACATTTTGTCTTTTGACCAATTGTCCCAAAGATATACTCTCAGAATTCTGAGGGTAAAACCCACAAAAAATTTATCTAGTTGTCAACTTTCTTTTCTAGGGATCCTGAGCTGTTTTTGGAGGTGGGGGGCGGGGAAAGAATAGAAGCTAAGGATCTGCCCTCACTTATTGGACTCTGAATGCCATTATAATAAGAACTTATTCAACACAGAAATTATTTCTTAGTGAATCATAAAATTTTGGAGCTGGTAAGAAATCAATTAGTCTAGTAACCTTATTTTGCAATTGGAGACACATGGTATGTTAGTAGGAGAAATGGGATTAGAATCCATTTTTTTGTGGTTTACTTAATACAATATTTAAAAGAATCCTTGATTTTATCAGTGTGGGCACATCTTCTACAAAGAGAGATAGCAGCTTCTCTCTTACATGATAAAAGGCCTTTAAAAGTTGCTATATCATCATCACCCAATGGCCAGTCTTTTGATGATCCCTGAATTGAGCTAAACTAGTCCTAGAAGACACGCATGTTCTTAGACGACTGGGCCGTAAGTGAAATGATTTCCATCTTTGTAGAATCAGCTTGCTAGAATTTATGAGAACCCAGGCCCTCCTCCCCCAGTAATGAGGCATTAGAAGAGTATATTTCTAGTGATTCACAGTTAGACTATTTTTATTCTGATTTGAATTATTTCCCTCCAAGTAAATGATGAGTATGAAAAAACTGGTTAAGGATTCTGGTTATTTGAGTGTTTTAATCACTTGGAACTTTGATGTAAGTTATTTCAATATAATTATATATTATAATAGTTGTATAAACATATATGAGATAATTATATTTAATAAGTTATTTATTTCACCTTATGTATCAACTTGAGTTTTGTTATCTGCAAAATTAATCTGCCTGTCACAACAATTTTACAAAGTTATTCTTCAGCTGAAAGGCCTTTTCCAACCACTCTTAGTTCTGATGCCTTCTCTCTTTTAATTGTTTTCTATTTATCCTGCACATCACTTTTTTGTACAAATGTGTTTGCTTTTTATGTCTCCCATTAGAATGTGAGCTCCTTAAGGGGAAGAACTATCTTTTTCTTTGTTCTAGTCCCACTTTTTACCATAATGGCTGGCACAGAGTATGTGCTTAATAAATGTTTATTAAGTCACCGAAAATGAATTTTTGTCTATAAAACACTTTGCAAACTTTAAAGAGCTAGAGAAATAGCAATTTATTATTTTTATTATCATCTCAAAAATAAAGGGTCTTGGGACAAGCTGCTATTCTATTATCATTTTATACCTAATATTTTAATGGGTAGAGAATTATGGTTTAGAATTCTTGACACTTTGTGATATGTTTCTAAACATTCAGTTGGTATTATTCTTTTTTGCCACCTATAATGACATAATAAAATAGCTTCTTATGTTTCTTTACAAAATCTATACCAGTCAATGCCTGGATTCCTCAAGGATGATCTTTCTATTGTTTCAGATGGCAATGAATTAAATCACTATCATAAACAATTCTCTTTCTCTAAATAAATATGCATGATTCAGTAAGTGACATTTTTGTGGATTCTACTAATAGAGGGCCTTTGTTTCACGCTTTTATCTTAGCCATTTTATGATTGCCATTGTAATAATGGTTGAATCAACCACAGTAACAAAAGTAACACTCTGTGGTCTTTGCCTATTGTGATCTTTTACTCTCCCCCCATATGTATGTATATATGTATGTATAAACACACGCACACACATATACATGCATACACACATACAAAAACGCATACACACACACACATATATATATATACATATATATATATATATGTAAGAATGCACAGACACATACTTACACACACATATGTCTTTTTCCTTTTTCTTTGATCTCTTTGGTATACACTCTAGTGGTATTACTGGGTCAAAGGGTATTTACAAATGTATAGCCCTTTGGACATAGTTTCAAATTGTTTTTCAGAATGGTTGGGTCATTTCACTACTTTGAAAACAGCTTATTAGTGTATTTTCCCCCATCCCCTCCAGCATTTGTTATTTCTGATAAGTGTGATGTGGTACCTCAGAGCTATTTTAATTTCCATTTCTCTGTTCAATAGTGATTTAGAGCATTTATCCATATGTCTATAGATAACTTTTGAAAACTGTTGTTCATGTCCTTTGACCATTTATTAATTAAGGAATAACTCTTATTTTTATAAATTTGACTAAGTTCCCTACACATTTGAGAAATGGGGTCTTTATTAGAGAAACCTGTTGTAGATTTGTTTTGTATTATATTATGTTTTAGCAAAATGCAGTTTTCTTCATTATCTCTTTTAATTAGGTATATTTTTGCTTTGTCTGAGATCATGTTTGGTACCACTTACATTTTTACTTAGGTTGAAGCATAAGAAACATATTTATTAACTCTTTGTGTGTCTTTCTGTTTCAAATGTGTCTCTCATGAATAAAATATTTTTTCATTCTCATTTCTAATCCATTCTGCTTTCTATTTCCATTTTATAGGTGAGTTCATCATATTCACATTCAAAGTAATGATTAGTATCTGTATATTTTCCTCCATCCCATTTTATTCTCTCTCTCTCTCTCTCTCTCTCTCTCTCTCCTGACCTCAAAAGTCTGTTTTGCTTCTGACTACTGCCTCCCTTAATCTGATCTTGCTTTTATGATCTGTCCCTTTCTCTTATCTTCTTTCCCTCCTATTTCTCTATTGGGTAAGACATGTTTCTGTATGTAACTGGGTGTATACATATACTCTTCCTTTTTTGAACCAATTCTAATGAGCGTGAGGTTCAAGCATTGCTTGCCATCTTCATTCCCACCAAATACTGTAAAAATTCTTCCTTGCATGGCTCTTTTTTGTGACAAAAATTTCCCCATTCTCTTCCTTCACCCTTCTCCCAGTGCATATCTCTTTTTCACCCCTTCTTTTTTTAAGGCCTTCCCAACATAATTGAACTACACCCATGCCTTCTGTTTACATAAATTCCTCTTAGTTTCTCTAATAATGCTAAAGTTCTTAGGAGTTACATGTATCATCTTTCCATATGAATGTAAACAGTTTAAACTTAATGAGTACCTTATGATTTCTCTTTCATATATACCTTTTTGTGCTTCTCAAGACATGTTTCAAAGTTAAATTTTCTATTCAGCTCTGGTCTTTTCATCAAGAATGCTTGGAAGTCCTCTCTTTCATTGAATATTCATTTTTCCTCCTGAAGGATTATACTGTTTTTCTGGGGTGGTGATTCTTGGTTGCAATCCTAGCTTTTAAACCTTCTACAATATTTTATATTCCAAGCCGTCTACTCTTTTAATGTAGAAGCTACTAAATCCTGTATTATCCTGATGTTGATTCCATGATATTTGAATTTGTGCTTTCTGGCTGCTTACAACATTTTTTCCTTTACCAGGAAGCTCTGGAATGTAGCTATACTATTCCTGGGAAGGATTTTTTTTTCATTTTGAGATCTATTTCAGGAGGTAGTTGGTAGATTCTTTCAATTTGTATTTCACCCTCCACATCTAAGATATTGGGCCATTTTTTTCCTTTATAATTTCTTGAAATATGTTGCCTGGACTCTTCTTTTTATCCTGGCTTTCTGCTATTCCAATATTTCTTAAATTGTGTCTCCTTGATCTATTTTCTTGGTAAGATATTTCACATTTTCTTCCATTTTTTCATTCTTTTGATTTTGTTTTACTGTTTCTTGAGGTTTCACAGAGTCATTAACTTCCACTAACCCAGTCTAAATTTTAAGGAATTATTTTCTTCAGTGAGCTTTTGAACCTCTTTTTACATTTGGCCAAGTCTGTTTTTAAGGTGTTACTTTCTTCTATTTGTTTCATAATTTTCTTGAATTAATCTCATTTCCCCCCCCCCCAATTTTCATCCACCACACTTACCTCTTTCTTTAATTCTTCTAGGAATTCATTTGCCTTAGATCCAATTAGCATTTTTTTTCTTTCAGGCTTTCACATTGTTTTCTTCTGTGTTTGTTCTTGGTCTTCCCTGCCACAGTAGTAGCTTTTTATAATCGATATCTATTTTCCTTGTTTGCTCATTTGTTCCAGCCTAATTTTTTCCACATTCTTTTTAAAAATATATTTGACATTTTATTTTCCCAAAATTACATGTATAAACAATTTTAACATTCATTTTTTTAAAAAAAATTAAGTTTCAAATTTTCTCCCTCCTTCCTATCCCCCTGGATTGAGGAGGCAAACAATTTGGTATAGGTTATATATGTGTAGTCATACAAAATATTTCCGTATTAGCCATGTTATAAAATAAAACACAGAACCCCCCCAAAACCAAACAAACAAACAAGAAAAAGACAGTTTAAAAGGTATACTTCCATCTACATTCAGACTCCATCAGCTCTTTCTCTAGAGATGGATAGGACATTTTATCATAAGTTCTTTGGAATTGTCTTAGATCATTTCATTTCTGAGAATAGCTAATACATTCACAGCTGATCGTTATACAATATTGCTATTAATGTGTACAATGTTCTCCTGTTTTTGCTCATTTCAATGTGCATCAGTTCACTTAAGTCTTTCCAGGTTTTTCTGAAAGCATCCTGCATGCCATTTTTTAATAGCACAATAGTATTCCATCACAATCAAATACCACAACTTGTTTAGCCATTTCCTAATTGATGAGCATTCCCTCAATCTCCAATTCTTTGCCACCACTAAAGGAGCTTATATAAATATTTTTATGTGTATAGATAGATCCATTTCTTTTTGTTTTTTATCTCTTTGAGATGTAAACCTACTAGTGGTATTGCTGGGTCAAAGAGTGTGCACAGTTTTATAGTCCTTTGGGCATAGTTCAAATTGTTCTCCAGAATGGAGACCAATGGATCATTTCACAACTTTACCAGTTACTGGCCCAATTTTCCCACATCTTTTCCAATATTTGTCATTTTCCTTTCTTGTCATGTTAGCCAATCTGATAGGTCTGGGATGATACCTCAGAGTTGATTTGCATTTGCATTTCTCTAATCAATAGTGATTTAGAGCATTTCTTCATATGACTATAGATGGCTTTGATTATTTTCATCTGAAAATTGCCTGTTCATATCCTTTTACCATTTATCATTTGGGGAATACAACTTTTTTTTTATAAATTTGACTCAATTCTCTATATATTTGACAAATGAGATCTTCATCAGAGAAACTTGTAATTTTTTATAGCTATGATTACTATATACTTCCTTACATTCTCTTTTTCTCCTGTTTATCTCACTTTCTTCCTCCTTTCACCCTGTCCATTCTCAAAAGTGTTTTGCTTCCAACTACTACCTTCCTCTTGTCACTCTCAACCCCTTTCTTTAGTCCTTTTCCCTTCCTACTTTCCTATAGGGTAATAGGCACTGAGTGGGGATGCCTACCCCTGTATGGTAAGAGAGAGTGTGTATGTTATTCCCTTTTTGAGCCAATTCTGCTGAGAGCAAGGTTCGAATGCTCCCTTTCACCTCTACTTTCTTCCCTTCACAACAAAAGCTGTCCCAGTCTATTTCTTGATTGAACTTTATGTTAAATTTGGGCTCTGCTCACCTGGGTATGGGGAAGCACTGTGCCAAGGTTCATGCTTTTTTGTGCTGCCAGTATCAAAGCTATCTGTGGGCCTGTAATTTTTCACTGCTTCCCAGGTGCTGTGATCTGGGCAGACATATGGTCATTGTTTTCTTGGTCTGTGCCCTGGTCTTTACCTGCTACCCTGCAGTTTTAAGCACTAGCACTCCTCTTGTCCTTGGAATTGGGTATGGGCAATCAACTTGCCATCGCACCCTCTCCTGCACCAGGTGCCAACAAAGGGTCCACTATAATCTCTTTATAAACAATTGTCATTCTTCCTTTGGACTGAGAGCTCCAGAAGATTCTGCTTCTGCTGGTGCTGCTGCAGTACTCTGACCTGGCCCCCCACCCGCTGTCACAGATGTCTATTTCTGAGCTCCTAATTTGTCTTAGGTTGGAAAAGTGTCCCACCCTGACCTATTTTTGTCTTTATCTCTCCAAAATTTTATTTGAGGCATTATTTCAAAGTTGTTTGGAGGGAAATGTTGAGACAGTTTAGCTAGGTTACTGCTTGTACTATGTCACCTTGACTCCCACTGGGTGAGAAAGGGTTTGGACAGGGATAGGAAAGAATTTGGAACTGAAAACAAAATAAAATTGAATTTTAAAAAGGTTGAGTTAAAATAGTATTATGTTGGTGCTAATTATTAATTGTCTTCACAAAGGCATTGTGAGATCTATACCCTTTCTCATAATACTTTCATAAATTAAATTAATAATTTAATCTCATTCCTTACATATGTATTTTTCATCAGTTTTAGGTACATGCAAACATAGTGCTATAGAGAATGTGAAGTAATATTGAGATCCCAGATGAGTCAACATATCCCTGTTCCACTGCACTTCACAGTCTTAAGAATGCTGATTGTTCTAGTCCTATAAAGTTCCAAGTTACTATCCTTCAGGCATATATTTCACCCTCCCCTTTTCCAGCCAGTGAAGACAAGAATATACAGTGGTATTCTATAGTAATTTTATTTAGAAGTTCTAAATCTTTCTTGAAAGACAAGTTTCTAAGAGTTTATTCTTACCAAAAAGAATATTGATTTTTGTACCTTTTTATGTTTTTTTTTAATAAAAACAAATGACAATAGACATTTGGGTTTGGGATGAGAGAGCTTAAACTTTCATCCTAGATTTGCCTTGAGTAAGTCATTGAAATATGTGCTACCTCAATCACCTGATGCTAAAAAGATACCAATTTACAATTCTTGCCTACATGCATAGAAATGTGCTATAAAATATTGTTGTTGTTTGGTTACTTTAATTATGTCTGACTCTTTGTAACCCCATTTGGGGTTTTCTTGGCAAAGATACTGAAGTAGTTCATAATTTCCTTCTCCAGTTCCTTTTTCAAGTAAGGAAACTGAGGTAATCAGGCAAAAATCACCTTTTGATCAAAATGTTTTGGTTATCTAATGTTTATTTTCCCCTTCCTTTCTTTTTGTTCCTCAGTTTTTGTGTCCATTTTCTTTTCTTCTTGTTTTTCTTCTTATGGTCTCTCCCTATTTTCTTCTTTTTTGTGTCAGCATCCCCCTCTATTGCCTTCATCCATTTTCTGTTTTCTCACTATTTTCCCATTTCTTTTTTCCATTTTTGATCTCTTATACTGCTAAATTTCTTTTTACTCCTGGTCCCTGTTCCTTTTGTCTCATGTAATCCCATTTTAGTAATCTTTACTTTCCTCTAACTGGTAGCATAGAGACTTCTCAATGTTACATGTTCCTTGAACCCATGGGAAAGAGGTGACATAAAGGCCCTAGAACTAACAAATGTATAACCCTGTTTCCGTGATTTGCTGTTTTTGGTTTGTTTTTCCCTTTCCCCTCTTCTTTAACTGTTTTTAGGAGGGAGGAGGTGTGTTGGTAAGCAAAATGGGCTCTTAGCACTTAGTTGGCCTTGGTTTCCTTTGAGTAATTCAGTGTATTTCATTGAGCCTTACTAGGCGCTAAGCCCCAGGCCCAGACCCCTATTAGGTGTGGAACCTGTGTGAGTGTGGATTGGTGACTGGGGTGGGTCTGGCTAAGGGGAGGTGCTAACTCCATAGCGATGCCTGTCTTGAGTCTTACTAAGTGCTAAGCCCCAGGCTCTAACCCCTAGTAGGTGTTAACCTAACCTATGTGCACGTGAACCTCCCAGGGTCCTAAGGGGAGAGGCTAACTCAAGAGCCAATCATAGCAGCCTAAGTTCTGGTCATTCAGATGATGTTCAATGATGTCTGAAATCCTATAAGAAAAGAAGACAGAGCCATCTGTGCAGGGCTCTCACTCGTGGTGGTGCTGAGACAGAGACTCTGGGCAGCTGTAGCTAGGAGCCCTCCAGCTTGTAACCCAGATGCCGAGACTTTGTTAAACTCTGGTAACTATGTATTGGGATTTGAATCAGACAAGGTCTGTCCATCGATGTTTGTAACTTGTTTGCATTTGTTCTGAAGTTCAGGGTACTGGCTTTTGCCCCTGAACTAAGTGAATTGTATTTGTATGCTGAATTAAAGTAAGCTTGTCAACCCCTTCACGTAGCTTTCCTTAGTTAAGCAGATCAAAAGAACCTGTGCTTTTGCAGGGTGTTGGCAGCTTTCTGGGTGTGGTTGTAGGTGGATCTTACACCCCCACAGAAGCTGCTAGCCAGATTGTTGAAACAGGAGGCAAGGCAATTGGGGTTAAATGACTTGACCAAGGTCACACATCTAGTAAGTGTCAGGTGTTGGAGGCCAGATTTGAACTCAGGTCCTCCTTACTCCATGGCTGGTGCTCTATTCACTGTGCCAACTCGTTGCCCCTTTCATTAATTTTTTTCAATTATCATGCATTTATTTTTTTGCCCTCACATTTCCCTTCCCACTCTGGGAAAAAAAAAAAAAAACTTCAAGAAAAAAAAAACAAAGCTGTTATAACGAATATTTACAGTCAAACAAAACAAATTCCCAAAAGGCTAAATGTGTCTCATTCTGTTTCTTTAGTCCATCACTTCTCTGTCAGAAGGTTGGTAGGATTCTTCATCATGAATCCTCTGGAATTATGGCTGATCATTAAAATGACCAGAGTTCTTAAGTCTTTCAAAATTGTTTTTTTTTAATATTATCACTGTTTCAGTATAACAATGACTCTGCTTACTTCACTCTCCATCCTATTTTATTCGACTAAAGAATACCTTCCACCACCTCTAGCCATCCAATAGGTTACTAAAAAGATTTCCTCTTTTCACTGGCACTTTCAGGTTTCAACAGAACTGTTGAACTAACCACTAAAATTAATACTCTGTTCTTCATAAAGTTTCTATTAAAAATCCCTAGGGGACATATTTTGAAACCTTTGGAATTTCCATTAGTCATTTTCCATTTGTGTGTGTATGTGTGTGCGTGCTCACATGTGGGGACAGAGATACTCTTCTCTTTCATTTCCTTGACAAATGTGTGTATGTATTTTGTTTTTTAATATGCAAAAGGACAGCTAGAAATTTGCTGGAGAACTGTGGAGTAGGGGTAGACATGTTATTTGTATTGACATAGTTCCTATTTCTCTCACAAACTGAACAAAAATGAACCAGATTCTATTAATTTAGCAGTATCCCATTCTTTGATCAAATCAAATTCCTCCTCCTCTATGATTTAGTGTTTGCTACAAGGCATTTGGAGAGAAGCCTCTTAAATTTTCAGATTATCACAGCATTAGTGTAACTGTGCTAAGACTTGTTCTATATACCCCAGTATTTCAGTGATCTTATACATATCTGTGTGCCCCCCAACAATGACACTATGACCCATGTGTGACTTTTTACCCTGTGCTACTCCTGTCCTTGTCTTAAGTCTAACATACCAGATTCATCTAAAATGCTAGGGGCTTCCCATTAGGTCTCTTGGTCTATGTAGCATTCAATATCATTGGAGAAAAAGGTTGTAGGTCAGTGAAAATTTTTCCTTTGTATAGCATTGTAAGGACACTGAGCCTAATCATCATATTTACCAAATTTTAACAACTCTGCTATCAATAGCAAAAACAGTCTTGATGAATATGCATTGTGCTGTGGTCCTTATCGGTCATACCAATCACCACATCCATTTTAGCATGTGAAACCTGATTTATGACCATTGTCGACATCACATCAAGCACAACCCTCATTAAGGGAAGCTAAACTAACCTTTGCTATAGGAGATGTAGACTTTCCCCTTTCTTGCTTTTCTGTCTATTCAAACAGAGGCTAGATTCTCATTCAAAGGATTTATTTGTTCTCTATTCTCACATACTAGTTCTAGCTAGTCCAAACAGCTTACATCTCTTTCAGAATTCTCTGTTCCTACATGCATGATGTACCAGTGACCTTAACTTCATTGGTATTCAGTAAATGTCAGAGATATGCTTGCCTCAGCTGCCTGGGCCCTGGTGAGCAGGTGGAAAAATGACCAGTTGAAAATGAGTTGTTAAGACCACTACAGTGAAAAGATTGATGCAATTAATTTTTCATTATGCACAGCGTCTGCGGATTCTAATCAGTTTGGATTGTTCCTCCTTTGAGGCACAAATAAAATGCAAATGGGTTTGGAATGAAAGGAAGTGTTCTTTATGGTATAGACTTCCCAAGGCTGCAAAATGGCTCAGAACTAATCTGTGGCATGAGAAATATTTTATGACTTTGGCTCTGGCAATGTCAATTCTTTCTTGGAAACCCAAACCATGCCAACTGCCCACGACACCTTATAATGACAAAAAAAGGAAAAAAAAATGTTATGCTTATAAAGACAAACCTTTCTTGATGAAGCTAGAAAAAGTAAGAAAAAAGGTTATACAAATCAGTTTGACATCTAAAGGCAATAGTAATGCTTAGCAGATACATGATAAATATTCTCTCTACATAGTGGTAGTCTAATACTGGTAATTCCAAAAGCATTATGAAAATAAGATATGAAGTCTTCTCAAATTTGTTTCTTTGAATATGAATTGTTTTTATTGTCCCATTTAGAATGCTTGTGAAAACTACTGCTATGAACTATATATTTGATAATCTTTCCGTTAAGGTGATTATCTAGACAAGGGGCTCCTAACTTGAGGACAACAGAATCCCAAGATGTCTGTGGCTAGATTTCAGGGAGTCTCGATCTTGGACAGAAAAAAATTCATCTACTTTGTATTTTATTGTCTTTATTTTTCTTATTTTTATATGTGTTTTCTTTTGCAACAGTAATAATATAGAAATATGTTTTTATGACTTTACATGTATAATCTATATCAAATTGGTTGCCTTCTAAAGATGGGGGAAGGGAGAAAGGGAGAGGACTTGGAACTCAAAATTTTAAATTTTTCATGTTTTTGAGGGAAAAAATAAAATGAGATTTAAAAAGAAAAAAAATTGCATCTTTATTTTCAATAACCTCTAATTGAAATTTAGCATATCCTTTAATTGTTCTAAGAAGTCCATATTATTCACCAAACAAAGTCTGTCTGTCTGTCTGTCTCTCTCTCTCTCTTTCTCTCTCTCACACACACACACACACATACACATTAAAAATGCATGATTTAGAGACTGTATTTTAGTGAGGACATTGTCAATAGCTTGTTATTTCTGTGGTGTTTTTTCCTACTTTTGAAACATTGACCCATATTTGAATTAAAATGGGGGTGAGAGTAGGCAGAAAAATGTATAACTTCTAAAAATAATATAGATGCTAAAGCTGATCGATGGAACTTCAACAACTCCCTATTCCCTCATGATAAAAATACAAATCCCTTGAGTCACCTTTTAAAACCCTTCACACTTTGACTCCAAACCATGCTTTCTAGGGTTATTGTTCATTATTTGCCCTTCATTCAATCTATGTTCCCACTAAACTAGCCTATTTGTTGTTTTCTGAACTCATACAATTTCCCACCTCTGTGTTTTTGCACGTCAGCTTTTATATGTGAAATATTCTACATCTACTTTTTTGAATCTCAAGTTTCCTTCAAAGTTCAGTTCATGTGCCATATTCTATGTGAAGCCTTTCCTGAAAGCTTTAGTTGTTATCGCCTTCCCACTTCTCAAGTTGTCTTGAATAAACTCATAAGCATGCATGTTTTATCCCTCTAGCTTCTTGGTAATATAAACTATACCATTTTTCATCTTTCTACTTCCTATGCCTAGGACAGCCTTGTGCATTGTAAATACTTAATGCCTGTCTATTGGCTTGGCTTTAATTAGAACCAATTACATTGGCACGAACAAACATTCTCATTTCGTTAGTAACATACAGCAGACTTGAGTAAGATTTAATACATTCCTAGAATTGTAACAATTGTCTAGGTTGTGGTTTCATTTCTTTTTTCTCTTTTCAGTGATTCGTGATAAGATCTTAATACATGCTTCTCAAAATGGCTTCATTTCTGTAGACGCTAAGCCCCTGCTTTAAATGGGTTTTAAGTCATTTCAAAATCTTATTTTGTAACTTTGCTGCTGCTGTTGTTGTTGTGACCAAATTGTGAGAAATATTTCTTTTGTTCACTACTTATTTCTTAAATCGAAGAACAAAGAAGTATTAATCAATAGCTGTATTAACAAGAATGACATTAATTTATGGGGAAAAAAATAATGTTTTCATAGAAACTTCACTTGCTTTGGGTTGAAATGTTTCCTAACTAGATGATGTCTCAACGGTTCCTTTTTTAATACATTTGAAATTATAATTTGCCTATACTTTATGATCCTTCGCTATCTTCATTGTCAATTATTCAATCAACCAACAAACCTGGGTTGGTTATTTATTAAATGCTATTCCATTATCCTGGGTGCTGAGGGAAATACTCATTATGTTACTGGAGGATTCCTGTCAAAGAGTTTGCAAGTGGCAGAGTAATGGATTGGGCTTAGATTCCAGCTCTCACTCCAAGATAAACTGCCATATCTAAAAATAAAATAATCAGATAACCCTACTTGAAATAGAAGCTACCAAGAGTCAAATTATAGCAGATGGGATTAGTTGTAATCTGTCCTATATTGTAATTTTAAAGAGAGTTTAGCACAGAACTAAAGAGCTGAAGAGATTCCAGGAGCCATCAAGTCTAATCAGTACACAAAATTCCCTTCTATTATATTGTCAAGTGATCATCGAGTATTTTCTTTAAAGATCTCTACTTAGAGGATATCTGCAGCATCCAGTGTTTAGCACAGTGCATGGCACACATAGTTATTAAATGATGATGGACTAATGGATTAATGAACAAGGCAGTCCACTATGAGGTTAACATATCTCCTCATATTCAATCAACTACGTACCCTAAAATGTACCAAAAACAAAAGAAGATATAATATTGAAAACTGTTCAAAGGAAATATAGTAATAGCTCTTCTGTGAAGTCCCCACTGAGTTTTGAGTTGCTATTGTATAATCTCTCTTTAATTTTTCTCATTCTCTACTGCTTTCTGTATGCATTATATTTTTCTGGGGGGAAAATGCAACCTTCTTGTATCTTTGATGCAGCTGGTAGCAAGTGGAGAGAATACTGGACCAAGTCTAGAGTCTGAGTCTAAGCTCAAATCTGGCCTCAGATACTTATTAGCTGAGTGAAACTGGGCAAGTCACATAACTTCTGTTTGTCTTAGTTTTTTCAGCTGTAAAATGGGAATAATAACAGCACCTATCTCATAGCGTTGTCACGTGGATCAAATGAGCTAATATTTGTAAAGTGTTAAACCCAGTGCCTGGCATGTAATAGGTGCTATACAACTACTTTTCTTTCCCCTTCCTTTCTTTATGGACAGAGAATGTTTCATTTGTAATTTTGCATCCCCAGTGCCTAACATAGCACCTTATACCCAGCCCAGTGGGCTCATAATAGAGGATTATTGAATATCTTCAAGAGGAGTACTATATGTTTATATAAGAGGTTTTGCATTGTTTTTCCCCTCTTTGCACTTAGTGGAATTTCTTTTGGTTTGTATTAGGTATGCATTTTATTGCAGAAAACTGATAATAGAGATTACCACATTACTGCAGCTTTCACTTTTGGGGGGTGAAGATATAAAGATAACTTACTTTATTTTAAAGCAATGTATTTGGCAACATTTGTGGTTGTTTTATTTAATTGCATTCCAAATGAGCTCAAAGCAAATCTTTTTGGATATTCAGGAACCATGGACACACATGCATATTTTGTTAAAGATTTTGCTCTGACAGAACATTTGTACAAATTCAAATATATTCATAATTCAGGAAATGCAAATAAACATGGTATCATATGGCTTTTAAAAATCATTCAAAGTACACTGGTTATAGTGAAATGAGACCTATACTTGAAATTAAGATACTTATTTTACTTTAAGCTACTAGCAAAATATGACATGTAGCTAAATGGGGAGAAAAAGGAAAAGAACAGTTACACAAAAGAATCAGAAAGACCAAGCACTAAATGAGATTCTTAATGGTGGGAGAAGTACAAAAGTCAGATAGTCAGGCTTCCACAAAAAAAACAGGGCCATGAATTTGAAGCAAATGTCTATCTCTGCCCTACTGAAATATCAATCAGCATTAGGCAAAATTCCCTTCTTTTGAATATTATTCAAAAAAGTCTTTCCTTAAGAATGTCAGATCTTTGACTTCCCCCAATCATTTTCATCCCACTTCTCCCTTCTTTCCTTCCTTCCTTCCTTCCTTCCTTCCTTCCTTCCTTCCTTCCTTCCTTCCTTCCTGTCTATCTATCTATCTATCTATCTATCTATCTATCTATCTATCTATCTATCTGTCTATCTATCCATCCCACCCTTTTGCCCTTCAGCGCCTTCTTGAGTTGCTTCCAGTTTTTCTTTGACAGACCTCACCCCTGTGTTTTCATCAAATGAATGTTTGTGGCTGTTGCATTATACGGAGCTCTGCTAGAATGAAACTCTGCAGTATCTGATGTGCAAAATATTTTGCAAATTTTCATAAAAAAAAACGTGTGAATGCCACAGCATTCTAAGCAGCCCTCATCATATCAAAGTGCAGACTTTTTCATCCAGCTAATAAATGGCTTTCTAGCTACTGATTTCTTTATTAGCAGTCATAACAAAAACACTTTAGAATGATCTCTGACCGTGGTAACAATAAAAGTACTGCCACAATGAATATTAATAGTATTTCATAGTCTTGTGCAGTGAAACGCCAGAACGAGATATTCTGATATATCAACCAGGACACTTATTGGTGCTCTTCTTGACAAAGAAACAGAGAACATATTGCAGTAAGGAATCCTACACCAGCCCCCAGGGGACAAATGGGATGACCTAATAGGTGCCAAGAAACCTCTTTTTCCTATGATTGATTAATTAATTATCTTTATGTAAAATGTCACTACTATCCTATTTTGCTTGCTTTATTATACTATTTTTCTTGCCAGATAACAGAGTATGTTAAAAAGGAAAGGAATCCGTAGATGACAGAATTATGTTTCAATAGCAGTGTTTGAGCATTCGCTATAGAGTAGAAAACTGTAGGATTCCAAAAATTATCATCAAATATACTAATTTTGAAAATAATTTTCTATCAAGTCTATTCCATCTAATCTACCAATCAAAAATATTCATTATAGAGAATTAAACTGAATGAAATATATTCTCTTTACTATTTATATTTACCTTAGATCTTAAGTTCAACACCTTCTCTAATCAATATTAATCTCATTAGTTTAAGAAGGGAAAAGACACAAGGAACTATTACATTAAACTAGCCAGATTTTTTCCCAAACCATGAACTTCTGTTTCTTAAGAGGGTCAGGAAGCACTAAATTTTAATCCCATTTTCCCAAAATTTTGTCAGATCAGTAAGTAAAAGTTATTCCTCTCTAAACAAACAAAAAATAATTTGCTTCATTAAAACCTAGGGTCTGGGCAATTAGAGTTGGAAAGGATCTTAGAGATCCTTGAGCCAAATTTCTATATTTTACAGATGAGATGACTGAAATTTAATAGGGTCACATAATTCATGACAATGGGTCATGTAGATATAGTGCTTTGGGTTTATAGAAACATTTCGTATACATTTTTTTATTTGAGTCCCACAAATCTCTGAGGTGGGTAAAATTTACAGATGGCAAAACTGAGAATGGGTGATACTAACTGATTAGCAAAGCCAGTTAGTCTTCTCAGGGGGTGGGGAGGTGGGGGCTTCAGCCACCTTGTCCTTACTCAAGACTGAATTTTCATCTGCTATGTCATGTTAACTTTCGGTAAATAATGGACCTGTGATTCAAACCCAGAAACTGTACTTTAATTCAATATTCATGGATCTTTTTGTGAACAACTTGTTAGTTTTTAGATTCTATTTGTCTCTTCATACCAGTTTGGATATCCGGATGGATAAATAGAACAATTTACAGGTCTTTCATTGACAATTTGATATGTACAATCAAATGGCCCCAGCCAAATGGCCTATACTAGACATGTTACAAGGATTCATAAATAAGGCAGGGAATACTTGTTTTCTATCATCTTCATATCTTACTACTATATATGTATAAATATTTTATAATATTATACATATACATTTGGAAATATCTCAGTCATATGGGACAAAGGTAAAGATGCTGAGAATGCTGTGCTAATAAGCAGTTCCCAAAAATACTGCCATTCAGATGTTATTTTTCCAGTGTGACTTCTTATTTATAGAAGCATCACAAGGAGATGATGACATTAAGAATAATTTTAGTAACTCTATTGCTTGCAATGGCTACAAACTCCTGGCTAGTTTTAAACACAGATCTATGTCAGTCAGTTCTCTTTATTGTTTTAACTTGCAGTTATTTCTTTTGGTTACCTATAAAAGAACCAACCAAAATAGCATACATTGATACTCCAGCAAATTTAGTAATTTTCTCTTAGCAGAGTATAAAATCACAATATAGGATTTGCAGTCATCTCTAGAAAATTATGTTTAAGTTTTAGGCAGCAGAAGCAGTTTGAAATGTATAGGACCTTTTCTTAATCATTTGTCCAACTCTGTTTATCTCTAGATATTTTATTGTCACTTACCTGTGATATATAATATAACACAAGTTATAGAAAAACATAGAAGACAATTAGTAGAAATCTGTTTTCTAAGAGGCCATTTGGGTCTCAAGTATAATCCTAATAGAAAGGCAGGACCCTTTCCTCCAACAGTAATATGTTCCTTTTTTTTTTCATTTTTCTCCAGTGGGTGGGACAGGATGGGCAGACTGTTTCGATATTATCTGCAAGTGTCAGCAATGTACAGACATACTTTAAAAGCATGATTTGACCTTTGTGGAAGATACCTGAATGAAGAAAATTCAAATGAAAGTAAATATGTAGCACTCTAAATTCATTTTGCAAGATGCCTTTACTCTCTTGTATGTAAATCTTTCTTTTGAAATACTGTGTATTATAAATGGTAATTGTCCAACACATATAAGCCTCATTGACTTTAAAGAAGGACCTGAATGTGTGAGTATATGCTCACTTTTAGGCCTTGTTGTATTTTTCCATTCCTAGTCAATGAAATAGGGAAATGACAAGTTCTTTTCCAATATAATGTGCTCATGGTTTATTATCGATGCTCATTTTACAAATCGATGGGGTAGGTCCGATAGTATACTTGCCTACTTCTTACTAAAATACTCTTTGAACTAAGATTTAACTCCTGGTATTAAGGGTACTTAAGATAAATTAGTTTAATAATTGGGATGTAAGTAGCTTTTTATTTAAAAAAAAATTGAAATTAGAAGATCTCACCAAAAAAAAAAATTCTTAAATATCCTGCTTCAAGACAGTATACATCTTCAGGCTAGACCTGAGATTTCTTTAGTATAAGAATATCTTGATGAGAAACTTCCTCCTTCTGCTGAAAAAAAATATGTAGAAGTAATTTGAAAAAGAAAATGATTGATACCTAGAAGTTGGCATACCTTTATCAAGAACAGATAATACCAAACCGATCTAATTCTCCCTCCCAAGGTAACTAAACTGGTAGATTAGTGAAATGCTGTAAATATTTAAAATTTGGCAAAACATTTTTCAAGAAATGTTCATTGACAAGATGAAGAGAAACTAAAAGCACAATTACATAGATTTGGAAGTATTTGAATGACTGGCCCCAATAGTTTGCTACAAATAAGCCAATGTCAGTTAGGAGGCTCATCCCTAATAGTGTTCTAGGTTTTAAATATTGACTCTGTGTTAATCAATATTTTAATTTGTGTCTTTAATCATAAAGGCTCAGGTTGCATACTTTTCAAATTTCCAGATAACATTATGCTAGGTGGAATAGGAAGCATGTGGAGTGACAGATTCCAAAACAGACCTATACAGTCTACAACAATAGGTTCCTTCAGAAGGCATTAGGTTCCCTTTTCACTGAAGGTTTTCAGACAAAGATTGGATGGCCATTTTTCAGCCATGTTTGTAGATCAGGGATGACTTGAGCTAGATAGCATCACAGGTCCCTTCCAACACTGAGATTCTGTGAATCCAAATCTCAAAATCCAATGTTTTTTTTTCCTTTGTTTTCATCTTCTTTGTCCTCCATGTGGCGTTTGTCACTGTGCGCCAGCCTCTTATAATCAGGGGCTTCTAATTTTTGGTATTTTGTGCGGTTCTTCCATGATGGCCATCCCTTTACTTCTCTGATCATCTTTCTCTTTTGCTCACTCTTCAACCTTCTCTCATCACTCAAACTGAGGTATTCCTCAGGATTCCATACTAGGCTCTTTTTTCTTTTCTTTTTATCCACTGCACTATTCACCCTGTTAATTTCGTCTTCTCCCTTGGCTTTAATTATGTCCTATAAGCAAATAATTAAATCAGTATCTTCATCTGGTCACATTCAAAAGAAATCCAGTCTTGTATCTTTAGTTATCAACTGAATAACACCAAGTTAATGCTTCTCTGGCTCTTTAAACTTAGGACCTATAGAATTGAACTCTACATCTTTCCCTTGATGTCTATCTACCTGTAACCCTTCCCCCACCCAATATCTCTATTTCTTTAAGGGTATCATTCTCCTCCAGTTCACTTAGGCTTATCAATGTGAAATCATCATTGTCCCTCATTCCACAAATCTAATCATTTTCCAAAATTTGTCATTTAAAAACAATATCTGTGATATCCTTCATATCCATGCTATTCATTCAAATCCCCAAGGTGAATGTAATCTCTCTCCTACCCATATTTATCAAAACATTTGTCTGGTTCTTTCTTAAATTGTAGCTTCATGATTTTCATATATATTTTTCTTTCCTCCTATTACATTGTAATTCTCTCGAGGGCAGGGATAATTTGTCTTTATAATCCCAGCATGTAATACAGTTCTTTAAAAAATCAGTTCTCAGAAATTACTTAATAGTCACATAATCCAAGTATAGATTACTCAGCCATCTATAGACCTCCCTTTTCTTACCTATAAAATGGAGAGGTTGGACTATATAATCTCTAAACTATCTTCCATCTCTAAAATACAATAAAGGGAACCTTTTTTTCTAGGAGTACACGTAGTATCCTCCTCTAAATGTTTCAGCAGCATAGAGATGACATATGTCACTTATAGCATGACTGACAAATTCCTCTAAATTAGTATAAATATCTGAAATTATTGGTCATTTTCATTTTTTCCAATACTTTTCCACACAGTTGGTATGTTTTATCTTTTTAGTGGTTTCATTTGTGTTTGCCACAACAACTCTTTATTAACTATAGGAGAGAGACATTAGTAAAAGAACTGAAGGGTGAAAATGCTGCCTCACATTTATATGGCACCCAGATTTACAAAGTGTTTTCCTTCAAAACCTTTTTAGATAGGTTATATGGTTATTATTATTTCATTTTGCTAATGAGAATAGTAGGGCTCAGAAAGGGAAATTGCCTAAGGTTTTACAGATAGAATGAGTGAGAGTTTCAATGCTAGAGTCTCTTTAAAGTATATGCTATTGTAGGGTGTGATACAAATGAGATAAAACTATATACTAAATCATTGGATTTTTGTCAATGCTAATTAAACAAATTACAAGGAAAATGATATAGTGGACTTCTTCAAACTCAGGCAGACCTAGATTCAAGTACTGCCTCTGATCCATACTGTCATTTGACCTTGGGCAAGTGGATACAAAGCTCAGTGCCCTTGGCTACTCTGTAAGTCCCCAAATGAAAGCATAGTTGCAGATTTACTGTAGGAGAGGGGATTTTCTTATCATTAGTTCATTATTCCAATGAAATCACAGACCCAGATGGAAAAAAAAAAATCCCTACCCAAATTGTATAGAACTGAAGGCTACTCCCAGTTTAAAACATCAGTTGAAATTACAGCGTGCCCTAAAAGTATTCATGTAGTATAGTTCAAAACAGCAATAAGAATTCTGGAACAGGACCACCCTGTATTGTCTTCTAAATACTTTGGATGATCCTAACCAGTGTCTACTGATAAGTGGAAGTTATAGGATACCAAAGCCCCCAGGGAGTCTATTTTGATACATTTGAATCTCCCAGAAACCTTTTTTCTTTCTCTTCTTGCATTTAAATAAGCTTTGGTAAAGGCCTTTTGGAAATCTGCTTGAAACAGTAGACTACATTAGCTGTCTTCTATAAGGCTCCTGATAACATAACACTAGCTAAAGGTGCCCCCAGCTATAAAAGAAGTAGGGAAGGTAAAGGACAAAGAAGGAGGAATGTTGACTCATCTCAGTGTAAATGGAAAAGATAATTGCTAATAGTTATGCAACCACTTTTGGGAGCAGAGCAAAGATGTCCCTGGTCAGGTTCATTGTTTTCTGGCCATGTGCATGAACAGAGGAAAAAAATAGTCAAATGAGAAAATGACTGTTACCACCTATTCACTTCCCTTTTCTTCCTCCCCAGTACCTCCATTAAATCCATTACAGGCTCTTCTAATTAGAAAAGCTGGAGAAAGAGAAAAAGGTAGTTTCCCCATCAGTGCAAAATGACTCAGGAGGCCAAAGGCATTTAGGATTTAAAAATGGAAAAAAAAGAATATAATTTCCCTAGTACAATCACCTAATTTTTAAGAGGAGGAAACTGAGCCCCAGAGAACTTAAATGACTTGCCCAGGGCAACTAAGTAGACAGAAATGGAATTAGGACCAAGGTCTTCTGACTCTAAAGCAGAGCACTTTCCATTACACCAAATAGTTATTTTTAATCCTGTCAATACATAGAGATATATGTAGTTAAACTGAAGATTTTACAGATAGATATGTAGTTAATTTAGAGCAGATTTTTTATTTCATCACTTTATGGAACGAACATGGTATAGTGGTTATATTAATACTAGCTAACATTTATATAGCACTCACTATGTGTCAGACACTATGCTAAGTGTTTTACAATTATTATCTTTTTTGATGCCCACAAACCCTTGGAAATAGGCATTATTATTATCCCTATTTTACAGATGAGGAAACTGAGACAAGTGTCTTGCCCAGGATCACATAATTAATAAGTATCAGAGACCAAACTTGACCTCAGGTCTTCTTCACTTTAGGACTGGATACCTTGAATCACCTGATTGCCTCTCTTAGAGAGCTAACCTCAGGGTCAAGAAGTCATGCTTTGTTTCAGAAACATACTAGCTTTCTTATCCTGGGCAAGTTTCTTAACTCTCAGGGCCCCAGGCCTTTAGTATAAACTACAGAACCAACAAATGGCCACCTGCATTAAGAAAGGGAATGTCCTCATTCGAAATTGTGTGTGCAACAGTGAAATCATAGGTGCTATATAAAACACAGAGAGAGAGAGAGAGAGAGAGAGAGAGAGAGAGAGAGAGAGAGAGAGAAACAAAAGAAAACAGCTGTCTTAGATGATCCAAGGATACAAGTAAAACAAATTGGCAAACTTTTGGGGGGTAACAGTAGTTAACAATTTGAAAACCATATATCAGCAGAACAATTGCTGCATATAATTATAAACCAAGTCAGATGAAAAGGAATAGATTTAGATTGGTTGCCTCAAATGCACAGTTGCTGGTTTCACCAACACAACATAATTGCCAGATAAATAACTCTCTTATAGCTAATTTAAAATTATTTGCCATTTCAGTTAGGTTCATACACAATCAAAGCACCACCACAAAAACAGTCAAGAATCTTAGTAGAGATCTAAAGGCTTCAACACCACCCTATGAATCACTTCTTATCCCTTAGGCTAGTCTTCACAGGATAGAATTGACTTACTCCATTAAGAAAAGTAAAAAAAAATGAACTCCTCTGTGAGTTTTTTCAAAATTATTTTAAGATGGCAAAAGAATATACAATTATGAGCACTATCTCTCCCTATTGTTCCTGAATATTATATTCATTAAAGCAATATTAGAAGTACAGATGCAAAAAATGTTATCTGATTGAATAAGGGACTTCTTGTGTTTAAACTAAAAGAAAAAAGGGGGTAGATGTTAAATTTAAATAACAAATAAATTTAAATAACAAATTCCATTATATTAGTCCACTTGATTAATCCATCACAAATTCAATAAATCTCTAAGTATTCTTTATCAAGTTTGTGTAGTAGGAAAAGGTAATGATTTTGGATAGAAGATCCCAGCTACTCAGAAAGTTTAGATTTGACCATTGATATCACTATTCATAAAACAGTTGATCTCTGCTTGTTCTCATTAATATTATGATACAGCACAGTGTACATGGATTTGTGGCTAATCAAGCAGAAGATCACAAATCCCAGCTTCAATCAACACATATTATATTAAATATTAATTGTAATACCATAATGTTGAAAGTCATCCTTGTTTTTATTCCTTGGGGAAAGACTACCCTCTTGTGGTTTTGGTTGGTACTACAAATTACTACACTCTTAGGTGAGTTCTACTGAAGACCTCTCATAGTTCACTGTATGTGATGAGGACGCTAAATACATACTTAGAATCTTTTCCAGGGAAAAATTAACTCTTGCATATTCTGCAAACCTGGAAAATCTTTGAATATGAACACTTTGATGCCCTGTTTGCCTCTATTATAAGGCTCAGAAGAGCTAAGTTCACTAGAAATTTGACCATTACTGTTTTTAACTGTGGTAATTCGTGAAAATTTTCTATTAAGGCATGGAAGGGTTGCAGTCTTCAAGTGGTTAGTTAGTGGAAGATCTAAGCAACTGACTAAATAATGGATTCTTGATTCATTGAAGTAAGCAATTGGTATAGTTGGAAGGAGAGGAAGGAAGGGGATATTAGCAATTATTTGTTACAAATGGCATGACTGTGCAAAATTTCAGCATGTGAATCTACATAAAGTGGTTCTCCACGGTATAGAACACACAAAGATTACCCCATCTATAACTCAGGTAATAGCTGCTAAGTTTTGAGTACTGTGTAAAAGTACAGTGAGTTTATGAAATAAACCTCAAACAGTGAGGGGAAAATACCTCCTCTCACATGTCCAAGAGATTTCCTCTCAGTCACCTCAGTCATTCTCTCCAAACTGCCCTTCTGAAGTAAGTAATGAGATCAGTGTTATTGAGGCCTGTTCCCCTGTGTGATGAATAGCATAAATGTATGATCTTAAAGAACAGGGTGATATCCTCCATGTTCTCAGAGAGCATGTAGCTAAAATAGTTATTCAGGTATAGAGTAGAACAGGGGAACAAAAAGCCAATGTAGCTGTGTCATGACTCTCCACTAGTCATCATCTGAAAAGTGAGCCTCTTTACCTTTGAATGGTACGAGCTCCAATCTCCAATCAGAGAAGATTGTGGGCAGATGGGTGACAGATGCACTGGTATTGTTCACCTGGGCTAAAAGGTGAGATTACATAAATAAATACACACATACACATATATCATATATAACTTATGTGTGATATATCCATATATCTTTATGTTTATATATATACTTATATACACACATGTGTGTGTGTATATGTGTGTATGTACATATATGAAGAAAGAGAGAGAGAGAGAGAGAGAGAGAGTTGTGTTGTTTCAATCATGTTTGATTCTTCATGACCCCATATGGGATTTTCTTGGCAGAGATACTAGAGTGGTTGCCTTTTCCTTCTCCAGCTCATTTTACAGATGAGGAACTGAGGCAAACAGGGCTAAGTAACTTGCCCAGAGTCACACAGCTAGTAAGTGTCTAAGGCCAGATTTGAACTGGGGAAGATGAGTCTTCTTGATTCCAGGCCTGGCTTTCTATGTACTACACCTGCCCTTCCCTCCCCCCACACACAAATAACATGAAGTCAAATAGATTTAAAGTCCAATAGAGGTGCATTTGCCCACTCTGTGATTTGTTTAGTGCTATTAGCTAGTCTAGTCAACTCTTATCCCCTACTCCCCTTTTCTCCCAAGAATAAGCTTTGTTAGCCTTGTAATTACAAAATCTCTACCACATTTTGGCTGTGTCAACATAGTCTGAGATTGAGTAGTTAAACCAACAACAGAATTTATATATTAAACTCTCAATAGGAGTCAATATGATTAACATACATATTATGTTTACACAATAAAACTGAATTAAACTGGAACATCAAATTTGATCACAATTGGTGAATTTTTGTTTATATATTCAATAACAAACATCCCTATTGGCTAGAGTAAATGAAAGGTCACATGGATGGTCCAGCAGAGTGAGGAGTCAGCATATCTATTGCTCTGATTGTAAAATCAACACCATAACTGATAGTTTTCTATCTGAAAATGAAGGTTCTTTTAATGTTTCATTTATATCCCAGAAATTCCCACATTAGATGTGTGACATTGAGCAAGTCATTTAATGTGTCTAGGCCTCAGTTTCTTAAGTGTAAAATGATTTGATCTACATGATATTTATAATATCTAATATCTTCCAGCTCTAATTATAAGATGAATGATTGAAAAATCAGTCATGTGCCAAGCACAAAGTTCAGAGCTTAGGATACAAAAAGACAGGTGAGACAGTGTCTCATCTCAAGGAGCTTTTAATGTAAGTGGAGAGACAAGACAAACTGGGTGTTTAGCTTCAGGGCAGATTACAAGGTTCAATGTTCCTTGGGGTTGAAGCTGCAGGGCTGTTAAAAATGCCTCAGAGTTTGATGGGCACAAAAGAATAGGAAATAATAAGGCCAGAAGGTCTTTCATCTTATCAGAAGGATTGTTGTTGGGGACTCCCACTTCCTCAAAGCATATCTGCTTCACAGATAGGGGTCTGTCCTCTTTTGACCTCATCGCCATTGGAAAAGGGAAGTTAGTTAGGGATTCATTTAATTTTTCAATTTGATAAACGTTTATTAGCCCCTATTATGTATATGACAATGCTCTAGGATCTGGGGATACAAAAATCTAGTTCTTGCTCACAAAGTTTGCTGCCTTTTCCTGCTAATTCACTCATGCAGGTTCCTTAATGAAAAAATTGTGCTAACTCATTTAAGCCCTAATCACATAAAATAATACCTTTAACCTTGAGGCTTTTATAATTAATGAAAATAGCAATGGACTCCAATATAGAAGTTCTAAGTTCAATTTTTTTTTTGGTGTGTCTATATCCAATTCATTTAAACTTTTTGAGCCTTACCTTATTCTCTAGTGAGAATTTCTTCAAAACCTGAATGGATTTGTGATCTTATAGATGTATTAGATAAATCTAACCCACATCCTACCTGTGCATCTTTTGTAAAATCTTCTTTAGGCTTCTAGCAGCCAATGTTCTCAGGGACTTGCTGAGGTTCTTTTCACATTATGTGGCTACCAATCCAGTCCCTATTTTCAGAGTATTTACTTTTCTTTTTCTTTCTTTCTCTTTTCCTTCTTTGTTCTTCCTTTCTTTTTTCTGCTATATTTAGTTGTAAATCACTATTGGTAATATTCATGTCCACCATTTATCTCTCTGTTGTCCTTGTGCACCCCACATGTTTGATTCTTTGTAGATCATGGGGTTCTGCAGTTTGGAATCTTTCAACATACAGAACCAGAATATTGGTGATAAAAAATTGTTTTTGATTCAAGGAGCATCTTGGAGTCACTGAGTGTGTCATGCAATTTCCCAGGTACAACCTATCTTGCTATCTACCTTCTATTCAATTTTAGCCCCAGGCCATTATCTGTCTGCATCCAGGACAGTTACACTGATGGACCCATTCAATGAGCTATTATTCATCCAACTGTATCTCATAAGCTAGGCAATAGTCTTCATCCACTTAGTTTTTCCTGTGTGGGTTGTTAGTTGAAGCTCTTTAGAGTGATTGTTAATCTTAATTAGAAGAACATGTAGTGAACTCGTTGGGTTGTTGAGAAGAAAAATGCTTTATGTAGCTTCAAAAGTTTTATAAATATGAGTTGTTGATAGGCAAATTGAAACATTGTTCCCTAGCTTCCCAATCGTGAAATGCTGCATACTATATTGCTGATATTACTCACCTTAGTTTTTTGTTTTGTTTTTGAAAAAAGTGCTTTGCAAATCTTAGATTGCTAGAAAAAGAACATAGTTGCTCTTGTTGGTCAAGTCTTATCATGAGACTATATAAAAATTCAGAATTAAGGTGAAAGCTCAACCTTAATTCTAATATTCAAGTATTTGTTAAGTGCTTACTACATTATAAACTCATTGATTTTAGGGGCTATAAATTCATCTTTGTTTACCCAGTGCCTAGCATTGTGCCAGATTTATTTTAAAATATAAAATTTATGGGGAGAGGGTAATGCAAGATGCTGCTGTTGCTACTGCTGTTACTGATCAAATTTAAGGAGCATTTATATACTTACAATATGTCTTTAAGTAACTCTTCATTGGATCATTGATTTAGTGCTAGAAAGGACCTTACTGGCCTCTGAATCCAGTCTCCTTATTCTATTGATTCATTGTCTGCTCAACAAATGCTTACTTAATGACTTCTAGACCAGAATATCTAGACCAAATCCTTTTATTAAGGGGGTTTGTTCTGTAAAGCTTGGACTCAGTCAAAAGGTTGCACCCAAGGACCTAGAAAGCCACATGCCTCAAGGCTGAAGTTTTCCCACCCCTAATCTAGACTATCTCTGAGATATAAGACAATAATACATGAACTAAGGCATATTATACAAATGATTAACAAATGAGTAGTATAGAAATGAAGTGCAATAAGTTCTGAGAACAGAGAAATCACTATGGTTGCTATGAGATTCTATGATTCTATAGGAAATGAGAATTTACCTGAGCCTTAATGTGTGAATAAAATTTGAATTAAAAAATATATTCACTCTGTTAGAAGGCTAGTGCTATACCAACAGCATGGTGGCATAAATAACTATACTGATGCTGAGGAGATGGCCCATGCATAGATGTAGTTGAGAATAGAGATTTCAAACACCAGGACCAGCCCAATGCTATTATGGACTGTGGTAGGGACAAGAATAAAATGTAGTTGGGAAATATTTACCAAAATAAATAAAAATACAATAGAACATAGATATTCTAAGTCAATTTCCAGCCCTCAGGGATCCTTATGCAGAGTTAACATCAGTTTCTATTTGAGTTTGACACTACTGGACTAGAAAGTAAGCAAAGTAAAATGTGTAGAAATATTTTAAGTTGTTGAGACCCTTAGATTAAAAAAAAATAACATCTATGTCAAATTGCATTACTGCATTTCTGCAAAATATTATTGTTTTTACAAAATATATTTACTTATTACACAATAGATTCTGAAAAGTAGAAGAGGAAGGACAATGAGTAGGGGAGAATCATCAGGAAAAGAAAGGAGAATAAATGTAAAGTAGAAGTGTTAGAGAATTAGAACCCAAGTTGAGTTCTAGGAGTAAAACCTACTTAAACAGGTCAGATAAAAGAAGAAGGAAAACATTGAGGAATCTAAGATAGCCTAGAAAGCTATGAAGTTCAAAAAAATCTCTTAAAGTAACAGTCTTCCATTTGACATTCAAAGGCCTTCACAATCTGGCCTCCTCCTCCATTTCTAGGCTTCTTATACCTTATCTATTTCCTTTTATTTGTAGTCCAGTGCCATTTTCCTTAGTGCTTTTCCTTCCACAAGACACTCCATTTCCAGAATGGGCATTTTCACTGGCAGGCATGCCATACCTCCTGGATTTCCTGGTTTTCTTTAAATCCTAGCTAATAACTCCTCTTCTATAAGAAGACTTTCTAATCCCCTTTATTGTTAGTGGCTTCCATATTTATTATATACAATTTATCCTGTATATATCTTCTTTGTATAGTTGTTTTCTTGTCTTTTTGAGAGCAGGGACTGTCCTTTGTCTTTCTTTGTATTGACACGTTGTAGCACATAATGTTACTTATTGAATGTTTATTAACTTAATGACAGACCTTTGGAAAATTCTTGATTTTTCTTTTTCTCAAGTCTCTTCCAGCTCTCATATTGTAGAATTCTATTGGTTCTAGGCACGGGAACCAGGAATCCAAAAGACAAACAAATAGAAAGTTGCAGCTTTCTCTGTAAAACACTCAAAAAGTGCCATAATTTTACCTAAATTTAAGTGCTGTGCTTAGAAATCAAATAGCAAGGAACTTCTATCCTCAGTGTCTTTGGGTACTAAAAGATTTGTACTGTGTTCTAGAAACTGTGCAATTATGATGGGAAACCAAAATCCTTAGTCAAATACAATAAATACTTGGACCAGGAAGAAGCTGTTTGTCCCCTAAGACTCCTTAAGTAATGTGGGTCAATAAACTGAGTCATTCATTGTACGGTATTTCACTGTGTAGACTCGATAAATTTCTTACTTTAGTACTATTAGTACTGATAGTGATTAGTTTGTCCTAATAAATATTCAAATAAAGCAAGAAATCCTCTATTACAATCAAAGTATCTGGAATTAATATTGTAATAGTATGGTATCTGAGAATTATCCACTTCTTTCACAAATAATGGGCTGTACTGAATATGTCCAATAAGACCTCTGTAAAAGTCATAGTGTCTCAGGTTGTTAGGAACAACTTAATGCAGAGAGTCCTTTGCTCTTTCACTAAAATATATCTCTCCCCATATCCATGTTGGCATTCTACCTAGATACCAATGCTATTATTAAAGATTTTCTCCTACTCTTCAGTGAACTTCTTGCTAGGTAGAAAAAAATACATTAATGACATGACTATGGTAATAGCACCTTAAGGATCTGGCCTTTCTTTAGCTGGCTATCAGCATCTTCTTTCTCCCTCTCCCCAGTGGAACAACTATTCTTGAAATAAAAAAAAGCTGTACAGAAGGTCTTATTAGAAAAGCAAATACACTCTAAGTAAAACCAATTTGTTCCTACCAAATGCCCTCCTAGTACAATCCCAGTCCCAATCACTAAGCTGTTATTCCTTCTTAGCAGGGAAAAAGGATGACCTTCTGCAGCTCGCCACACATCAGTTTCCAGAGATGAAACTTATTAGAATAAGAAGATGATGGATTTTCTTTTTTCTTTACATCCAATCAGGCTGGGCATTGTCTGGGGGAGTGAACACTAGAGGACATTAGGCATTTCTCTCCAGATTTTTCCAATAGCCCAGTGCTTTAATCCAGCTGCTGCTTTGCATTTGAAAACTAAATCAGCTTCAATATTGCACAGTCTGTTTGATCTTCAGTTTTATGATAATGAGATGCAGGCGACAGAAACCTCCATTCAGAGAATTCAAACACATTTTAGCACCTGTTAGCAGGTGTAAAAGAGAAGCACATTCATTTCTTGCCTTGCTTTTGAATGGACTCATCTATAATTTTAAAAAAATCTATGCATAGGGGAAAATGTTTTTAAAAGGAAAAGAAATATCTGGCCATTTTTATTTCTGGTATTTTTTTCATTCTTTCTTGAGTCACTGAGTTTCTTTTCCTATAATTGATGTGTCCATCTGCAGAATGGTGAGTGGGATAGGATGTTTTGATGATTCACTCAATTCTAGTTTCAACAATATTTGACATTGTCAAATGTGACTTCAAGGAAAATGAAGATATAACTAAATTAATACTAATAGTTTAGAGTTGTTTTCAAAGGTTCTTCAAATAGATGACTAAGCTATGCCATATTATTGTTGTGTATTAGACCTAAAAGAATTCATGAAGTTAAAATTCATTCATTAACAAAGAAAGGGGAAAGGAATCTAATTTGACTTTCACCTTTTCAGCATGTTGCTAGAACTGATTAAGAGGTTTCCCATGTTAGTGACATAAAAGCCAAACAGTCAAGCCTGGTATAATTACAAACAGATACATAATTTTACTGAATAAATCTATGGTTAATACTAAGATAGATGTGTTTCCCAAAGAGAACAATAAAGCAGTTGTTTAAGAAATATATTTATAAAAGTGCCTGGGCATGGGTATTTTTCCCACACAAGTTATTAAGATATTCAATAGTATAAAAGGATTAACAGTAAAATTGGGAATGTGTACTCCTATTTTTAACAAGAACTAATAGTCTTCATGTATATGTATGACAACTTTGTAAGAAGCATAGGATTTAGTTATAGAGCAGGATGCCCATCAATGGAGAGGGGGCAAATGCAAGAGGCTGAAAACAAAAGTCTGTTGTGATGGGTGCTGATGCTGTGCTAATTTATTTAAATATGCTGATATTTTGGAAATGAAAGCATATATAGGATCACGATGGGTATAAGGGTACATAAATTTGCTTGTACAAACCTTCACACTAAAAAATTCAACTTCTGATTAAGGCTCTTAACAAAGCCACTACTAACATAATGAAGGCCTCTCTCAGGAGGCATGTGACCAGACTTTGGGACACTTTTCAGAGGCAGTGGGATGGAAGTTGGGGGTTGAGGTGGGGAAAAAGCTCCTTTAAGCACTGGCTGAGGAGAGTGCAACCAAGGGACTGGAGAGAAAACAAAGATGCTTAAGGGACTAAATTCAGACAAAGATGAGCTCTTCAGGGAGGCTAAAGACAGGCTGGAAAGAAATATGACTGGGAGGTCAAAACTGTCTTCTGCTGCTGGACTCTGAGGTTTGACCCCAAAGGATTTCATCATTCCCTCTCTCACTGCCACCAGGCTTCAACAGTCTCCCCAGTGAGGGGACTTGAATGTTCTCCGCCTCTCTTTGACTTTCTACACTAGAAGTTTACTAAGCTTCCTTCCTTTAAATAAACAATACATAACAAACTTTTTATTTCTGTTTTTTTTTGTTTTGTTTTATTGTTGTCATAAAACTCTTTGGCAATCCGGTAAAAGCTATGGACCCTTCATTGTAATGATATTTTAAAATTTGTGAGATATAACAAAAACCAAATATAGTGAAATATGGTTATCAAAATATATATTATTAAAAAAGACAGGGTCAGAGAACCCAGGTTAAGAACTCCTGCTTTAAATCAACTGAGACAATCCAGGATTAATATGTTTACCAGAGAACTAAGGGAAAAAGGAAAATAAAACATAATAAGGCATAGAAGCTTAAAAAGCTATCTGATTTTAAATGTTTTCCTATTTAACCCTCTCTAATCCTATCTCTCAACAGGGTCAAATCTTTCTTCAATTCATCTCAGAGAATAGCATAACATCTTCCCTAGGCTCAACTCTAATGCTCCTATTGATGCACCAAATCAGATCCAACTGACATGGTTCTGAACAGCAGGGACATTTTCAAGAAGCAGCCCAATCTACGTGGCTAGCTTCCTCAGACTGAGAAACAAATGCTTTTCTTTTCAGGGCTTATCCAAGCATTGGGCAATTAGTGAGCCAGATATATATATATAGATAGATAGATAGATAGATATAGATATATAGATATAGATAGATATATAGATATATAGATATATAGATATATATAGATATAGATATATAGATATATATAGATATATATATAGATATATAGATATATATAGATATATATATAGATATATGGATAGATATAGATATAGATATATAGATATATATAGATATATATTTATGTGTGTGTATGTGTATACATACATATATATATATATATAGAGAGAGAGAGAGAGATACATAAAGACATAGATCTTTCTATACCTACATATGCAGATACACACACACACACACACACACACACATATATATGTATATGTTTGATGATTAATGGCCCGCCTTTAACCTTTTCAACTGCTTAAACATTTAACCAAATTTTGTTTTACCAAATGCAATGGTTTGCTTCCCTCTTCAGTTTTGAGAGCTTTCACAAAGTTCTAGACTAAGGCTTCTCAACAACCAGCGGTCCATAAACTTGTGTGGTTTTTTTTATTACATTTAATAATCATTTTTAATGCAATTAGTTTCTTTAATATTCCTACAAATTTTAGTTAATTCATTTTAAAACCTTATTCTACAAAGGGATTTATAGAATTCACCAGACTGAAAAAGGAATTCCTACCTAAAAGGAAAAAGAAAGAAAGAAAGAAATTCTGCTTTAAAAACTAATGACCAAAACATCCAATTGGCATTTCATATCTGAGTAATTCAGTAGTAAATGATGCCCACTTTACCAAGTTCTCAAGGTGATAGTTGATTATCTATCAATTGCTTATCAAGTTACAATTTTATAAAGTCAAAATGTTTTAACTAGATAATAATAATAATTTACATTTATTTATGTAACTTGAATGGCAAAGCCCATTAGTGTGTTACTTTGTCCTCTTAAATGGAAATCAATGGTCTATGCCTGTGTTGGCTACAGTAGGAAAAAAAGAGAGGTCTGTGCTCTATCACCTTAAGTTTTTCTGGCTTTCAGATTTGAGAGAGATGAGGAGTCCGTCTAACACCTCTTCAAAGCCTCCTGCTCCCAAATGATAAACATTCTAGAAAGAATGTAGAACTTTGCTTATGTCCTAATTTTCAGCTTGCTATTCTAGAGACTTGAGGGAATTTTCTTTTGGGTGGAGTCTGGGACTCTACTTGGTTCAGCTGAGTTAACTTGTTCACTTTTAGAGGGAAAGTTTCTTTAATTACTGTTGTTTGGTATATATACTCGTATCATATATATATGTGTGTGTGTGTGTGTGTGTATAGTGAATATAGGTATATGTATTTATACATATATGTATATACCCATATACTCATGCATACACACACGCATACACACATATATGGGGTGGGAAGTGTATTAAGTATACACACACACTTAAGTATGTATGTATGTGACTGTTTATATTATACTGTATATACACTTCCTCTGATTTCTGTTTGGCTATTGACTTCCATTAATCAGTTGCTATGTTTATTCCACTTAGAAATGGCAACTGGTAGGAAGATCAACTACATGATTAGAGCTTCAGACTTTCCTTTCCCTTTTGAGAAATAGTGATCAAGAAGTTATTTTAAACATAAAATTATATTTCCTAGACTAATGATCTATAAGGGAGCAAATAGATGTAATTTTAGCTCAGTACCTCCTGTTTTCCCTCCTAGAAGGAATCAAAGTTTCATTTGAAGAAGGATGGGGGAGCAGCCACTTGACCTTCTGATGAGCCAAAAATGATTTTTTTTAAATTACATATCTATAGAATTTGAGCCAAGATGGCAGAGAACAGGCCAGGACCCAGCTGAAATCCCCAATGTTCCCCTCCAAACACCTTTAAAATAATGCCTCAGATCAATTTTTGGAGCCAGCCGAAGGTTGGAGGGAGATATTTTTCCAGCCTAGTCAGTTTTCAGAAGAAGTCAAAGCTATCTATAATCATATGATAAAAAGCTCTAATCACTATCAATTAGAGAAAGGCAAATTAAAACAATTCTGAGGTACCACCTAACACCTATCAGAAATGACTCATTTTTAGGGGGGATGAAAGAAACTAGGTACATTCATGAACTGATTGTGGAGTAGTGAATTAGTCCAGCCATTCTATAGAGCAATCTGGAACTATGCCCAAAAGACTACAAAACTGTGCATACCCTTTGATCCAGCAATACCATCAGTGAGGTTGTACACCAAAGAGATAAAGGAAACGGAGCAACATGTACAAAAATAGTTAAAACAGCAGCTCTTTTTGTGATAGCAAAGAATTGGAAATCAAAGGGATGCTGGTCCTTTTGGGAATGGCGGAACAAGTTGTGGCATATGATTTTCATAGAGTACTATTGTACTATGAGAAATGACAAAGGGGCTAGTTTCTGAAAAGCATGGCCAGACCTCTGTGAACTGATGCAAAGAAAAGTGAGAAGAGCCAGGAGATCATTGTGCACAATAACAGTGAAGTTGTAATGATGATCAACTAGGAAAGACTTGGCTACTCTGATGAATAAAATGATCCCAGACAATTCCAAATGACTCATGATATAAAAATGCTATCCATATCCAGAGAGATAACTGATGAACTCTGAGTGCAAATTAAAGTATTATTTTCTCAATTTAATTTTTTGTTTTATTTTGCAACATGATTAATATGGAAATATGTCTTACATGATTTCATATGTATAATTGATGTCATATTGCTTGCCTTTTCAGTGGGAGGGGGAGGGAGAGAATATGGAACTCAAAATTTGAAAAGAATGCTCAAAAATAAATAACATAAATATTTTAAAGCTTATAATAAAATTAAGCATAATTGCAAATAATGTATAAAAATGAAAGATGAGAAAGAGTCAATAATATGGTTAATGCCTATCACACATAGAGTTCCTTTTTTTAAGATAATGACTAAACTTTATATAATGAAGAATAATGTCAGCAAAAAGCTTGTCTGGAATAGGGTAACATGCCAGAAAGTCTAGCCATATGTCTTTTTAAAGTTTTTATGAAGGCTAAATATTCCCCGCAACCAACTCTCCTCTTTATTTAACACTTAAGACCACTATTCCTTTTTTAATGCATCATCATCCCACCTAGAGTCTGAGGCTGAGTCCTCTCTCTTTTCCTGAATGAGCAATATCTTTTCTCACCTCTAGTTCATCTCCATTAAAATTTCCTAGTATGGGGTGGGGAGGGAAAGAGGAAAGGAGGAAGGCAGTTTGGAAATGAAACATAACCAAAAAATAAATTAAATTAAAAAAAAATTTTCCTGTTTAGTTGTTTAACTGCATAATTATTTTGGTGTCCCTTAGTCTCTGTTGGTAAACTGGAAGTCACTCACTATAGCATCTTTATCATTTGATCCTAGTTTTTGTTTTCCTTAATTCTGATCTTCTCATATTATTTTATGGTTCCTTGATAATACCTTTGAATTCTACTTTTCACTTATTTCCACATTGACTCAGTTGTTGGCTCATTCATTCTACCTCTTTAATAGCTTTCACATCCATTGCTGAGTGAATCCAATATAAAAATGTGAATATGTGTATAATATGCATGTCTGTATAAAATATTTCATAAATCTTAAAACACTAAAAATATTAGCAGTCATCATCTTCTTTATTCATATAATCAACACCTTAGTTCAGGGCACTGTTACCTAACTAGTGTATGACTTTAACAGGACTAATATCTTGCTTTCTGATCTCTCCCTTCTGCAATTCATTATTTATGCTGTTGTGAGATTAATCTTCATCATTCTGTGATGTGATCTTGACATTCCAGTTCTCTGATTTCAATGGCTTCCTATTGCTTCTTCTCTCCAAAGTCAGCATAATATTCTAGACACTCCACAATCTCTCTCAAAACCAGCTTTGCAAATTTATCTCAATTCATATTATCTATGTGCCAGCCAATCTAGATTGCTCAGTTTTCTATGAGTATATCCTGTGATTTACTCCCTTCTTTGCTTTTATTTGGTATTGCTTTGGGTTGGAATACAACTCTACTCCTTCTCTTCACCTACTAAACTCTCTTATCATATCAAAGTCCCATCTTGTCTTTCAAGACTTCCTTGATCCATTTTTTTCGTATTGGAAATAGTCTTTTCCTACTAAAAATTCACATAGCATTATTTTTTAATCTCTCTTACCCTTTGTATGATAATAATAACTAGCATCTATATAGAATTTTAAGATCTCAAAAGTGTTTTGCCTATGTCAACTTTTTGTAGTTCATTCTGCACATGCTTGCTTTCCCTACTAAATTGTCAGATCCCTGATAGGGAAGTTTGTGCCTTCATATTTTTATGCTTACCTTGACAACAAGGAAAATGCATTACACATTCAAATTCAACATTTTTTAGAGTATCTATTGGGTACAATATGTAATATTAGGCACTAGATGATATAAAAAACATAAAAGAAATATGATTCTTTTCCTGAAAGGACTCACAATAGGGCAGGGAAGATTAGACACTCATGCGACACACAGTATACCATGGTAAGCATATAAAGGAGTTCCATCATGTAATGAGAACTAAATATGATAGGTGTTTAATAACTCTTTCTTGAAACCATTCTCTCCTATTCTTGCTCTAAGGGTTATACAATGTTTTTATCACCTACTTATATCAGTTCATCCTGGGTTCTCTTTAGAGTTATGTTAGTAATTGTTTGACAGCTAGCTCTGTGGGGGAAAATATTCTCAACACACTTTTAAGTCTGATTTGAATTATTAATGCTCTCTCTATCACTTTCTTAAGAGTTGACATTCAATAAAAGAATAAATCAGGCCCTGATTTGTGGCATTTGTCAATTTCCAGGTTGTAAATGCTCACATTGAAAATTTAACAATTGGCTTCTGTGAGCCAATTCTAGTAGGCTGCAGTGTGCTCGTGATTCTCCTTTTAACAACTTTCAGTAAATTACTTCACAATACAGCATTTTTACCCATACTTACATTAACTCTGTGGCCTAACATCATTAGTCTACCTGACCCAAACTGGAGATTTCAATCCCCTCCTGTATGGTATGGAATTAAACTAAACATTACTGGAGGGAGTCACTTTCGTGAAGTACTAATATTTTCTTCTCTGTATAATATAACTCAGATATCTTATTGGACCCATGTTGGTCTCCATCTGCAATCACTTTGATAGACTTGGGAAGGTTTGGCTATAACTAGAAGTACGGACAATTGGGGGTGTCCTCTAGGTGACTTTAGACTTTCTACATTAGAATATATCAGCAGCCCTATCTCAATTGAGAGCTATGGCATATGAAAGTAATAAGAACATGAACCATTGTCATAGAGGCAAGTTTGCCAGTAAGACGTGTATAAGAAAACAGTGATAGAAATAGCTACAGCAACAGAAGTGACTGGGAGATATCATATCAAAGTTGGAGACTCCATGCTCTATGGCAGAGCAACACACAGTCCAGTACTTTTGTGTTTCATATTGAACCTGCAGTTCATTTAAAACCCTGAGATCTATTTTTTTTTCAAAACAATCACAATCTAGCCCTGTTTCCCTACCAGCTTCTACTTATGAAGTTATTTTTTGAATCCTAGTGTGGACCTTTACATTTGTCAATATTTATTGTTTTTTTGTTCTTTTTAGCCCAGCATTCTTGTCTTACAAAGGTATTTTTTGTATCCTAAAACTATCAAATATAGCAAGTTAACTGTCCTGAATTATATGGAATCTGCAAAGGCACCTGTTAAATATGACAGGGCCATACACAAATACTAGTGGTAGGAGATCACCTTCCTAGATTACGTTGTATAATAATGATTTATCATTATGAATATTATTTAATAAGCATGAATTATAAATAAATAAATATGAATAATAAACAATATTCTTTTTATTTGGCCAGATCCAAATCTATAGTATCATGTAATTCCTATGGCCATCTTTTTGTCAAAGGAAAAATAACATTAAAAAATTTAAATGGATTGTTGAAATTCAGACAAACTACATCCCTAGCATTTCCCTGCTTGATTGACCACTCTAGTAACTGTCAGAAAAGATGGGGGAAGGGGAGATAGGGATGAGATTTTTTCACACATGACCTATTTTTGATAAAGTCAATGCTTTGAGATCAAAATTTCCTTTTCTCAATGATCACTAACAATACTTCCAATCATTTAATAATGCCTTATAGAAATTTGCCAGAAATCAAAAGTCAAGCTCACTGGCCTTTATTTTATAGACTTCATAATCTTCCCTTCTTAATTATAGAGATATTTTCCTATTTCTAATTACTACAGTATCTATACAATCACCCTTGGTCCTTCAAAGGTCAGTGACAATGTCTTTGCAGTCATATATACTAGTTTGTTTGTTCTGTTTTTTAGTAGTTGGTAGTAGTTTGAGTAGTTTAGGAGCCCTGCATTTACTACAGATAGATAGAAGCCCTCTTACTATCTCCTTATTTTGACTTTCACCTCCCCATTAACTATTTTTTTCTGTAACATCTAGTCAAAAAATAATTTAACTGAGCCGATAAAACAGAAACAAAATAATAATTGAGTTGTTTTTTTTTTCCTTTATCTGGCTGTCAGTTACCATATAATCCACTCCAAGGACCAATCTTATCCCCTTTTGGATCCTTCTCTTTTTTTCTCATAAAGCTTTATAACAATAATTATAAAATACCTTTATTATGCTTAGCCTTCCTTGCCAGCCTCACTTAATTATGAGTTTTAGTGCTACTGACATTAATAAGCCAGATTTTGATGTTTCAAGAAAGGAGACTCTCTGGATATGAGCACAAGGCAAGAAATATTTAAATTATTGAATGATTTTAGATCTGTGAGAGTCCAGAGCTCCATTTTTGAGCAATGAATTACAAAACATAATTATATGTGATTGCATAATAATGATCAAAAACTTGTGATATTTGACCTACATATTTGAGTATTCCATTCAATGGAATCAAGACATGCTCCCACTGTGAGCCCTAGCTGAGAGACCTAAAACCTTGGAAGTGATAACATGATGCATAAACCTAACAGTCTGATTCACTAGGGTATGCCACTGATGGCAATAAGCCCTTTACAAAATGTGTGGGGATGTCCCAGCATTTCTTTGGCACAGGGTTGTGGAGAGACAACCATAGTGTCTTGGAAATGGTTTCTAATCCATGTGCCAGAAAGAGCAGGCTGTTGATCTTTTTTTTTTTTTTAATTCCCCAAGAGAATATTTAACAAAGTTCATTTAGGGTGGGGGTGGGGGAGAAGAGCATCATAGACACATTCACATTTAAATAAGGCCTCTTTGCAGATGCTAAGGTTAGAAGGGCACACCAATCAACGCAGCTGCCATGTTTCACTTTAATTTTCATGCCTGTTTCTCTTTTATCACAGTCCACATGCTCCAAGGAGGGAAGAGACAATTTCAAATCTACTAATTATTATCATGATGTTATTAATTTAGACCAAGGATAATAATAAGATAGCTTGTGTGAAGAAAGAATTCAGTATGAAATTAATTGCTCTGATTAGGGTCAACACATGAGATAAGATTTACATAGCATTTAAGAAACAATTAGTTTTGATGGCTATTCAGCAGCCAAAGACATGCAAATTTAAAGTATGTATTTTACATTTTCTCCCTCACATTCATATGCTAACTCCACTGATAAAAGCTCCTTGTTCAACAGAAAATTGAAATCACTGAATTGAAGAAGATCTGGGTAATGAGGTATTATTGATATATTCTGTAAATGTTCAAATTATTCTTGGCTTCAACCTTGAATTGATTTCATAGAAACAAAAATGGGGCTACACAAAGTCAATTTTAATCTCTCTGTTGTTGTTGTTGTTTTATCCCCTAATAGATGTGGATAGGACTTGATTATAGTTATCTTCTCGAATTTACTGCAACTCTTTCTATTCCCTTAGCTCTTGAAACTTGAACACTCTCATAGAATGTGGGATTTCACTGTGTCTAACACCTGCTTCCAATTCATTGACTATAAATGCAACTTAATACTCTTTGTATTCCTAGGGCTCAATGTTTTTATTACATTTTCCCCTTTGATGAATTCTTAAACTCCACACAAGAGAAAGTGTATCTCAGGGATGTCCCTCATATAAAAACACATTCTACATAAGAAGGACAAATTACCAGTGAATTGGTCTAATAATTGAAACTGTGGTCTGTTTTCTATCTTTCTGAAGCTATTCCTTTTGCTTTCATTGGCATGCCCTTTGAAGTCAAAGAGAGGCCCCTACGTGGGTCAGGTTTACCCAATAAAATTTGGGAGGAATCCTGAGGGGGAACAAGCCATCAAATTTCAGTCTAATTGAAGAATAAGAGAAGTAAGGAATAGGTTTCTGTACCTATAAAACCTGGTTACTACTTGAAAAATAGCTATATCACACAAATTCAATTTGATTCGATTCAAAAAGCATTTGCTAAATGCCTATTATTTGTTGAGCAGTGTGGAATAGTGAACACAGAGTCATCATCAAAGTCAGAAACATATAACTTCAGCTTCTTCCACTAACACAAAGTGGCTGTTGCCCTGGATAAATCAGTGAATCTCTATGTGCACAGATAAAACCTTAAGAAAAATTGCAGAATAGATACAAATCTGCATTAGTAGGAGTGTTTTCTCATAGAGAGTTTTTAAAGTTAATGAAATCATGCTGTACGTGGAGGTGATCTTGAGTAAGATGCTGCCACCCATGTGTAGCCATTGGTCTCACCTCCAGAGACGTGTCAAGCTCAGCACTGTATGGAGGTGTTTCAAGTATGTTCACCTGCCTTCCCTCAACCAAACTCTTTTTTGTAATCACCTATACTCTTTCTGGATCGATTCCTCAATGGTTAGGATATTTGTTTGATTGACTTTGTTATCTGGATATCTTGGTATTATGAAGGTCAAATCTGTGTATATACAGGGTTTCTGAAAAACTTTAGCGCAGTGCTAAGCTAGTATATTAAAGTTTAAAACTTCATTAAGACATTTGGAATACCAGTTTAGGGAGAGTGAAGGAACTGGGATAGTTGAAGAATAAGGGCTTGAAAAAGCACAGTGGCACAGTAGGGAAGAAAGCTGATATATTGGAATGCAGTGTTAATGTGGCTCCTATGTTATTTCTCCCTCTAATGACAAAGTCTCTGCTCACATATTTTTGGAAATCATCCTTTATATGAGCAGCTATCTTAATTTTTTAAGTTTTTTTTTCCTGGGAAAATGATTGCCTTATAAAAGGACTTTTCAATCATCCTATAAATCTGAAAGGAGAAATTAAATAATTTCAAATAACAAAATTAAAATGTTTTATTATTTCAGCTGATGGAAGGATATAGGGACTTATAAGAAGAAAAAAACAAAACAAAACATAATTTCCCTTCAAGAATCCATTGACCTCCCTGTTGAATGCCTACATTACTTGATAAGTTTGGCAGAAATTTAGACCTATTTGTAATATGTTCTAGCTTAACAGTTTAACTTCTTGTTATCTATAAATTTTGCCTATTAGAGTCATCTTAAAAGACATTCAAACCCCACTGGCCAAGGGCATGCTTACTTGTTTCAGGGGATTCTGGTTTCTACAAATGGCTAATTTTCACTTAAAATGAGGAATCGAGGTGAGCACAGCAAGACCATTCCCTGTATGAACTCTGCAACATGGCTCCAGAGGTATTCCTTATCATCTCAATTTAGATTTGCTCTCCATAGCTTGAAGAAGAAAAGGCAGCAGCAGTCCATAAAAACAACCATTCTAGGTACTTGCCAGCTCCAATTATGGCTTTGCTTCTAGGCGTAGCTCTGTCACTAATTATAAAGAGCTATGAAATGGGGAATAGCTACCCTGTACCTACAAGCAATTTAGTTTGAGTAAATGTGGGTATTGGGTGGAGAAAAGGGGGATGTTCTCATAAAATGGGTCTTAATAGAGAGATAATAATTGGCCTCCCTTACAAAACATAGCAAACAATGGGAGAAATGATATCATATAAAGAGAAGTCCCGGAGAAGGTTCCATTGCAATGAACATCAGTGCCAAAAACAGTTCTTTTTAACTCCTCAGTTACTTTCATCCAGTTACAAATGGCCCGTTGAGGGGAAAAAAAAATTATTCCTTTGATGTAATTCAAGCAAAAACTAAGTTTTTTAAAATCCTATTTTACATATATATATATATATATATATATATATATGTATGTATGTATGTATGTATATATATATACATATACATATATATGTATACACACACACACACACCCCAGGATTCTAGGGTATAAGATCAGGCTAATATGTAGCTTACATTGTTGATATTATCTTAAGTGCTTTGAGATTTTTTGTGAAGTAGTGACTCCATTTTCCTTCACTGTTTCTCACATCCAACATTTTAACACACCTATTTCGAACTAACCTAAACTTCCTAACCACTTAAAAAAAATCACACAATATGATACAAGAGTTTTGAAGAGGAAAGCTGTGAAGACAGGTCACGTTGCTCTCCCTGAACTATTAGAAAAAGCACTTCTTTTCACTTTTAAATACATTAGAGATAGGTTTATAATTCAGACATTTTTCATCTTGAGTATTACAGACCAAACCAAAATAAGTTTTAGCATTCAATGGTCATGCATTTTCCCCCTTTGCTCCTGGAAGAATAGCCCTTACGCCTAAATTTTCAAAGGCAACTAATTAATGAATACACATTTTTAAGTACCTACTATGTGTAAAGCATACCCACTAGATTCTGGGGATACAAAGACTTCTAGCTAATATAGTTCTTGAATTCAAGGAGTTTATATGTTGTAAGGTGAGAAAGCATATACTTATCTTTCTATCTATCTCGTACTTAGTAGTTATTTTGAATACTTATTGTTTCTATGTGTTCAATTATATCTAGATAGTGTATATATGTATATGTGTGTGTGCATGTGCATATGTGTGTGCATTTGTGTATGTAGTGTTGCTCACAAGAAAACCTCCAAATCTGGCATGGTTTTCAAAAGAAATTTATTAGATTATTTGATAGAAGAGAGTGAACTGGAAAGGAGGTTTGGCTCCCTCTGATCCAGGTTCTGGAAGGTTTGCATTATATTGTGGTTGTTTATCCTTCATTCTCAAAGAGGACTATGACATCATGACTTGTAAGTGAACTGGATTTAAGTAAAGGAGTGCAATGCAAAGATGCCAGCTTTATTTTCTCCTTCCAGAGACATCTGGCCCCAGTGGCAAGATACAGATCAGGATGACTGGAAATGGCTCCAGATACAGTGGGAGACTATGGCCTTTTTAAGATAAGGACTTTCCCAAGTCTCAGTTTGAATGAGGCAATGCCCATTCAGTGATTAAGGCTGGGTAAGAAATGAGGCAAAGAATGGCCTCTTTTACCTAGTCAGAAGAAAAAAAAAAGAAGGAAAGATACAATGTGGGAGGGGAAGACCTTCAGGATTTCTGGCCAAAACAGAAGCAATTGCTATTTACATTCACTTTGAGCCAATCAGGGCACAAACAATGACCCAATGGGCTTGGACTGGGAAGGGAAGGGAAGGAGATGGACTACTATAGGGGCCCTTCTATGAGAACCTCTATTCCTATGGTGATTTATATAAAATATGGATTAATCTATTGTTTATTCTTATACCTATTATTACATGACTGATTAAATATGCTATTAGAAGAGTATAGTAAAATAATGGCTAACAACCATTACCCCTTATGGAATCATGCTGAACTAATACTGATTAGGGTTCCAAAAAGAATTATCTCTCACAATTTCTAAAGGTCAGGGGACCTTCGGAGTGCATGCAACCTTTAATTACACAGGGTAAGATTTAAATAGTATAATAATTTCCCCCCAAAATTTAATAAATAATATTTCCCACAATATGTATGTATACATAAGTATATATATTACATATAGTGGTTTATACAAACATATACACAGAAAATAATTAAAATTATTTCAAGGTACCCCCCATTCTCAAAAGGAGAAAGCATTAGTGGTGGGAGGCAGATTAGGAAAAATTTCATATGGAAGATGTCTTGCTAAGCAGAGATTTGAAGTAAGAGACAGAGGTGAGATGGGAGGGCATTCTAAGCATGGAGTCAC